>NC_060276.1:74869779-75175731 GCF_021613505.1 Equus quagga
CTCCTTTGTCAAAGATTGACTGTCCATAGATGTGTGGTTTTATTTCTGGGATTTCAATTCCGATCCATTGATCTGTCTGTTTTTGTGCCAGTACCATGCTGTTTTGATTGCTATAGCTTTTTAATATGTTTTGAAGTCAGGGATTGTGATGCCTCCAGCTTTGTTCTTTTTTCTCAGGACTGCTTTGGCTATTCGGGGTCTTCTGTTTTCCCATATAAATTTTTGGATTATTTGTTCTATTTCTGTGAAGAATGTCATTGGGATTCTCATTGGGATAGCATTGAATCTGTAGATTGCTTTAGGTAGTATGGACATTTTAACTATGTTTATTCTTCTGACCCATGAACATGGAATAGCTTTCCATTTCTTTGTGTCTTCCTCAATTTCTTTCAGTAATGACTTACAGTTTTTGGTGTACAGGTCTTTAACCTCTTTGGTTAAGCCTATTCCTAGGTATTTTATTATTTTTGTTGCAGTGGTAAATGGGATTGTATTCTTGATTTATTTTTCTGCTACTTCATTGTTAATGTATAGGAATGCAACTGATTTTTTAAAATTGATTTTGTAACCTGAAACTTTGCTGTAGTTGTTGATTATTTCTAGTAGTTTTCTGGTGGATTCTTTAGGGTTTTCTATATATAGAATCACATCACCTGCCAAGAGCAAAACTTTCACTTCTCCTTTCCAATTTAGATTCCTTTTATTTCTTTTTCTTGCCTAATTGCTCTGGCCAGTACTTCCAGTACTATGTTGAATACCAGCAGTGAGAGTGGGAAACCTTGTCTTGTTTGTGTTCTCAGAGGGATGGCTTTCAGTTTTTCACCATTAAGTGTGATGTTGTCTGTGGGTTTGTCATATATGGCCTTTATAATTTTATGGTACTTTCCTTCAATACTCACTTTTTTGAGAGTTTTTATCATAAATGGATGTTGGATGTTGTCAAATGCTTTCTCTGAATCTATTGAGATGATCATGTGATTTTTATTCCTCATTTTGTTAATGTGGTGTATCTCATTGATTGATTTGCAGATGTTGAACCATCCCTGTGTCCCTGGAATGAATCCCACTTGATCGTGCTGTAGGATTCTTTTAACGTTTTGCTGTATTCGGTTTGCCAATATTTTTTTGAGGATTTTTGCATCCAAGTTCATTAGTGATATTGGCCTGTAGTTTTCCTTCTTCATGTTGTCCTTGTCTGATTTTGATATCAGACAAGGCCTCATAGAATGTTGGCCTCATAGAATGTGTTAGGAAGTGTCCCATCTTCTTCAATTTTTCAGAATAGTTTGAGAAGCATTGGTACTAAATCTTCTTTGAATGTTTGGTAGAATTCTCTAGAGAAGCCATCTGGTCCTGGACTTTTGGGGTTTTTGATTACTGTTTCAATCTCTGTACTTGTGATTGGTCTGTTCAGATTCTCTGTTTCTTCTTCATTCAGTTTTGGGAGGTTATATGAGTCTAGGAATTCATCCATTTCTTATAGTTTATCAAATTTGTGGGCATATAGTTTTTCATTGTATTCTCTTATAATCCTATGGATTTCTACTGTATCTGTTGTAATTTCTCCTCTTTCACTTCTAATATTATTTATTTGAGCCTTCTCTCTTCTTTTCTTGGTCTGACTAAAGGTTTGTCCATTTTGTTTATCACCTCAAAGAACCAGCTCTTAGTTTCATTGCTCCTTTTCACTGTTATTTCATTTATTTCTCCTCTGATTTTTATTATTTGCCTCCTTCTGCTGACTTTGGGTTTGTCTTTTTTTCTTTTTCTAGCTCTTTTAGGTGCATTTTACGATTACTTATTTGAGATTTTTCTTGTTGTTGAAGTGGGCCTGTATTGCTATGAATTTCCCTTTTATGACTGCTTTTGCTGCATCCCATAGGAGTTGGTATGTTGTGTTTTAATTTTTGTTTGTCTCCAGGTATTTTTAATTTCCTCTTTGATTTCTTCAATGATCCAATTGTTGTTCAATAGCATGTTGTTTAGTCTCCACATGTTTCTGACTTTCCCAGTTTTGTTCTTGTGTTTGATTTCTAGCTTCATAGCATTGTGGTCAGAAAAGATGGTTGGGATGATTTCAATCTTCTTGAATTTATTGAGGCTTTCCTTGTTACCCAAAATATGGTCTATCTTTGAGAATGTTCCATGGGCACTTGAGAAGAATGTATATTCTGCTATTTTGGGATATAATGCTCTGTATATGTCTATTAAGTCCATCTGGTCGAGTGTTTCATTTAAATCTACTATTTCCTTGTTGACATTTTGTCTGGATGATCTGTCCATTGAAGTAAGTGGGGTGTTGAGGTCCCCTACTATTACTGTGTTACTGTTAATTTCTCCCTTTTGGTGTTTTAATAATTGCTTTATGTACTTTGGTGCCCTTATGTTAGGTGCATACAAATTAAGTGTTATATTCTCTTGGTGGAATGTATCCTTTTATCATTAAATAATACCCCTCTTTGTCTCTCATTGTCTTTTTTAACTTGAAGTCTGCTTTGTTTGATAAAAGGATGACAAACCTGTTTTCTTTTTTTGGCCATTAGTTTGGAGTGTTGTCTTCCATCCCTTCTCTCTAAGCCTATGTTTATTTTTATAGCTGAGGTGCGTTTCCTGGAGGCAGCATATCTTTCGGGTCTTTGTCTTTAATCCATCCAGCTACCCTGTGTCTCTTGATTGGACAGTTCAGTCTATTTACATTTAGAGATATTATTGTTATATGAGGGTTTAATGCTGCCATTTCATCTCTTGTTTGCTGGTTGTTCTATGTTTCCACTATTTCTCTTCCTTTGTATTTCTGACTGCCATTTCATTTTGTTGGTTTTCTGAGAGCGATTTCTCAGTTCGGTCTCTTTTTGCGTATTATGGCTCTGCTCTGATTTTTGATTTAGTGGTTGCCGTGGGGATTGTATGAGAGATATTGGAGATGAGATAGTCCATTTTCTTTTAGCCTCTTATCTCCATTAACCTAAACAGGTTACTTCCCTTTCCTCTCCCCTTCTAATTCCTGTTACATATTGTTCTCTTTTTAATTCTGTGATTTTGTGGCTAAGTTTTATCATTACTTTTGATATTTTCTTTCCCTTTGTATTTTAAGTTGTAATTGAGCCTTTGCCTCCCTGTTCTAGTAGAGAGCTGCAGGTTTCAGATCATGTCTGTCTATTTATCTCCTTGGTCAGAGCTTAGTGGACCTTTGCCTTTTTGTTGCCAGTGTGAGGACATCTTTAATTATTTCTTCTAGGGGAGATCTAGTGACAATGAACTCCCTCAGGTTTTGTTTATCTGAGAAAGCTTTTATTTTCCATTGTATCTGAAGGAAAGTTTTGCTTGATAGATTATTCTTGGCTAAAAGTTTTTGTCTTTCAGTATTTTAAATATATCATTCCATTCTCTCCTAGCCTGAATGGTTTCTGCTGACAAATCCACTGAAAGCCTGATAGGGTTTCTGTTGTAGGTTATTTTCTTCTGCTTTGCTGCTCCTAATACTCTTTCTTTATCCCAAACTTTTGCCATTTTTACTATTATATGCCTTGTAGAGGGCCTTTTAGCATTGATAAAGTTGGGCATTTGATTAATTTCATTTATCTGTAAATCTGAATCCATCAACATGTTTGGGAAGTTCTCAGCAATTATTTCTTTGAACAAGCTCTCTGCTCCTTTCTCCCTCTCTTCTCCCTCTGGGAAACCTATAATCCTTATGTTGTTTTTCCTAATTGAGTTAGATATTTCTCGAAGAATTCCTTCATTTTTTAAAAATCTTACTTCTGTCTCTTCCTCCACCTGTAGAATTTCTACATTTTTATCCTCAAGAAGACTAATTCTTTCCTGCATAAGATCAATTCTATTTCTTAATGATTCTAGATTATTTTTTATTTCATTAATTGTGTTTTCCATATCCAGAATTTCTGCTTGATTTTTTAATATAGTTTTAATCTCCTTGGTGAAGAGATTCATTTTATTGCTGAGCTCCTTGAATTGTCTTTCTGTGTTTTCTTGTAAGTTGTTGTGCTTCCTTACGATGGCTATTTTGAATTCTCTGTCATTTAGGTTGTATATTTCTGTGTCTTCAGTGTTGGTTTCTGGAGACTTGTCATTTTCCTTCTGGTATGAATTGTTGCTGCAGTTTCTCATTGTGTTTGATGAACTAATCTTTTGTCAGGGCATTTGTGGTACTCTTAGGATGCAGATTCCCTCTGTTCCTGCTAGTGGGGAGCAGGAGCAGTGTTTCTGGCCCCAACCCATCTGCTGGAAGCTGTGGAGGTATTACAGGTGCTTGCTCCAGCCTGGGATGCATCCAGGCACTTGTGTGGACTGTCCTTGTTGGGCAGGGCTTCCTTGATATGCTATGGCTACTCTTTGGCACCTCAGGGGTGCTCTGAGCTCCCCCTCCCCGCCAGAAATTGATCACCAGTGGGCTCAAAGCTACTGTGCCTATTCCCGCAGCCATCTGGGACACGTTCCCTCTTTGGGAGAGCAGCTGCACTGTGAGTGCTTCCACGTGCCTGGGAAGTGTTTGCCCCAGCATAAAACCTGCTGAGGTCTCTGTTTATGATCCGCAGTCCATGGGGCCACTAAGCTTGGCTGGAGGGGCTTCCTTGCTGGGATCCAGGCTATGGCTGCTTTTTGATGGCACAGGGGCATGGTGGGCTCCCTCTCTCCATGGGAGAGTGACCATGAGCAGGGGTTAAGGGTTACCACCTCTACCTCTTATGGTCTCCCCGCTGTGTGTTCCCACTTTCCGGGTGCTTGCACCAGGTTGGGAAACATTTGTGTGCATGCACAGGGCTCCAGGAGAGAGCACGGTGTGCTCACCTATCTCCAACACTTCCCAGGGGGCCAGTCCATCCACCCTCAGATGTATAGCTGCATGCGTCTCTCAGACATCCTGTTGTGCTGTGTGGGCTTCCTCCATTGGTCAGTGAGTTTTCATTTAGTTTTAGTTCAAAAGGGGGAGAGATGAAGGGAACACCTCACTCCACCATGTTGCTGATGTCACTCCAAGAGTTGGTTTTTGAAAAAATAAACAAAACTGACAAAGCTTTAGCTACACTTACCAAGGAAAAAGAAAAGAGGAGTCATATAAATAAAATTATAAGTGAAAGAGGCATCATCACAACTTATACCACAGAAATACAAAGGTTCATAAGAGACACCTATGAACAATTAAACAACAAATTGAACAAGCTAGAAGAAATGGATAAATGCCTAGAAACATACAACCTACAAAGTCTGAATAATGAAGAAAGAGAAAATCTGAACAGACAAATAACAGGTAAAAAAAATTGGATCAGCAATCAGAAATCTCCCAACTAAGAAAAGCACAGGACCAGATGGCTTCCCAGGTGATTTCCACCAAACTATTAAGGAATAATTAACTCAAATCCTTCTCAATCTCTCCCAAAAAAGTTGAAGAGTAGCGAGCACTCCCAAATACATTTTATAATATCCTGATACCAAAGCCAGATAAAGATATTAAAAGAAAAGAAAACTATGGGCCAACATCCCTGACGCATACAGATGTAAAGATTGTCAACAAAATACTAGCAAACCGAATTCAACAGCACTTTAAAAGGATCATACAGAATGATCAAGTGGGATTTATCCCTTGGATACAAGGATGGTTCCACATACACAAATCAATAAATGTGATATATCACATTAATAGAATGAAAGACAAAAATCCTATGATCACTTCAATAGATGCAAAAAATGCATTTGACAAAATTCAACATTCATTCATGATAAAAGCTTTCAATAAATTGAGTCTAGAAGGAACATATCTTAACGTAATAAAGGCCCACAGGTAACATCACACTCAATGGTGAAAGCTTGAAAATATCCCCTCTAAGGTCAGGAACAAGAAAGGGTGCTGTCTTCTCACCACTCCTATTTAACATAGTACTGGACGTCATAGCCAGAGGAATTAAGCAAGGGAAAAAAAGGCATCCAAATCTGAAAAGAAGGAATAAAGTTATCTTCGTTTGCTGATGACATGGTTTTATATATACAAAATCCTAAAAACTCCACAAAAACTTGTTAGAACTAATAAATAAATTCAGGAAAGTTTCAGGATACAAAATCAACATACAAAAATCAATTGCATTTCTATACACTAACAATGAATTATGTGAAAAAGAAATAAAGAAAGCAATCTCCTTTACAATAGCATCAAAAACAATAAAATACTTAGGAATGAATTTGACGAAGGAAGTAAAAGATCTATACACTGAAAACTATAAGACACTGATGAAAGAAATTGAAGAAGACACAAACAAATGAAAGGCATCCCAAGTTTATGGATCAGACGAATTAACATTATTAAAATGTCCATACTACCCAGAGTCGTATATAGATTCAATGCTATCCCCATCAAAATACCATGGCATTTTTCACAGAAAAGGAACAAACCTAAAATTTGTATAGAACCACAAAAAAACCCAAATTGCCAAGCAATCCTGAGGAAAAACAACAAAGATGGAGATATGACACTTCTTAATTTCAAACTACACTACAAAGCTATAGTATTAAAAATCACATGGTACTGGCATAAAAACAGACACACAGACCAATGGTACAAAGTAGACAGCCCAGAAATAAACCCAGGCATATACAATCAACTAAATTTGACAAAGGTGCAAAGAATAAACAATGGGGAAAAGATTGTCTCTTCAATAAATGGCATTGGGAAAACTGGATATTAACATGCAAAAGAACGAAATTGGATTCCTATCTTAGACCATTCACAAAAATGAATTTGAGATGGATTAAGGACTTAAATGTAAGACCTGAACCTGGAAAACTCCTAGAAGTAAACAAGGAAGAAGCTCCTTGACATTCGTCTTGGCAATGATTTTTTTGGATGTGAAACCAAAAGAATAAGCAAGGAAAGCAAAAATCAACAAGTGGGATTACATCAAACTAAAAGGCTTGCACACAACAAAATGAAAAGGCAATCTATGAATTGGGAGACAATAAATGAAAACTGTATATCTGATAAGGGGATAATATCCAAAATATATAAGAAACTCATACAACTCAATAGCAAAAAAGCAATCCTATAAAAAATAGACATAGGAGTTGAATAGACATTTCTCCAAAGACATAAGAATGGCCAAAAGCACATGAAAAGGTGTTTGACATCACTAATCATCAGGGAAACACAAATCAAAACCACAATGAAATATCACCCCACACCTGTCAGAAGGACTATTATCAAAAAGACAAGAGACAACAAATTCTGATAAGGATGTGGAGAAAGGGAATCCTGATGCATAGTTGATGGGAATTCAAATGGGTAGAGCCACTATGGAAAACAGTATAGAGGTTATTAAAAAGATTAAAAGTAGAACTACCATATTATTCAGTAATCTCACTTCTAGGTATATATTCAACCATCTTGAAAAGATATCTGTATTCCCATGTTCATAGCAGCATTATTCACAATAGCCAAGACATATATATAAATATAATATGATATGATTTGATATAATATTATTCAGCCATAAAAAAAGAAATCCTTCTAATTGTGACAACATGGATGGACCTTGAGGGCATTATCCTAAATGAAATAAGCCAGGCAGACAAAGACAAATACTGAATGTCTCACTAGTATGTGGAATCGGAAAACATTAAACTCATAGAAACAGGGAGTAGAATGTTGGTTCCCAGGGACTGAGGGATGGGGGAGATGGAGAGATAGTGGTCAAAGTTTACAAAGTTTCATTTATAAGATGAATAAGTTCAGGGGATCTAAGATATAGCATGGTAAATACAGTTAACAATACTATATTTTATACTTGAAAGTTGCTGTGAGAGTAGAGCTTTAATAGTCTTACCATAAAAACAATAACAAAATGGTAATTATGTGAGATGAAAGATGTTTTAACTAACTTTATTTTGGTAAACATTTTGTGATATATATATGTATCAAATCATTACATTGTACACTTTAATCTTACATAATGCTATATTTCAATTATATCTCAATAAACTTGGAAAAAATAAATTAAAAAATAGAAATCAAACTAAGTATACTCTCAGACCACAATAGAACTAAACTAGAAATAGATAACCAAAAGGTAGCTGGAAAAGCTAGGAAATTTAACAACAATACACTAGGAAATTTAACAACACTCTTCTAAATAACACATGGATCAAAGAAGAAGTCTCAAGAAAAATTTAAAAATATTTTTAACTAAATGAAAATTAAAACACAACTTATCAAAATTTATGGGATGCAGTGAAAGTAATGTGTAGAGAGAATTTTATAGTACTGAAATAGAAAAGAAGAAAGATCTAAAATAAATAACCTAAGATTCCACCTTAGGAAACTAGAAAAAGAAGAGCAAATTAAAACCAAAGAAAGGAGAAGAAAAGAAATAAAAATTAGAGCAGAAATTGATGAAATCAAAAACAGAAAACCAATTTAAAACATCAACAAAACCAAGAGCTGATTCTTTGACAAGATAGCTAAAATTGAAAAGCCAGGTTGACTATGCAAAAAAGAGAAGACACAAATTACAAATTGGACATTAAATGGATGGTAAAGAAATATTATGAACAACTTTATGCCCACAAATTTGATAACCTAGGTGAAATGAACCAATTTCTTGAAAGACAAAATCTGCCAAAATTCACACAAGAAGAAATACACAATCTGAATAGGCCTATATCTATTAAAGAAATTGAACTGAGAATTTATAACCTTCCAAAGCAGAAATCACCAGTCCCAGATGGGTCACTGGTGGATTCTACCAAACACTTAAGGATGAAATGATACCAATTCTCTTCAATTTCTTCTAGAAACTGAAGCAGAGGGAATGCTCCCTACCTTATTCTTAGGCCAACATTACCTTAATACCAAAACCAGACAAAGACATTACAAGAAACGAAAACTACAAACCAATATCTATCATGAATATAGATGCAAAAATCCTCAACAAATATTAACATATCAAACCAAATAATGTATAAAAAGAATTATACACCATGACCAAGTGGGATTTATTCCAGGCATGCAAGGCTGGTTCAATATTTGCAAATCAATTAATGTAATCCATCACAGCAACACACTAAAAAAGAAAAATCATGTCACCATATCAATAGATGCACAAAAAGCATTTCACAGTGTCCAACACTCATTCATGGCTAAAACTCCCAGTAAACTAGGAATACAGGGGGAACTTCCTCAAATTGATAAAGAATATCTATGAAAAACCTGCAGCTAGCATCCTACCTGAATGGTAAATGGTAAAAACCTTGAAACTTCCCCACTAAGATGAGAAACAAGGTAAAGATATCCCCTCTCACTACTCCTTTTAAACATTGTACTGGAAGTCCTAGCTAATGTAACATACAAGAAAAAGAAATAAAAGTGTTCAGATTGTGAAGGAAGACATAAAATTGTTTTTGTTTGAAGATGACACAATTATATGTACAAAATCTGAAAGAATGGACATAACAACTCTTGGAACTAATGGGCAATTATATTAAGGTTGCAGGATACAAGATTATTACACAAAAGTCAATCACTTTCCTATAGACCAGCAATGAACAAGTAGAATTTGAAATTAAAACCAATACCATTTATGTTAGCACACCCAAAAATGGAATACTTGGGTATAAATTTAACAAAATATGTACAAGACCTACATGAGGAAAACTATAAAATTCTGATGAATGAAATCAAAGAAGAACTAAATAAATGAAAAGATATTCTTTGTTCTGGGTAAGAAGACTCAATATTGTCAAGATATCAATTCTTCCCAAATTGATCTATAGATTCAATGCAATCCCAATCAAAATCCCAGAGTGTTATTTTATGGATATCAACAAACTGATTATAAGGTATATATAAAGAAGCAAAAGATCCATAATAACCAACACAATATTGAAGGAGAAGAACAATGTTGCAGGGCTGACACTATTCAACTTCAAGACTTACTATAAAGCTACAGTAACTAAGACAGTGTTTTATTGGTAAAAGAATAGGCAAATAGATCAATGGAACAGAACAGAGAGCCCAGAAATAGAGCCACATAAATATAGTCAACTGATCTTTGACAAATTAACAAAAGCAATACAACGTAGCAAAGAAATCTTTTCAACAAATGGTGCTGGAACAACTGCATATCCACATGCAAAAGAAAAAAAAGGAATCTAGACACAGACCTTATACCTTTCACAAAAATTAACTAAAAGTGAATCACAGACCTACAGGGAAAGCTATAAAAAACTATAAATCTCCTAGAAGATAACCTAGGAGAAAACCTAGATGACCTTGGTCATGGCAATGACTTTTTAGATACAACACCAAAGGCACATCCATAAAGAAATAATTGATAAGCTGGACTTCATTCAAATTAAAAACTTCTGCTCTGCAAAAGACACTGTTAAGAGAATGAGAAGCCAAAGACAGAGAAAATTTTTGCAAGAGACACATCTAATGAAGGAGCGTTATCCAAATTATGCAAAAATCTCTTAAAACTCAACAATAAGAGAACAACCTGATTAAAAAATGGGTCAAAGATTGTTAACAGACGCCTCACCAATGAAGGTATTTGGAAGGCAAATAAGCATATGAAAAGATACTCCACATCATATGTCATCACGGAAATGTAAAACAAAATAACGAGATATCACTATACACCTATTAGAATGGCGAAAATTCTGAACCTTGACAACACCAAATGCTGATAAATATGTGAAGCAATAGAAACTCTCCTTCATTGCTTGTGGGAATGCAAAATGGTACAGCTACTTTGGAAGACAGTTTGGCGGTTTCTTACAAAACTAAACATACTTTTACCTTACATTCCAGCAATTGTGCTCCTGGTATTTATTCAAAGGAGTTGAAAACTTAAGTCCACACAAAAACCTGCATGCAGATGTTTACAGCAGCCTTCGTCATAGTTGTCAAAACTCAGAAGCAACCAAGATGTCTTTCAACAGGTGAATGTATAAATAAACTGTGGTGCATCCAGACAATGGAATATTCTTCAGCGCTGAAAAGAAATGAGATATCAATCTGTATGGAGGAAACCTAAATGCATGTTACTAAGCAAAAGAAGCCAATATGAAAAGGCTACATCCTATATGTTTCTAACTATATGACATCCTAGAAAAGGCAAAACTGTGAAGACAGTAAAAAGATCAGTCATTGCCTGGGCTTGAGGTGGGGGTGGGATGGACAGTCAGAGCACAGAGAAGTTTTGATCAATGAAAATACTCCATATGATACTATAATGATGGATACATATCATTATACGTTTGTTCAAACCCATAGAATGTACTGAGAGTGAACCCAATGCAAAGTATGGACTTAGGGTGATTATGCTGTGTCAATGTAGGTTCATCAATTGTTATAAATGTCCCCCTCTGGTGGGGAATGTTGATAATGGGGAAGGCTATTGATGCATAGCAGTAGGGGGTATATGGGAAATCTATGTACTTTCCTCTCAATTTTGCTGTGAACCTAAAACTTGTCTAAAAAAAAACAAAAGTTGTTTTTAAAAATGGTTAAAATAGTAAATATTATGTTATATATATTTTTACCACAATAAAATAACTGGTTAATTACAAAAGAGAATTCCAGGAACAACTTTACACTCATAAATATGACAATTTAAAAGAATTTGACCAATTCTTCAAAAGCCATAAACTACTAAAACTTTAATAAGAGAAAATAGATGATATGAATAGTTCCATAACCATTAAAAAACACAGTTCATTATGTAAAATCTTCCAAAAGAGAAATCTCCAGGCCCAGATGGTTTCATTGGAGAATTCTACCAAATATTTAAAAAATTAACACCAATCTTATGAATTTACACAATCTCTTCCAGCAATAGAAGAGGAGTTAATATTTCCTAACTCATTTTATAAGACAAATATTACCCCAACACCAAAATCAAAGATAAAAGAAAACAAGAAATCTACGAACCAATATTTCTCATCAACTTAAATGCAAAATCCCCCACCAAAATAGTAGCCAACCTAATCCACAATGCATAAAAAGAATTATACACCATTACCACGTGGAATTTATTCCAAGAGTGAAAGGCCAGTTCAACATTTGAAAATCAATCAACATACTCTACCATATGAACAGGTTAAAGAAGAAAAATCATATGATCACATCAATTGATGCATAAAAATCATTTAACAAAATCCAACATCCATTCTTAGTATAAACTCTCAGCAAACTATGAATAGAAGGGAACTTAGTGAACCTAGACAAAAATCTATGAAAAACCTATAGTTAACATAATACCTAATGGTGAAAAGCTAAATGCTTTCCCCCAAGACTGGGAAAAGGCTAAGACGTCCATTCTTACAATTCTTATTCAACATAGTTCTGGAAGTTACACTTATAGCCACTGCAATAAGGCAAGGAAAGGAAATAAGTCATACAGATTGGAAAGGAAAAAATACAGCTGTCTTTATTTGCAGATGGCTTGATTGACTACATAGAAAATCCAAAGGAATCTATAAAAATCAAAAAAAACTGGATCTAGTGAGTTCAGCACTGTGGCAGGATATAAGATCAACACACAAAAAGAATCACATTTCTACATACTGACAATGAACGCATGGAAACTGAAATCAAAACCCAATACCACTTACAATTGCTCCAAAGAAATTGAAATACTTAGGCATACGCTTAACAAAATATACAAAATATGCTGAAAACTAGAAAATGCTGATGAAAGAATTAAGGACTTAAATAAATGTAAAAACATAACATGTGCATGGGTTGGAATGCTCAACACGGTAAAGCAGTCAATTCTCTCCAAATTGATATATAGATTTAACACAGTTCCTACCAAAATCTCAGCAAGTTTTTTGTAGACATATACAAGCTTATTCTAAAATGTATATAAAAAGGCACAGGCCCTTTTTATATACAATCTTGACATGGAAGAGGAAAGAGGGAGTAATCACTGTACCCAATAATAAGACATACAATATAACCACAGGGATAAAGACCTGTACACAGATGTTCCTAGAAGCTTTATTCTTAATAGCCAATGCAACATACAACTCAGATGTCCTTCACCAGATCAATGGTTAAACGAATTATGGTACATATATACCACAGAATCCCATTCAGTAACGAAAACAAACTTGATACACACAACAACTCAGATGAATCTCAAGGGCATTCTTGATGAAACAAGCTAATTCCAAAAGGTATTGTTTCATTTATAGAATTTTGAAATGACAAAATTACAGAAATGGAGAACCAGATTAGAGGTTGCCAGGGGTTAGGGACCAAGGTGGGAGGAGTGGGAAGGAAGTGGATATGGCTATAAAAAAGCAACATGAGGTATCCTTTTTGTGATAGAACTGTTCTGTATGTTGTTTGTAGTAGTATACATAAGAACCTACATATGTGATAAAATTGTATAGAAGTAAATACACACACACACACAAATGACTAAAAGTAAACCTTGGGAAATCTGAATGAGATAGGTGGATTATATCAATGTCAATATCCTACTTGTGATATTGTACTATGGTCTTGAAAAATGTTACCATTGGGGGAAAAGGTACAGTGTACAGGGGATCCCTGTATTACTTTTACAACTGCATGTGAATCCATAATTATCTGAATAAAAATTTCTATTAAAAATCCTACTAATCTTTTTTTTTAAGAATAATACCCTACTCTGTCATCTTCAGCATCAAAATAGCTTATTTATTGACTGCTAATCAGGCTTGTATGAGGCTTCAGATAATGAACAGCTACAGGCCACTGGCTCAAATTAAGCTGAACCACATAGGCTTTTCGATGTTTCTGATCCTCAGAGTCATTGATCACACTGGGATACTCTGACACTTTCCTAAGGAGTCATCGGACCACCTGCGAACTCCCTGGTTCTGCCAGTGTGTAAGCAGACTGAATGACCTCTTCATGAGTGTGGTAGGCAAGACTGGGGAAGAAACTGGACAGATACTAGCTTCAAAGAAATAGTTGAAGGAGCCAGGGCTATTTTCTCTGAGACAAGGTGACATAAAGGACAAGATAACATGAAGGATATGACCTGGGTTCGGACCCCTAAAGGGTTGTTTTGGGGCAAAGAAAGCGATTGTGTTCTGAGGTCCTAAGGGTACATGAAGATAGGATCAGCAGTTAACCTGAGGGGTGCTTTATAGATTCAGATTTGGCTTAGCGAAAGAAGGACTAACGGAGCTGCCTAATAATGAGATGTGCTGCTTCTGGATGTAGAGAGTGCCCTATTATTGAAAGCATTTAAGCAGAAGTCATTGAACATCTCTCAGAAATGTAAAAAAAACCCTTTCAATGTGCAGATTCTAACACCAAAGTAATCATGTGAAACAGGGCTGCTAGTGCTTTATCCCAATACATTTCTGGTCTCCTCACTGGCTTTTTGCTTTTCCTGATTGGATCCTTCTCTTCTTTGGTGATTGGAAGAGAAACAGAAAGATTTTGTGGTCTTGGGATCAGCATTCTGTATAGATTGGAATCTCTTTGCAGGAAAATTCAAGTTATTATTGTTTTTAGTGGCATTAGGAACACAGAACTCCACAGTAACCACCTGGACTTAATTTGGGAGATTGATATGGACACAGGATAACCATAGGCAGCTTTTAGTTCTGGTATTTTCACATTATGTGAAATATAATTGTTTCTATGTCTGTTTTCCTAATAAACTGTGAGCTCTTTCAGGAACACCTTGTCTTACTTTCCTTTGTGTTCTTCCTGCGTTTAAAACCTTACACATAGTGGCTGCTTGATAGTTTCTTCATAAAGAGTTTCTCAGACATGATCAGATTGTTTGTGGTATAGTTTATATACCAAATGCTAAACTGGCATTTCCTCCTAGAGGGAAGAGTGAGCTGGCTCACAGTTTCTCTTGGATGACACTTAAAATAGATAATGTGACAATTTCCAAAGGTATCTCCCTACCACTTCCTTCTTTTAAGGCAACCAAGGAAGTAAAATGATACTCTTAAGAGCTGAGCTTTTGACAAAGTTCCCAGTGCTCTGCACATTAATCTGGTTTGATGCCTTATGTGTGAGAAGAGTTGGGAGGCTGTTGACATTTTCTTCAGGCTGAGCCTGGTGGGTTAGTGGACTGAGGAGGCCTTTACAAATTATCAGGGCCTTCTTAAACTTTAGAAAACCTTACGGATAGACATTTCAGTACGGAGGTCTCTGCCTCCCACTCTCCTCCTCACTCTTTGGAGTTGCAGGGGTGGATGGGGGGAGGGGAGGGTGATGAGTTGCTGGACATTCAAGAAAGGAAAAAGGATGTCCAGAGAGGTTAAGTTAGAGAGAGGAAAAAAAGAGGCCCAGACCCAGAGGAAAGTTATGCTAGGCGAGACTGGGCCTTCTCAGGCCCCTTGGTGGAAGGATGGGAACACCCACAGTGCAGGGGCTTGGCCGTGTAGCCCACCTGAATGGTGAGGAGGAGTATGCTGAGACATACTAGGAGCTTGAGCACTGGCATGGCAGGCACCTTCCAGGACTTCCCCATGGGCAGCCCCCCTCCTCTTCCTGGGATTGCTTCCAGAATGCCACTAGTAAGATAACACGGCCCTGGGGGAGAGGGTGAAGGGTAACCTAAAATTAGCCCCCTGGACCTAGCCCAAGAGCTGATGCCTAGCCTTTAGGCAGTGTTGTTAACAGTGGGAACCAAGGGCCCTATCTGCTCTGGCTGCTGGGCAGTAGGGGCTCCCTGTAGAGGGGCCTCCAGGGCCCCGTGCTTCGCAGAGGGTCAGGGGCAGTGACTCTGGGCAGCACAGCCTCAGGCCAAAGCCTGGTAAGTACCTGGAGCCTAGGACCCGATGGTGACAGGGAGGAGTGAATGTTTAGGGCTGCGGGCCCATGGACCTGTGTCCACCACCCTTCCTAGGTTGTTCCCACTGGGTCTGGTTTCTGGGGGTGCTTGGGAGGTTGGTAGGGAAACCTGCCTGCAGAGTAAAAGAGGGATATGATGACAGCTTTGTGCCATGTCTGTCATAAATGGGTATGTCTGTCTAGGCTCTGGGGGTCAAATGGACTTACTTTTTGAGGGCAATTGTGGTTATACAATACAGGGAGGGTGAAGGTTTGTCTTTGTGTCCCTGTGTCGTATTTGTGAGTGTGTGTGTGGAAGTGCAGTGGGGTAGGCTCAAGGACAGATGGGAAGATCTCCTCAGGATTGTGGGGGGAAGGTGAGGCTTAAAAATAGTCTACTAATGCCTGGAGGACTGTTCTAGGGCCCACAGAAACCAACCACTCTCCCGTAAGAGTTCTAACCTGGATTCACTGACCCCTGAGAGGGCCTTAGATAGAATTCAAAGGGTCCAATAACATGGATGGGGCAGACAATTACCTTTTTTCTCCCTAATCTCTAACTGAAATTTACCATTTCCTTCAAGGATGAAAGCAGGTAGCAAATGGCAGTAGTATTACCAGTTCCTGTAACTTGGTCACCAAAAGAAATCACAGAAATTTCATATCACATTACAGTTGTAGCAGAGATCTGGAAACGTCATTTGTGATCATCACCACTTAGAAATTATTAATAGATCTCATCATTTAATGTGTTAATAAAGAACATCTATTACTATATCATGCAGTTTTAAAAATATTTTGATAGCTGTATTTCAGTATAATTGGTTTCCTTTAATCCAATGTATTTTATTTTATGTATTAAAAACCATTTTGAGAGGAGAGCAGAGATTTAACTAGATTGCTACAGGTACCAATGTCACAAAGAAAAGGTTAAAATTCCTGCGCTTTGCAGATCAGGAAGGGGATCCTTGCACAGAATGCTCATATAATAACTCTTTGATTAATAAACCACAGCAAGGTGAGGTTAGACAATAGACTAGTTACATTTCTTACCCTATCTAATAGGTACAATTCACTCAAGTGCTCAAGCCAGCTGGGGGCCATGGTTTGATCTCCCTCTGGAAACTCATTAGATGGGCCCTGCTGTCCGCTCTAGTGGTATGTCCCTGGTGAGGGCTTCAGCATTTCCCTCCACAATTCCTGCCCTCCTCATCTCCCTGGATCACCACTCTCCAAAATAAAATAATAAGAAGGGAATCCCTACTGGCTGTCAGAAGAAATGATTTGTAAGGAAACCTTCCATGACCCTGGAATTCAGCATGACCCTCAAAGCTGAGGATTCTGGAAGCTGCAATGTGACTGCTTGAGGCATGGGGGAGGGGCACGTGTTTATTTTTCAGGTTGCAATAGAAAGAACAGGATGAGGAATAGGAAAACCTGGATTCTATTTCTGGCTTTGCTATTGCCTTGATGTAAGGCATGTACTAAATCCCTTACCCTCTTGGGCCTCAGTTTCCTCCATCCACAAAATGGGGATAATATTACCTATTCCACTACATGAAATAGCTTTGAAAAGCACAAGATTATAGGTGTTAATAATGAGACAACTGACAATAATAGCCATGTGACCTTAGGAAAAAGTCCCTGCTCTCCTCTGAGTCTTGGTTTTCCCATTTCTAAATTAAGTAAATTAAATTAAGTGATTTATTCAGTGCATTCCAGCTCTTAGATTAGATGGTAGACAATACTTTGGTTATGTTTGGTGAAGAAGAGAGAGATAAAGATAAAAGTAACTAGAGTGGAACAAAGGACCATAGAAGTGTTTTGTTTTGCTTCCTAGGATGGTTGAGGGACAGGAACCAGTGAGAAGATCCAGAGAGAGGAATCTCACCTTTGAAGATCTAATATATGATAGCTCTTTTCCTCTTAACAGTCCCTTGAGGCAGGGACTATCATTTTGTCTTATAGATGAGGAAACTGAGTCCCAAAGAAGGGAAGAGACTTGCTCAAGTTTACGCAGCTAGAAAATGGAGGTGTTGAGTTGAAAAGAGGTCTGCCTGATTTCTAAAATCCTCTTCTTATAATTGTACCCAAAAAATGAATAGATAATAAGACCATATATGGAGCTGATGCTGGTAGTGGGGAGGGGCCTAAAGTTGAGAGAGATCCCACCCACCCACCTCACAATTTTTTCTATGAGGTATGTACCTGAGGTCCCAGGCTAACAAAGAGGAGTAGAGGTGGATAGTGAATAAAAGGGGGTGTGTGGCCTTGAGACCATGGCTGCAGGGTATGGGAGAGTAGGGAAACTCAAGCTCTAAAAAACCTATCAGCTTACCCTGATAATATTACAAACTGAGGTGAGTGACTTTGACTTTGGAGCACTAGGAACAGGACTGGTAATGTTAAAGGGTTGGTTTGAGTCAGTCATTGGGCCATGGGTAATTTTGTAGGGCCTGGGGATGATGGAAAGAGAAGAGTTGTGGTTTGAGGCAAGGCTCCAGGCTGGTTAAGGCACAGAGGATGGGAAAAGGCTTGACCCAGAGAAATGGGTAAGTTATGGGTTCCAAGGAGGTGCTGGCAATCAAAGGGACTCTGGGAATGAAGTGGTCCTGGGGGAGAAACCAGTTGTCACCAGAGAGGAGGTCTTGCCCTGGAAACCTCAAATATTTCCTGCCATTTCTTTGACTTAATTTTACTTGAAGTGTGTTCTTTGTAATGCCACCTCTTTATTTAATCAGTAAGTGTCATGCAACATCCATTTCCTGAGCAACTCTATTGCCCAAAGCATGGGGCCTGAGTCTGAGGGGAGGTCACGTATGAGGGGCTGTGAAGAGGTTGAATTCCATCTAAAAAGCTGAGAGGTTGGAGCTGAGGGCCTGCCCTGTGAAACTGATGTCAGAATGCTCAGGGATGACAGCTTGACAACACAAAGCACTATTCTGTTAGTCTAGCAACTGCAAGACCAGAGCCACCTCATTAGTCCACACATTCTGAAATAAGGAAGATGCATGTACCAAATCTTCAACCATAACGTATACCCTACTGGGAGTAGAAGAATACAAGATGGATTCAAGGGCCCTCACCCTGGTGTTTACATGCTAATGAAGCACAGATAAGTGGAAATGTGCTGTGAAAGTTTATAGTTAAAGTCTAGTTGTGATCCTTTGGTATCCCTGAGCAGTGGCGAGGAGGAGATTAGGGAAGGCTTCCCAGAAGTAGAAGTTTGAAGGGCAGGCAGAACAGCATGTGCAAAGGCACCAAGCTGTGAAAAGGCCTCATCTGTTTTTGTGACCATCTCTGGAGGCTGAAAGAAGCTGAAGTAGGACTAGAAGCAGGACCCATGCATGGTCTGATGGTGAAGGGTGAGGGGCAACGGCTGGCATCCAGGCTTTTGATGAGGGCCCTTAGTCTCTCTCCCGTTTTTGCCACCCACAGATCTGGCATATCTTTCTGCTCATAATGAGAATAGTTCTGCTCCAATTAGCCAAGATGAACCTCATGGACATCACCAAGATCTTCTCCCTCCTGCAGCCCGACAAGGAGGAGGAGGACACCGACACGAGGGAGAAGCAGGCTCTCAGTCAAGCAGTGTACGACAACGACTGCTATACCTTGGACCAGCTTTTGCGCCAGGAGCGTTACAAATGTTTCATCAACAGTAGGAGTGGCTGGGGTGTTCCTGGGACACCCTTGCGCTTGGCTGCTTCTTATGGCCACGTTAGCTGTTTGCGAGTCCTCCTGGCACATGGTGCTGACGTTGACAGCTTGGACATCAAGGCACAGACACCACTTTTTACTGCTGTCAGTCATGGCCATCTGGACTGTGTGCGTGTGCTTTTGGAAGCTGGTGCCTGTCCTGGTGGTAGCATCTACAACAACTGCTCTCCTGTGCTCACAGCCGCCCGTGACGGAGCTGTTGCCATCCTGAAGGAGCTCCTGAGCCATGGTGCAGAGGCCAATGTCAAGGCTAAACTACCAGTCTGGGCATCAAACATAGCTTCATGTTCTGGTCCCCTCTACTTGGCCGCCGTCTATGGACACCTTGACTGTTTCCGCCTACTTTTGCTTTATGGGGCAGACCCCGACTACAACTGCATTGACCAGCACCTATTGGCTCGTGTCCCACGGCCCCGCACCCTTCTTGAAATCTGCCTCCACCACAATTGTGAGCCAGAATACATCCAGTTGTTAATTGATTTTGGTGCTAATGTCTACCTTCCACCTCTCTCCCTGGACCTGAATTCACAAGATGATAAAGGCACTGCATTGCTGCTACAGGCCCGAGGTAAGTGTCAAGCAGACCAGCCAATAGGCCTCCTGGCTTGGATGTCCCAGAGCCCCAAATGAGCCCCCAAGCCAATCATTCTGGGATAAATTGGAGAAAATACCATGTTTCTCCCTTTCCTGGGGCCCCAGGGGAGAAGAGGTTATGGAGTCCTTATTGGGGAAAGGATTAGTAAGATGCGGTGGGGAATAGCACTAGCCCAATTTCTGGTTCTGGCTCTGAAATGACTGTTTTGTGGCCTTGAGCATACTCTATCTAGGCTTCAGTGTGTCCCCAGTGGTACCATGCATTGAGGGCAGGGTGGGGGACATTTCTTAGAAAAGAGAGAGCAATTAGAGCTGCAGTAGCCAAGGCAGAGTGGATATAGGCTTGGGTGGGAGAATTACACTGAGTATTGCTTCTCATGACCTGTTTCTCCTTGCTATAGCCACTCCACGGTCGCTACTATCACAGGCCCGTTTAGTTATCCGCAGAGCTCTACGCCAGGCCAGCCTGCCACAAGCCATAAACCAGCTGGATATTCCCCCCATGTTGATCAGCTACCTCAAACACCAACTGTAATCTTGCAACCTGCCCAGAAACCCATGATGCCTTCAAAAACTACCTGGGGACTCAGATAACTGGTGGGTACCACAGCTCTACCTCCTCACCTGGAGCTGCTCTCCTGTATTATCCTCCACAATAAAATCCTCAACAAAATAAATCCTGGTGGCTGCTGTGTCTGATGTGTGTTGGGTTGGTAGGGGCGTTCACTGGGGGAAGGTGTCTGATTGGCCATGAAGAAGGATGATAATCGTCTGGCATTTGACAGGATAGAAGGCCTGGCCACTAAAAGACAAAAAGAGAAAACTAACCCAATGGCCCACACTTCCCCACCAAGACCCTTGAGAGAATTTGGAGCTCTGTTGTCTTAGAAGCAAGGTCCTGAAGAATTCAAGTGAGTGAAAGAATTCAAGCTTGCTCAGCCTTGTACCTCTCTTCACTTCTCTGGCTGCTACAAGGCACCTTTGAGGTCTGTCACCCAACCCCCTATTACTGTGAGTCAAGTGACCAAGGAGCCTCCCATTCACTCACCTTGAATCATAGGCTGCATTCCCACTAGTCCAGATTATAGTCAAGATCTAAGTGGGGAAAAAAACTACCAAATATTTATGACAGAGAATTCAGTGAAGAAAAGAAATTGGTTACATAGGTGATATGCTGAAAATCCAAGAAGGACAGGCAGGTAACCCACAGATTAGTGACAGCAGGAAGCCAACACCACCCCTAGGCTGGAGGGGTAAGGGAGGAGGTATGTCTAGAGTCCAGGGGCAGGGGTCACCTGGTGGAAAGTAGAATCACAAGCACATGGGTGCTTGAACCATAGAAGATTGATGCTGCCCAAAACAGAGGAAAGGAAGAAATGCCCTCCCCTTTACCCTGTTCTTGCCCTTCAATCTGCCTCCAAAGTCTCTCTCATTGGGGGAAACTGAAAGTCAACTAATAGGAGAGTCTGGGAAATACAGCCTATGGGTGTCAGCCCCCTTGCAATATAGGGCAGAGCAGGGGAAGGTGAAGAATGGAGGGAGAGTGGGAGGAGGTGGTATGACCTGAGCCAGGAGCTGGGATCACCTTGACAGTGGGAGCCATAGAAAAGACACAGTAGAGACACCACCAGAAGCACAAAATGTAGAGGTTAAGTACGCTGGCTTCTCCACTTTTCCTGCCCTTCCACCAGTGCCTCTTTATTGGTTGAACCCAGGCAGAATATGATTGACGAGGGAGCCTGGGAAATGTAGCCTGCAGTGATCAGTCCCCCTGTGATGTGGAGAACAGCGGAAGAAGGCAAACAGGCCCTAGACCAGGAGAGATAACCACTCAGATCCAGGCACCTTTATTTTGCTAAATCTATATCCTTTCACAGTACCTTCTTTTATTTCTCCTTCACAACTGTGGGTGGGGATGTGGATGAGCAGTAAAAGAGACACAAGATGAAGGGGTAGAGAAGGAAAACATAGCTAATCTGTACCTGGGAAACACTGTAGATGTTTAGAGCTCTTTCTGGGAGCTTCCTTGACAGCCCCTCTACATTACGATCTCCTATCTTGGGGAAAGGGAGGCAGGGAATGAGGTCTTGAACTGACTTGCAACTCCCCCCTTATACATCCCCAACTCTTCCTAGTTCCTAGTGCCTGAGAGACTTTAGGAAGGAAGGCAAGAAAACTGGACATCTATCACCAAGTCCCTTGGTCCTGCCCCACTCAGCTTCCAGACTTTCATTCTTATGCATTTTGGAGAGCAGTGCAACTGTTTATTTCCAATGAGCAAGAGAACTGAAGGACTAAGGCTGGAAGCACAGAGAGCTTAAGGGCAGGCAACACCCCAGCTCTCTTCTACCTTTCTTTCAATCTGGGCACCTGAGGGGTGAGTTGTCCAGGACCCCACCCCTGGCTCTGGCCCCCATCCCCTTATTCAGGGCCCTTAGGAATTAGGAGTCAACCTCAGCAGCCCCATCTGCTATAGGCTCCTGGGAAAGTACACTCTTCAAATGGGGCCTGGCCAGGGCAGGCTGCCCTGCAGCATATGGGACAGAGATTCTCTAGCTGGCCCGTGAAAGAACATGTATACTCTGGGCATTTCAAAGGACTTGCATTTGAGGATAATGTAGGAGCATACCGAATTCTAGTCAGAGAAGAAGGGCTGAAATCCTTAGCCCCATTTCCCAGATGAGTGGACTAAGAACCTGACAAAGTTAAATAACCATGTTACTGGTGGCCCAGTTCTCCATACTACTCCCAGCTATTATTTTTCTAGTTGCCTCTGCTGCTAGTGGGCAAAGACAACTTCAAGGCCTGGTGCCTTCGTTTCTTCCCCTCCCCAGGCCTAACCATTCTCATCCACGAGAACAGGCCAGAGCTTGGAATGGACCATCTCAAATTCTGATGATGAATCTTCTGAGGGAACTTTCCCTAGGAGGCATGAGGAAGAGGCAGAGGTGATGTCACTGTTCCTGGAGTGAAATCTCCCCCTTGGCCTTTAGGCTCTTGCTGGCACTGGCCCCAGATGATAACCCAATCTCCCTCTCCTACCCCTCACTACCACCACCAGCTTCCAGGAACACCGAATCTTAACCCTTTCAGGTGATCTAGGCCCCTTACCTCCCTCCTTCTCTCCCTCTCTCCCTATCTGATCCTGATCTCCCTTTCTTTCCTTCCTTCTTCCCCCTGCTTCCCTCCTTCCTTCCCTCCCTTCCTTCCTAGTATTGCTATGAGCCTGGGTTGGCTCTGCTCTGCACATGCCACTGATCAGTCTGTGTTCTCTCTTGCAATGGAAAAATTCTTTTGCTTTATTCAGAAAGGTGGCCCTCAAATACTAGATCCAAAGTACAAAACAGCATACTAGACTTCAGAAACCACACAGATCCCCTTCAGCTGCTAACTTGAAGGAAGGTCTGAGGAAAGAGGTCGTATTTGATCTTGGCCTAACGGTGGAAAGGGCTTTAATCAGTAGTGAGGAAAGAAGAGGTATTAGTGGAGGGAACTCAGAGAGCAAAGACATGGAAGCGGAAAAAAGCAGGGCAGTTTGGGTAACCAGTTTACTTTGTTTCAAGTTCAACGTATTTGAACAAGAGCTGGGCTTGGGACTAGACTAGAGAGGGCCCGGAATACTTCAGTCTTTTGGACTTGAAGATTTCAGTTCTTAGAACGAGGCATACACAGTCATAGGAATGACTTGATGAATGTATGGAGAACACGTTTCCTGATTCCCCAGGGCAAATCTGGCATATTAGTTTTAGGTGTACAGCAAAATGATTCAATATTTGTATATATTGCAAAATGATCACCACAATAAGTCTAGTTAATGCCCATCACCATACATAGTTACAGAAATATTTTTTCTTGTGATGAGAACTTTTAATATCTACTCTCTCAGCAACTTTCAAATATACAATACAATATTATTAACTATAGTCACCATGCTGTACATTACATCCCGAGGACTTATTTATTTTATAATTGGAAGTTTGTACATTTTTATCTCTTTCACCCATTTTGCCCAGCTCCCAACCTCTGCATCGGACAACTACCAATCTGTTCTCTGTACCTATAAGCTCATTTTTAAAAAATTTTAGATTCCACATATATATATATCTCACAATTTCTTTATCCATTCATCCATCGATGGGCATTTATGTTGCTTCCATTTCTTGGCTATTGTAAATTCTGTTGCAGTGAACACGGGGGTGCAAATATCTTTTCAAGCTAATGTTTTTGTTTTCTTTGGATGACTACCAAAAGTGAAATTTCTGGATCATAGGGTAGTTCTATTTTTAATTTTTTGAGGAACCTCCATACTGCTTTGAATAGTGGCGGCAACAATTTACATTCCCACCAACAGTGCACAAGGGTTCCCTTTTCTCTACATCCTCGCCAAGACTTATTTCTTGTCTTTTTGATAGTAGCCATTCTGACAAGCATGCAGTAATATGTCATTGTGGTTTTGATTTGCATTTCCATTATAATTAGTGAGGTTGAGCATGTTTTCATGTACCTGTTGGCCATCTGTATGTTTTCTTTGAAAAACTATCTTCACATATTTGCCCATCTCTTAATTGAATTTTTTTTGTTATTGAGTTGTATGAGATTTTAATATATTTGGATATTAATCCATTATTAGAGATACAATTTGCAAATATTTTTTCCTATTCAGTAGGTCCCATTTTCATTTTGTTGATGGTTTCCTTTGCTGTTCAGAAGCTTTTTAGTTTGATGTAGTACCATTTGTTTATTTTTTTCTTTTGTTGCCTTTGCGTTTGGTGTCAGATCCAAAAAATCACTGCCAAGACCAATGTCAAGGAATTTACTGCTTATGTTTCCTTCCACAAGTTTTATGGTTTCAGGTCTTGCATTCAAGTCTTCAATCCATTTTGAGTTGATTTTTGTGTATGGTGCAAGATAATGGTCTACATGTCAGTATTCAGAGGATAAACACTGTAGGCAAAGGGAACAGCAAGTGCAAAGGCATGAAGGTGGGATTTCAGGCAAGTCAAACTCAGAATGTCCTAAACAGAATCATTACATTTTCCTAATCCTATATTCCTTACTTCAGTTGATGGCAACACCATCCAGTGCCTTGCCTAAGTCAGAACTGCAGGGAATTGGTCTGATGGGTTGTGTGCTGCTTGCACTACACTGGCTGTCCTGAGGCCAGAAGCTGTGTCTAGTTCACTATTATGGATGTAGCACCAAACACAGGGCCTGAAACAGAGGATGTGCTCAGAGAATGGCAATATCACACTTCACTGGCAGATGCTGGCAACTAAGCTTGATATTAGACCTGAAAGCACCTTGGTTGACAATATTCAACAAACATGTGCTTAGCACTCAGTTTGTGCTAAACTCTGTTCGGTGTTGAAGTGATGAACAAAGATGAACAAAGAGACCCTCTACCCCGGGAAACTTGGTCTGGCTCTGCACAATCAAAAGTAATCTGTGTCCAAGGAATCATAGGTTTACGTGTGTTTATATCAAAAAGTGGTTTCAAAGTCATATTATGAGTTGTATAACTTTGAAGATCTGTACATTGGGTCTTAAGGAGACTAACAATAATAATAACAGCAGTAGCAGCTAACATTTATTGGAGCTTTGTATGTATCAGACTCTGTGCTAAGCACTAACATGGAATAATCACTTAACTCTTACTACAACTCTGTCACATGGGTACTATTATTATTCCCATTTTGCAGAAGAGGAAACTGAGAGAGAGGTGAAATAACCTGCACAGGTCACACTGCTCCCAAGTGGTAGAGCCAGCAACCCAGCCCAGGTAGTCTGGTAGCAGAGCCACTACACTGTACTGCTTGCTTCACTGGGAAGCACAGACTTGGCTAGCTGATGCTCAATTTAGCTGGACAGTGATGGTCTTTTATACTTTGTCCCTAGACCTATCTTTCTAGCCTAATTTCCAGCTCTTCCTCTCCCCATTTACAAATACTCACCCCAGGTGTCCAGAATCTTAGCTCTTGCCCAACCCACCATACTTTCTCACACAGATGGGCTCTGACTTGGGCAGGAATCCTTCCCCTACTTTTCTGACTTGGCTTAATCATCAAGGCAATCCTCCATGGAACTTTTCTCTGATGTCCCTCCCCACCCTGGAGAGAAGGAATCTCTTCATCCACAATGCTCCAGATCCCCTTTGCCAGACCTCTAGTCTAGCTTTCAGCTCCTCTCAGAACTCCATCCCTAGAGCTCCCCTTTTACCAGGAAGTTACCACTGTACCCTCTCCTCCCAACGGTTATCACAAGGCCTGGTATAGAGAAGGTTCCCATGGGACATTTGGTGAAGAAAGAAATGAGCATTGTAGTCATGTGGACCAGTCTGTCTACCTTAGTTTATGGAGTTACTTCCACCTAGCCTACACATCTGTTCTCATGGGTTTTTCACTGCAGCCTCAAGATGCTGGGCAGCAGAGGGATTATCTCTGTTTTATAGGTGAAGAAACTTAAGACAAGAAAGTATTCTTGCTCCCCACCACCAGCCCCTGTAGTGACCAAACAAGTTGATCATGTGTCAATCAGCATGTGGAAAGGGGGGCCCGGAGAGCTCCCTCTTTGAGAAGGCATTTTGGGGACAAATGTATGCCCATATTTGGTCTCCCCATACATCGTCCCTGGGGAGAGGTGGGCCATACAAACTAGGAGCTGTGTCACCTCCCTACACATCCCTTCTTCCTTAATGTGCACATAAACAATCTCCTCCTGAGACTTAAAGATATCAGGACCGAGAAGAAGGGCACCCAACCAGGAGACCTCTTTAGCATGTCAAAGACTACTTTCATTTTCCTGGAGCCCTATTTCTTTTGAGCCCAGCTCAATGACCAATATCTATCAGTCTTAAATCTGACTGGTGTGGCAGAATGTCTGGCAGCTGGGCAGAGGACAAGGAGGACTAGCTCCTGGTACAGGAGCAGCACAACAGTTCCCCCTTACCTCAGAGTTATTTCAAGCCCATCACTTGACTAGTTGCACACTTCCTCTCTCCCTGTTCCCACAGCTGAGACTACCGTGACCCTGTGTTTCCCTGGGCTCCAGATTTGGAAGCTGTCTTTTCCAAATTGTAATCTTTGGCCTACTTCAGAGAATCAAAGTTCTGGGTGAAATGTGAACAGGTGGCAGGTAACCAGAAGCATGAGGCAGTGGGGGAGCCTATGAAGGAGGTGGTGAAAAAAAGACACCTCCACAGCAGCTCCAACAAATGAGAATCGAGACTTTGCAAAGCAGGAAAGCATATCTCCAGGGAAATACAGTCCAGCCATCCAGATGGGGAAACTGAGGCTAGGGAGGAGAAGGGACTTACCCAACAAAGTTGCACTATGAGCCAGCAGCAGCTCCCTCCTCCCTGCCATTTATTTAGACCTCGGACTAGAATAGGAGATCTGTTGTTCAAATTGCTGATTTTTGTAGTAGATGTATAAAATGTCATGGAAGGGCATGGAACATCACAGAATATTACAAAAAGTATTGAGTTGAACTGTCAGAGCTAGAAGAGATGAAGGAGCTTGACTAATCTTACCACCTCCTTGTGGAGATGGGGTGATAGAGTGGTCCAGAGAGGAAAACGGACTGGTCAAGGTCATACAGCAAGTCTGAGGCAGAGCTGGAGCCAGATCCCAGTCCTAGCAGCTATGTCAGTTCCTGTGCTCCAAACATGCAGAGCTAACAGTCCTCCTCTTACAAGTTTAGCAGCTGGATCTTTTCAATGCAGACAGGACCCAGTAAAGCAGCAGACAACACTCCTCCTGCAATGCAAAAATGGCAGGCATTGTTCTCTAATTCCTCCCTTCTCCTCAACTTTAATCCCCCTCCCCTTTTTTAGACATTCACAGAGTTTTTGGTCTGGGCCTTCTGGATATTCTTGAACTAGTGGTAGAACTGGATTCTTTGTTGCCTCAGCTCCCCTGGCCCTGGCAGCCACTTATGACACTTGATGCCCTCCAGCTAGTTAGAGACTCAAGCTCAGGCTGGCCCCCTGCCACATCCTGCCACACAAACACTGCAGCAGGCAAGGCTGGTACAGGGCTCCTCACTCCGCCTTCAGCCTTGACCTCTGTCTGGGCTCAGACAAGACTTTTCTCTCAATATCTAGACTTTTAAGGGAAAGAGAACTGTGCAAAGCCTGGCTCATCATTAAAAGCTTGATGGGGCCTCTAGAGACCTTGAGGATCCCCTCAAGTTCCATGAAAGCTGGGAAATTTGAGTTGGGATCAAACTACTGAAACAGTTCTCTCCAGAGAAGAAAGGTGAAAGCAGCCCTGGACAAGGAGCCAGGGTTTCTGAATTTCAAATCTGAGTGACATGGGGAAGCTTCCCTTCCCTACCCTGGGCTGCAGCAGGCCCTTGTGTAAGAGGTGGAAGTTGACCTCGATGGTTCCTAAGGTCCCTAGTTCGCCAGAGAGGGAGACACGGACGAAGGTGGGGCGCAGGCGCTGCGATCGGCTTTGCTGGCAGGTGAGTCCCTCCTCTGCGCGGCCTCGGGGCGCCCGCCACGGGACCCTGTCTCTATGCCTAAGGTTGGGCGGGCAAGGTGCCAAGAGGCTCTACAGCCCCCTATGTTCCCCATCCTCTCCGCCCCGTCTCTCCCCGCCCTCCTCTCGTTCTGGAATAAACTGCCCTGTGGCAGCCAGGGCGCTGCAGCGTGATTGCACTATGGCCACGGAAATGGGAACACATGCAAAATCGAAACCTAGCTCCATGGCTCCAGCGAGCCCCACCCAGGTGGGACTGGCCCCGCGAGCTCACGGTTTCACCCTGCAGCGACCCGCCCGGCTTGGGGGAGGGACTGGAGAGTCAGGGCAAGGGGTTCTGCACCCTCTCCGCCCCCTGCCAACACCACGCCCGCACTTATTTGCATTTAAAGAGAAATGCACCAAGGAAAACAGTGGCCTGGCGGGGGGGCACGCCTTCCCGCCGTGGCGATTGGGCCACATGCCTGCCAATCAGGGCGCTGACTCCCCACCCTGTGGTTGTGGAGTCCGGGGGGAGGGGGTATAAGGGAGCTGCCTGGAGCCTGGAGAAGGGAAGCCAGTGCAGGAGGTGACTGGAGCCGCCGTAGCAGTGGCAGGAGCGACAGTGGCGGCGCTCTCAGCCGCAGCAGCCCCAGCCAGGGTGGCGCAGCAGACAATAACTGTGCTGGAAACCAGACTGAGCCGGGTAAGCGTTGCGCGCAGCCAGTAGCCTCCGCCTGCCCGCCATCCGGTGCAGTCCCGCGTGCTCAGCTCTAGCCTCCTGGAGAGGGGCTCTAAGGGCTGGGCCGGTCGGCGTCCGGGCCGCTCTCTGCTCCCTCTTGGAACCCGCTTTGAGTACTGTCTGGCGAGGGGCAAAATAGAGTCCTCTGAGCCCGGGCGACTGCGGCTAAAGGAGGGGAAGAGGGCGGGCAGGCAGGCGGGCTAGCCTGGGCCATGCCTTTTGCCTCTCGGGGGAGGCAGAGATGGGGCCCGCACGTGCTACCGCGCTGTCCCAGAAGGGGACCCACCAGGCAGCACCCCCAGCGGTTCATTTGTAGGCCGAGAGCTCCGCAGCTTTGTTGTAGCATATTAGCTGGAACAGCTGTGTTACGCGGGTACCTTTCACCCCCCAGCGGCCCTCCTGCGCCCCTCCCCTTCCCTCCGCATCTCATGCTTCTCCCTTCTCTCTGCGGACGAAGCCAGCGCGCTGGCCTGGTCGCGAGGGACACTGGCTTTGGCGTGGATTGGGGCATCTACATTGTCTGCCTCCTTCCCAGGGAGCTCAGTTGGGCCTGTAGGCTGCCCACTTCCCTTTGGAACCTCGGCCTTGCTGCTTCAACAAGCCGCGCCCCCTGCTCCTGGGCCTCCTGGCGCATCTGGCGTCCACCCCCGCGGACAGGAGGGCTGGCATCAGTGCTCTCCCTGGACCTGGGCTTGAAGCTGCAAGGCCGCTTTGTCTCTCGCACTTGCCTTGCCTCCTCTCCTCTTGGAGAGCACTAGCTGCATTTTTCTCTCCAGCCTCCTGTTTAAAAATAGCGATAAGCAAGGTGTTGAGGGGGGGATCTCTGTGCCAGAGGCTGAGGGAGCAATTATTGTAATGGGGAACGCACCGGCTGGGTGTGTGTGAGAGCTAGAGAGGCAGCCAAACCCTCCAACTTCGTAGTTACTTAAAATACCCAGCCCCCGGGACCGCTGTCATTGTCTGCTGCAGACACCTCTGACACTGGTGACCCCTGGACCGCGGGACTTTACCTAGGCTCACCGGCGGTGAGGGGCTGGGCCTGCCAGGCGCCTGGGCAGCTGCTGGACTGGCCCTGAAGAGCTGGCCTCTGTTTGGCCAGGTTGCCTTAGCGTGGGCCCTGGGGTCAAGGTGAGCCCTGTCCCTCACACAAACACCTCCCTCTAGAGGAGGCTCTGCCCACCTGCTGCATTCTAAGAGTGGATATGGGCCCGATGGATGGACCTGTGCTGTTAGACTCCCTGCCTCACCCCAGGGGATTCCAGCAGAGCCCTCTCCCCCAGCGTGGCTCCCCTCATTCTACCCCACCCTCTGCTCAGCCACTGCAAGACAATGTGCCTCTGGCAAAGGACTCTAGGCCTTTCTGAGGAAGAGGAAAGAAGGGGCCACTGAGGGGCTTTGGCTGGCTGTTCTTAGACCTTTGACCAACCCCTGAGGGTGGAGAACCCTGTGAACTGCAGGGCCCAGGCAAAGACTGGGCACATTTGAGAGGAGACAATGAGAACCAGTAAATCACTCACTTGGGGCAAGACTAGTTGGGGACCTTTGTAACTTCAGCCAGGACTGCAGATTCCACACTACAGTCACCTCCTTCCACCTTGACCAGGCCCCAACACAAGCCCCCTACTTACAGCTGGGCATCTCCAGCCCTCTGCCTTGCCTCAAACCCATAGCCACCTAACATATCTGCCATATATAACTCCCCACCCCAACACCCAAACCCACTCACCCTGCCCTGTCCAAATTCTCTTCCCTTTCAGTCCCCAGCTCTGGGCCCACCTTCTCCTTGGTGCCTTTCCTGCCTGTTTCTTGCAACCCCTGATGACCTCTTCTTTCTCAGAACTCCTCCAGGCTGCCTGCATCCCTTGGGCATTTTTGGGCTTAAATTATAATAGGAGGTGAACTATAATTAACTTTCCCTGTCTCTACTTTGTCTCCCTGATATCATGGCTATCTGGGTTCTCTCAGAATCCCTCAAAGGAAGGGGTAAATGAAACCTGGAACTCAGCCACAACCCCCTCAAAGCCTAGCAATGTATAGCAGTTAGTGAATGCTCCGGAAGGACTTGCTGTCTTAGTAGTTTTCAAGAAGACCTTTACCTCTCCAACTTGTGCTTGTCCTGATCCACATAAAAGTGATTAGAGAAATGATACTCAAGGCTCAGATATTTGAGTATGCCTGATGAGGATGGAGAAGGGGAATGGGTTGCAACTACAAGAAAAAATTAAATCATGATGTCTCTCTTCAACAACAAGCTTGGGATCTGGACTGCCCAGACCCCAGACTACCCATACCTTTCTGTGCTGATTCATGAGCCTAGAGGCAAACTACTGTGGAGAGAGCTGTGAGATCTATGTATGCAGGAGGATCATCCTGGGAAGCTTCCAGAAAGTAGAGGGGTTTGGTTAGGCAAAGGGTAGAGGTATAAGCAAAATTAGGAATGGGAGTGGGGTGGCTGTCAGGCAGGCTGAGTGAGGTGACTGAGTCTTTTCTGGTTGAGATTGTATGTCTGTAAGGTAGAGAGGAGGTTGGTACCCAGTTATGGGGGTTCCCAAATGCCAGGCTGTGGAATGGGGATCTGGTCTTGGAGGAATGGGTGAAGGGGCCATCAAAGAATGGGGAATTGGGAGGTTTTGATAATTTTTGTGTGCAAATATGCCACAATAAAAACAGGGTTTTAGAAAGAGTTTTAGAATGGGGTCTTAGAAAGAGATTGGAAGCATGTCGTAAGTCAGACAGGTAAAAGACCACCTTTGTATCTGGAAGTCAAACTGGGGGGCAGGCTATCTCTGGAGGGAAGTTGTATCATATCAGCCTCTCTTTGGTCTTGCAGGGGGTCGAGGGGAATGGAGGGAGCCTGCAGCCTACAGACCAATGTGGTGGAGGCTAAATGTCCCTCAAGCCTCTGCTGACCCCTTTTCTCCCAGCTGGGCAGGACTTCAGAGAGCACCAGTTTTGACTCCTGCGCTTATAGATGGGAATCTTGAGCCCTGGAAAGCAATAGGGACTTGCTTAAGGTCACAGAGCATTTAGGGATAGGCTGCTGCCTCCTGTGCAGTGGCTGTTTCCACTATATTCCCCTGTCTCCAGCAGCCTCCATTCTACACAAATCTCATTAACCAACCCCTCATCTCACCTCACCCATTCCTCAAGAGTGAAGGGGTGCTGAGTTAGCTTGGGGGCCCCACCTGGGGAACTCCTCCTTCCCTTTCATGTCTCTTTTGCTTCTTGGTCTTGGTCTGCAACCTGTCTGGGGCTGTAAGTTTCAGGAGGGGAGATAATTGGAAGAAATTGGCAGTCTAATGATTCTCTTCTAGCATCACGGAGGTGTTAAAAATTCCTCAAGAATTGTTACGTTTACACTCTCAGGAAACGTGTGCGTGTATGTATGTGTGTAGGGGAACAGCCCTGCTCCACTGGTCCAGGAGAATAAGGGAATGAGAGAAATACCAGAAAGCTTGCTTGTAGAACCAAAGAGGGAGAAGGGGCTTCCAGCCCCTTTACTTACAAATAGGCTGCTTGAGGCTAGAAGAGGGCATGCCCAGCGTTATTCCATCAGTTCCCCTGCCTCAAATCACGTCCAGGCAGACAAACTAGGTGATAAAGGTAAAGCCCCCAGAGGAGGCATTTCATAGCCTTCCTGGGTCACCCATCTCACTGCCAGGAAGTTCTTTCTCAGAGCTAATCTGAGTCTTTTGCTATACTTATGTGTGTGCACATGTGCGTGTGTGTGTGTGTGTGTGTGTGTGTGTGTTGGGAGGTGGGGTTGAGAACAGCTGGCCACCATTGGTCTTCTGCTTAACAATCCATTGGAGATTTCACAGGCATTAAACCGTCTCTCCTACCCCCAACTTCTGTTCTCTGAATTAAATAATCACAGAGCCTTTCATCTCCTCTCCTTGGTCTTATTTTTTCAAACCTGTGCATGTGTAAGTGTCTCTCTGAGAAGGCAGCCAGGGAAACCAGAACCACTGCAGAGGTGCATGTGCTAGCTGAGTAAGGGTGCATTGCTCCCCTGCACCTCCTCTTTTGGGATTAGGGGATAATATGGACAGTGGAGAAAATTGCCCAAGGGAGCTTGGTGGAGTCAGAGGCAAGCTTACTGGTGCTGCAGGGGCCTCTGTGACCCTTTAATCTGCATTTCTTGTTGCAGAGCCTTCATTGCTTTCATTTCCTCCAGGTTTTTTTGATTTCCTACTGGGCTTCCAAGCAGATGCTATCCCTCCTTCTCCATCCAGCACTCCTCAGGACTCCCTGCTGGGGGCTGCAGCTCATCTCAGGGGAGAGAAGGCTGGGCTGGGCCAGTTCTGCTTTCCCATCTTTCTGGACATATAGGAATATTCACAGGCCAGGCCTAGTGCATTTTGAAAGAGTAAAATGTTCGACAGGGTTGTGGGGGAAACATGAGGAGTGAGGCTGGGCTGCAGTGCACCTCTGTCCTGCAGTGGTGGACTAGGCTTAACCAGCTAGATACCCAAGCTTCCCAGCAAAGCCTAGGAACCCCAAAATCACATGCCCCCATCATGTCTCCTGACTCAGCAGCCACTAGAAAACTGGGCACAGAACCACCCTTCTCCTAGCCTCTCAAGCAACCTGGGCAAGCAGACTCTCTGGTCCAATCTCCCATTTCTAGATGGGGAAACTGAGGCCCAGAACAGGGAAGGAGTTTGCCCAAGGAGCACAGGAGCAAAAAGCTCCTGACCCCCAATTCAAGGCTTCTTCCTCTAAGTGCAGTGATCTTGATCCCCTCTCAAGCTCAATTTTCTTGCCTGGCCTCTCACATAGTGTGTGCTGTGTATAAGGGAGTAGATACATAGGAAAGTCAAGGGTCTCCTTTGTTCACTTGGCCCACCTGCTCCTCTGCAGGCTTTCCTCAGCTGCCTTGTCACATCTGTTTCCCTGGGGTTAGCTCCTCTCTTGTTCTTCATCTGAACTAAGGTGGGGGGCGCGGCACCTGTCTCTGATTTCACTCTTGCTGGGTTAGTACTGACGCAGTGGAAGCCTTACTGTCCAGGCATGGCACCCACCTCAGATACCTTCCTCTGTAAGGAAGTTTGGGAGCTTAAGAGGAGATTGGCAAGTAGGTGGCTCCTAGAGCCCCTGTCATTCTAGGAGAGCTAGGGAGAGTAACCTCAGCAGCCTGAGGAGAAGGCTGGGCATCAAGAAGACTCACCAGGAAAACCCATTTCTAGGGAGAGGCATTGTCTGGGTGACCACATCTCCCAGACTGGAGAAGCCCCTGTGTATTTGGGGCTGGGCTAAGGGGCAGAAGTGATGCTATGAAACCTGCCAAGGGGCATGCAGGGAGAAGGTCAGGTAAAAGGGTTTGGCCCGGATCCTGTAAGCAATGTGGAATAATTTGGTAAGTGGAGGAGTGATACACTGAAATCAGGGTTGTAAGAAAATTAATTTGGCAAGGATGTGCAGGATGGATGAGATGGAAGGGGGCTTGATTTCAGTGTTGCAGCAGGGGGGGACCAGAGGGAGCTCAGCTAAGAGGGTTGTGTCATCTTCAGAAGACATGGGGTTGCAGGTAAGGAGCGGGAGTGCCAAAGGTGGCTGCAAGAGGCTCCATCACAAGGGCCCATTATTGAACATCTACTCAGTACCTAGTGAGCAGTTTGCCCCTTACATTTATCATCTCTAATCCTTACCATGATCCTGCCTGGTAGGCAGCATTTTCTTCATTTTGCAGATAAGGCATTTTAGTCTCAGAGAGGTTAGGCCACTTTCTCAATCCCCACAGCCTGTAAGGGGTGAAGTCAGCATTTTAGTTCTGGGCTGACAAACTCCAGCTAAATTAGAATTCAGTTGAATCAATGTTGTTTGAGCTCTTGCTCTGTGCTAGATATAGTGATCATAAGATCAAGGAGGGTCCATTTGAGAGAGATGAACAGACTAAGGCCTGCCAGAATGAATTACCCAAAGCTGAGTATGTTAACAACTCAGTTGAGGGGCTGGTGGTAGGGGAATAGGAGCTGGGGTGAGAGGGTCCAGTTTGGGGTCTGTGCTGCATCCAGAGTTAGTGGAATACCCCCTTGAGAGAAGGTGCCCCTCAACAGGAAGCCTGCAAATTAGGGGAGGGGTGGTTGCAGGGATAGCTTGGGTGGGGCTCTGCCATTAGCCTCTACAGCTCCGCCAAAGGGTACCAAGCCAGGCAACCCTTCCTTTGGGCTGTGAACAAATCGTTTTGAGAGTGGGCTTGGCTGTGGGATTTAGAAATGGGTGAGTCAAGTTCCAGATCATCTCATAGGTCATTTTCTTTGAACAATAGCTCAAATTCTGCATCTTTGTCCCCATTGGAAGGTTTCTGTTTGAACCTTTTTTTGGCCCCTCAAACTTATCTCCTAATGAAAAGGAGAGTAGAGGAACATGTTTCATGGTTTGAGAGTGGTGGTGGTGGGGTTGCTGGTGAGGAGAGCAGCCACAGGCTGGGTTGGCAGCCCTTGGATTCTAAAGTCAGCAGGCTTTCTGGAATGTGCTAGGTGGGGCCAAAATAGTGGCAGCCAGTGAGAACTGGAAGTGCTGCAGAGAAGGCTCAGCTGGGCTGGGACAGGAGTGCGATGGGATGTGGAGATGATGGCTCTTGCAGGTGTGAAGGGAATCTGCACAGTTCTTGCTCTCAGTCTTCCTCCTTTGATTAGGGGCCAGCACAGTGAAGTAGAATGGCATGGAATTGGGACTCAAGAGGCCTAGAAGCTGCTATGGCTCTGTCACCATACCACTGTGTGACCTTAGGCAAGTCTTTTCCCAAGCCTAGACAATTTCCTTCTCTGTGACAATGAGTTGCTATCCCCCACTAGGCCTGATAAATGGATTCCTGGGAAGGGCAAATGGGGAGTGAGAGAGTGGGGAATGCTTTGTAAACTAGTAAATACTCTGAGTGGATGAATGATGTCTGTTGATGTGCATTTCCTTTTATGTTGGTACTTTTAGCTGAGTTTGAATTGTTGACCTTTCTGGCCTGGGCTAGAGAACCTAGCTAGTTGAAATTCCCAGATAGTCCAGAGCTGTTAGCCAGTAGCTGAGTCAAGGCAATATTTTGAGTACCTGAATATCAAAGGTTAGCTAAAAGAGCAACTAAAGCCTCTTGTGAGATAACTACACAATCATCCTCATTTCCCATTTGGGGAAACTGAGGCCCGAGAAGGTTTGGTGACTCACCCATTGAACCAAGGGGAGTACCCTCCTCAACCCTGACTGAGGTAGTTTTGCTGCCAGAAATTGTCCAAGTATAGTCTGAATAAAATATTTAAAAAATTAGTTGCTATGTTTTTGAGCCTCTGCTATATAGTGCATTTTATATAGTACTTTATATACATTGGTTTTGTTCCTTACAATAGCTTTAAGAGATAAGCACTCTCAATAGCCTCAATTTCCAGTTGAGGAAACTGAAAGAACTTTCTGGATTTCTCCCAGGTGGGCACAGCTGATCACAGTGCAGAACTGGCTGACTCTCTGGGCCGGTGGTGCTCCCTGTCCTTACCACTCTTTCCTTAGGCCAACTCCCCCACCCATACACAAGGGCAGAATGGGTCCAGAGTGGGCTTACTCTCAGAAAAACTGCTTGGAGGAGGTCTGGGGAACTGCGACTGGTTGAGACCATGCCTCTGAAGGTACTCCGTAAATTCACACACTTTTTCCCTGGACTCAGCCTTCTCTGAGTTGGCTGAGCTGGCCCCAGGAAGCTGGGCCGGGAGCAAAATGTGCAAGGCTCAGTCTGCAGCTGTTTCCTTCTCACTGAGAAGGGTCCCTGGGGAAGGTTTGTGGCTGGTCTCCTGCCTGTGTTTTTAAAGGAGGGGAGAAGGAACAAACTGCTCTAGTAGCCAGCCTTCTACTGGTCCTAGAATGGCCTGAGACTGGCCCTGGGAGCAGAGATGGCCACAGCTCACTCCCTGCCATGATAGCAGTAGCTATCATGTGGTCCCTGCCAGGGACCACAGAGTAGCCTTAGACAGTTCTCTTACCCACTAGTCCACCTGAAACTTAGATAGCCATACAGGTTGAGAAACCTAAGGGTTGAGGGGCCCTGCATTTGGCAAGACCACTTTCTTGGCAGGAACCATAAGGGGAGGCAGCTCCAGCCTGGGGGAGCTACAGAGTCTGTCCCTCACTGTCTTCTTTGCCTTCTACACCACCTCACTCTCCCGGCCAATGAACTCTGTGGTCCCAAGTAAAGGTAGCATAGCCCATGGGTGAAGGATAGCATTGGGACCTGGTGCGGTAACAAGGAGTGTGGAGAAGGGGCCTGGACCAGAGGTGGCTAGGTGGGGCTGGGCTAGGGGGCTACCAGCTATAGATGATCCCAACTACCTCCTGTCCTACTGTCTTGGGTGGGGGGCACACAGGTAGAGACACTATGAGTGGCTGTTGGGGGTACATGGCCCTGGGAGGGACAAGGCATGGAGGTGGAAGATAGCACAGTTTCATGGCTGGTTCTTGCCCTGACCTAGTTAGATGACCCTGGGCCTACTTAGAAAGAGAGCTTGAAGCTAGGGGCAGAGAATCTCGGTTCCAGGGATACAACCTTGCCTAGTTCACCCACTGCCGCTACACACACACAGAGGGCTTTTTAAACTGCCCTAAGCAGAGGACTTTGTATAAATCCAAAGACATCTTTAAAACCCCTCACAGTTGGCTCCTCCTCAGCATGGGCCAAAGTAGCTGGTCCCTCAGGCTCCGCGCAGTGAATGGCTTTCCCAGAGGAGCAGCCTTTTACACATGGTCTGCTACTTCCTAAGAAACTACCATCCGACCTTGAAGGTAGTAATAACAGTAATGCCAATCTTTCTCATTTGTACTTCACTTTACAGTTTACAAAGTGCTTTTGGTGTCCATTATCCCATCTAATCCTCGCCACACTGCAGTGGACTGGGTAGACGGTGGGGGGTAGGGAGTGGGGGATAGATAGAGGAGTTATTTTGCTCTCAGTTTCACAAGTGCCTGAGGCTCGGAGGGGTGCTTTGGCCTGTTCAGGGCCCCCTGTCATAGCCAGTACCCCAGCCCTGTGGCCCATGGCTCCTTCCACAATACACTGCAGATGCCTGTGGCAGGGAAGGGAACAATGTAGAGAACAGTGGGCTGGCCTCTACGCCAATGGAGCACAAGAGCAAGGGTAAGTAAGAGAAGACCCAAAGGGACTGCTCTCCAGCCAAGGCATCAAGGTTCTGGAAAGCAGCCCTCTTTGAGATTCAATTTGCCTAATCGGTCTGTTCACAGGAACTCCAGGCCCAAACTCTGCAGGACCCTTCAGTCCTTGATTCATGATGTCTAGGCCCATAAGGTTTTTCACTTTGCCTTTGGTTTTCCTTGATGCCCAGCCACACTTACTATTCTTGCCCATCCCTTCCCCTAAATCATTGCCATTTCCACTCACTCCTGTCTGACAAAGCCCAGATTGAATGCCTTCTCTTCAAGGCAGCTTTTCTGGGTATCTTTCTGCCTTTAAAATTCATCATGGGATTTGATAACAAAGTATGAAGAATAATACCCCACCACTCAGCTTAAGCAATAATGGGGGCTCTTCTTTAAGGCCTGCATCATGCTGTGCCTTCAGACTTTTACATATAGGACTCTCTCCCTGTTAGCCTAGGAGCTCCCCCAAAGCAGAGGCTGGGGTTCTCCCTTCCTGGCCTGCCTTGTAGCACTGAGCTCAACGTCTATCACTTACTGAATGTTCAGGAGAGGTTTGTCATAATTCCAAAGAGGGAAATATAATTTCACAAATAACTCCGCTACTGCCATCCCATCTCCTTCATGCCCAGCACCTTATTGACAACACTGTCAGTAATGTCTGGGCTGAGATAAAAACATCTGAGCTTTGGAAAGTGGGGGATTCAAATAGATGATAGGGCCCCTATTCCCATCAGACTCCCAGGCAAAGGACGCTTAGTAGTTGTGTGTATATGATTGTGTATTTGGGGCGTGGCTCTGTGTGTTTGTGGGGCTATCGGTTGCAAGGCTGAACTGGAACAATGTCACGAAAAAATATGTCACACACACAAAAAACCCTAACCTGAGCAAATGGCAATACAGATCTCTGCAGAGAGAGGATCAGATGAGTTTTTATTTTTTTTCTTTTATTTTCTGGATAACCAGCCATTATCTTGCTCCAAGTTTAATATTTAGTTCTGCAGAGTGCTTCTGATGGAATCCTGAATCACACTGATGATACAAGTGTCGAGTCAAGAAAGGCACAAGGCACAAAACTAGTGTTTGCAAGACAGGATCAAGGACTCCAGGAGGGTTCCTCAAATGAGGTCAGAGGCTAGAGTGTAGCTGCCAGCCTCTCCACCCCCAGTGACAGTCCATAGTCTCGCACTTCAGGTGAATGTGTGAGTCTTATTACCATGGCAACAAATCACATGGCTAATGTGCTGCTGGCCAGATGCTCCCAGGACAACAGTGGTGCTTGCCTCTCTCTCTCTCTGGCTCGCAGCAGCTGTTCTGCCTCCCTTCCCTACCCTAGCTCCCCATCTGCTGGTGGCTACCCTACAGAGAGGGGACACAGTGGTGAGGGACTTTCCAGGGAGGGGTCATTGGTTTTTAGCAGGCTGGTCACTGATCTAGCTGTCGACCAGCTGCAGTCACTAGAATGAATACATCAGACCTGGAGGGGAGCATGTTCTGGGGTGTGTGATGGCTAGCCCTTCTTTTTATTTATCTCTGCGGCATTTGGATGTTTGGAGGGTTGGGAGCCTAGAGCAGAAGGGTGTACAGGTTTATTTATTTAAATAGCTGTTAAGAGGCTAACTTCCAGGCCTGGAACATGAATCATGTAGAGTGGTGCCTTCAAGGAGTTCCCTTTCTAGATAGGGAGCTAGATGGGAGCCAAAATAATGAAGGGAGTAGAGAAGAAACAGTCTGCCTCATGGTTCTAAAGTGGAACTTTGGAGTTCTAGTTGCCAAGGGCCAAATTAAAATCTCTTCCCTTATCCAAAGAACTTGAAATCAACAATACAAAGAGACTTATGCACCCCTGTGTTCATTGCAGCACTATTCACAATAGCCAAGATGTGGAAGCACCCCAAGTGCCCATCAACTGATGATTGGATAAAGAAGATGTGGTATATATGCACAATGGAATACTACTCCACCATAAAAAAAGACAAAATCGTCCCATTTGCAACAACATGGATGGACCTCGAGGGTATTATGTTAAATGAAATAAGCCAGAGAGAGAAAGACAAAAACTGTATGATTTCACTCATATGTGGAAGATAAACAAACACATGGACAAAGAAAACAGTTTAGTGGTTACCTTGGGGAAGGGGGTTAGGGGTGAAGGGGCACATTTATATGGTGACTGACAAATAGTAACGTACAAGTGAAATTTTGCAATCTTATAAACTATTACGAACTCAATAAAAAAAGAATCTCTTCCCAGCTGAACAGTGAATACAGAATCTGACCTAGACCTACCCCTCACATAACCACTATGGAGGGGAGGTATTGCTAGGCCTCTTGGGCTAAGGATACTAAAGCCCAGAGAATGCCTTGCCCCCAGGCCACCATGATGTTTTAGCAGATCCTGAATTGCAGCTGTGGAGTGTGGGTCTGCAAGGCTTCTACTCTGGACTTCTGAAGGTCTGAGCCTCGTCCTGGAGGCAATTTAGGGAGCCTATGGGGAGTAGGTGAAACTTCAGGTCTACTTTTCTTCCCAGCCCCAGGAAAAATGTCAATGAGAGCCCAGGCTAATGTGTAATTGAGGCCTGGACCCTGCAGAGCCCAGTGAGGACTCAATGGACTGTTTTGCCAGATGCCTTTCAAGAATTCTGTGTTGTCAGAGCCGACCTCCTTCCTGCCTTTCCTGCCTCTCCCTACCTTACACCCTTTGAAATTCCCTCTCGCAGTCAATAGCACCACTGCGTTTCTCACATCTGCAGTTCCTCCTGCCCAATGCTCCCCTGAGCTTAGAGTGGCATGAAGGGAGCAGACCCAGTAAGGAGGTAGGTGTGATGGCTGCCTGTTGATCAGTGTAGGGTTTCACTGCCTTGGGGCCCAGAGGAGGCTGGCCCAGTAAGCCAAGCATATGGAACGCATTAAGGTTTTCCCTACATTTTCTCTTTCTTTCTGGCTCTACTCTAGCCTGAAACCACAGACACCTGTGAAAACAAACCCAGTCTGGATGCTTTCTCACCAGTACTGTCTCTCTGTCTTTGTCTCTTTCATCTCCTCCAGACCCAACTGTGATGCTTCCTGACTGATGATGTTATAACAGTGCCTGGAAGCCAGGAGGCTACATTTTCAGTTGAACATACCTGAGTTGTCCCCATCACCATGGAGACCCAAAAGGATGAAGCTGCTCAGGCCAAGGGAGCAGCAGCCTCTGTGGACACCAAGGACCAAGGGAAAGAGAAGGGAGCCAAGAACAAAGAAGCTGAAATGATGAAAGCATCAGAGCCACCCTCATCTGGCCCAGGTAGGCTGAAGAAAACTGCCATGAAACTCTTTGGTGGTAAGAGGGGCATCTGTACCTTGCCTAGTTTTTTTGGAGGAGGACGAAGCAAAGGCTCTGGGAAAGGCAGCTCCAAGAAGAGTCTTAGCAAGAGCAAGACCCACGATAGTTTGAATGAAGCAGCTTGTGGCCCTGAAGACATTGTCAGTGAAAGAACCAGCCTTTCCCTACCTTTGCCTGAGTCACCCTGCGAACTTCCTAGCTCCCGGAGTGCCCATAGGGCTTTGGAGACAGGCTCCAGATGCAAGACATCTACAGCTGGAGCCACAGAGAAAGCTGGGGCTGAGAAGGCTCACTCTGTGCCCAAGCCAAAGAAAGGACTAAAGGGTTTTTTCAGCAGTATCCGTCGTCACCGGAAGAGCAAAGTCTCTAGGTCTGAGCAACATGAGCCAGGGGCCAATGGGCCTGAGGGGGCCAGAACTAGGCCTCATGAGCATGTGAGCCCAGCCCTTCTGCTCCCTGCTGAGGAGACCCTCCAAGCCCCAAGGAAGCAAAATGCCAAAACCCAAGATACCCCTGGGCCAAAAGTTTCTTCATCACCAGAGTCTTCTCCAGCAGCCACTGATAAGACAGCCTGTAAAGATCCAGAAGAACCCAGGGCCTGTGAGGCCTGTGCCTCAGTACTTCTACAGCCTAAGCCTGCCCCTGAAGCCACTGACCCAGAGGAGCCCCACAGCCCAGAAACAGGGGAGAAGGTGGAAGCAGGAGAAGTAAATCCACCTAATGGCCCTGTGGGAGACCAGCTGAGCCTCCTGTTTGGGGATGTCACATCCCTGAAGAGTTTTGACTCACTGACAGGTTGTGGTGACATCATAGCAGAGCAGGACATGGACAGTATGACAGATAGCATGGCCTCAGGAGGCCAGAGAGCCAACCGAGATGGGACCAAGAGAAGTTCCTGCCTTGTGACCTACCAAGGAGGTGGAGAGGAGATGGCCTTGCCAGATGATGATGATGAGGAAGAAGAGGAGGAAGAGGATGTGGAATTAGAGGAAGAAGAGGAAGTCAAGGAGGAAGAAGATTATGACTTAGAATATCTGTGGGCAAGTACCCAAATGTACCCAAGACCCAATCTGAATCTAGGCTACTATCCAACCACATCCCCAGGCCACCATAGCTACATACTCCTTGACCCAGTTCGGTCTTATCCTGGCCTAGCCCCTGGGGACCTTTTGACTCCTCAGAGTGACCAGCAAGAGTCTGCCCCCAATAGTGATGAGGGTTATTATGACTCTAACACCCCTGGATTTGAGGATGATTCAGGTGAGGCCCTGGGGCTTGTCCGCAGGGATTGCCTGCCCCGAGACAGCTACAGTGGAGATGCCCTCTATGAGTTCTATGAGCCAGATGACAGTCTTGAAAACTCCCCACCTGGGGATGACTGCCTTTATGACCTCCATGGTCACAGCTCTGAGATATTTGACCCCTTCTTGAACTTTGAGCCTTTTTCTTCCTCTCGGCCACCTGGGGCAATGGAAACAGAGGAAGAACGGCTAGTGACCATCCAGAAACAGTTGTTATATTGGGAGCTTCGGCGGGAGCAGCTTGAAGCCCAAGAGGCCCGGGAGACACAAGCCCGAGAGGCTCACACTAGGGAGGCCTATACCCAAGAAGCTCATGCCAGGGAGGCCCATGCCCGAGAGGCCCACACCCAGGACATTCATGTCAGAGAGGCCCAAGCCCCAGAGGCTTATGCCAGGGAGGCCTGGGCCCTAGAGGCTCAAGTCCAAGAGCTCCAGGCCCGGCAGGAGAAGCCCATCATGGAGTATCAGATAAGGCCCTTAGGCCCATCAGTGATGGGCCTGGTGGCAGGGGCATCAGGAGCCTCTCAGACTTCCCACCGGGGAACCACCTCAGCTTTCCCTGCCACTGCAAACAGTGAGCCAGATTGGAGGGACTTCCGTCCTCTGGAGAAGCGTTTTGAGGGAACCTGCTCCAAGAAAGATCAAAGTACCTTCCTGATGCATGTCTTCCAGAGTGATGCTATGTTTGAGCCAGACATGCAAGAAGCAAATTTTGGAGGATCTCCCAGGAGGGCCTACCCTACTTATTCACCCCCTGAGGAGCCAGAGGATGAGGAGGTTGAAAAGGAAGGGAATGCCACTGTGAGTTTCTCACAGGCCCTAGTGGAGTTCACCAGCAATGGGAACCTCTTCTCCAGCATATCCTGCAGCTCTGACTCTGACTCATCCTTCACTCAAAATCTCCCTGAGCTGCCCCCCATGGTGACTTTTGACATCGCTGATGTGGAACGGGATGGGGAAGGCAAGTGTGAAGAGAATCCTGAGTTCCACAATGATGATGACCTTGCAGCCTCCTTGGAAGCTTTTGAGCTCGGCTACTACCAGAAACATGCCTTTAACAACTACCGCAGCCGGTTCTACCAAGGGCTGCCCTGGGGTGTGAGCAGTCTCCCTCGATACTTGGGACTACCTGGCATGCACCCTCGACCTCCACCTGCTGCTATGGCCCTCAACAGAAGGAGCCGCTCCCTTGACACTGCAGAGACCCTTGAGCTTGAGCTCTCTAACTCCCACCTGGCCCAGGGCTACATGGAGTCTGATGAGCTTCAGGCTCAGCAGGAAGATTCAGATGAAGAAGAGGAAGAAGAATGGGGTGGAGACAGTCCCCTGTCCCTCTATACTGAACCTCCAGGGACCTACAACTGGCCTGCCTGGGCTCCCTGTTCTCTCCCAGTGGGGCCAGTCCCTTCCTGGATAAGTCATAGCCAGTTGGAAGGGCCTTCCAGCAAGTCTCCATATGGGCAGGCAGCCTGTTGCATATCTCCTGTGGCCATGTCAATGTTGTCTATACCGGGGCAAGAGCCAAGGGCACCTGGGGAATCCAGGCCTCAGCTAGCTCGGCCTTCGCACCTACCCCTGCCGGTGGGCCCTTGTTATAACAAGCCACAGGCTTCCCTGAGTGTGAGGGCCAGGCCCCAAGACGTGCTGCTGCCTGTCGATGAGCCTAGTTGTTCCTCCAGTTCTGGAGGCTTCAGCCCCAGCCCTCTGCCCCAGGCCAAGCCTGTGGGCATCACCCATGGCATCCCTCAGCTGCCCAGGGTTCGGTCTGAGCCCCAGCAGCCTCGGCCCATTCACTACGGGGCTTCTAGCCTTGACCTGTCCAAGGAGACAGCCGAGCAAGGTGCCTCTCTCCCCATCAGCTACTCCTCCACTGTCATAAATGGAAACCTAGCTGAGTAGTCATCATCAATTCTGGAGTGGGGGCATGGGGCCTGAGCATGTGAATGGGGATCGGGTTGGGCAGAGGGGTGGGGGGTAGGGGTTGCTGTTTAACTTGAAAATCCTTTTGGCCAGGGGAAACTCCTATGAGTTTTCACCTTTGTCTTTCCACTTCCCTCTTCTGCCATCTGTGGCCAGATTCAGCTTGAGTACATCTGCCCCGGGAGGCTGCTGCTGCTGCTGCTGTGCTCTGGCTTTTGCTTTCGGAGTTTCTTCTTGTGACCCACACAGGCTTTGGGATGCTGTAATTTTGTGCCTATTCCAGTTGCCGAGTTAGTGATGATATATATAGCATGTATCCTCAACACAGGCTGAACCCTTAGGGCCCCTGACCCCAAGCCAGTGAATGATGAACCACTGATGAGCAGCCAGGTCTGCACTCCCTCCTAACTGGGGGCAGGGGGCTTGTTTGCTGTTAGCAATGTGAAATTATGGTACAGATCCTCCCCACCCCTAATCCCTTCAGTCTTGGAATAACTGCCACCATTATATCAGATGACTATAATCTATTCACCCCAGCTAGCTGTCCTTAGAGAGGATCAAGTAGCATGTGTCTCACTGCCTATTGCTGTGGACTTTAGCATCATAACCAGATGGAGGCCTTTTAACCTGGCCTGCTATAGCTCAGGTTGAAGACAAAATGCTAATCCCCTTAATGGAGTGATCAAATTCATCAAGTTGCACACAGAAGACAAAATAGAGTTCTATCATAGACACTGCCATAAATCTGAGCTCTGGAATGATAGGATTTTTTCCTTCTTCCTTTCTTAAGCTTGTGACTGCCTGAGTTGCAGATGCTTTTGAATTTTGGTTCTTTTTTCATCCAAAGGAAATTTCCATAATCTCATCATAAGGAACACATTCTTTTAATTGAGATACAGGAAGAGAACTGGCCTAAATTAGGCTTGAACATAGGGGTTCAGGTTTTTGAAGGTTGCTGGGGAAGGATAGGAAAAGGAAGACCATTTGTCCCAGCCAGCAGGAGAGAGGATTTCAGACATTGCAGAACTCAAGGCAACCCAGCTTCTTAGAAGGGAAAATTGCTTCCCCCTCAAAAACAAAAAGTTCCTTAAGCGTTGCCCATCCATTTGTATAATGTAAAGAGGCATCCATGCTAGTACTCTCAAAAGACAGGATACCAAAGGCATCTAGGCTGCTGTTCTGGGCTCTCTAAAGAGCTTTCATCTTCCAATTAGCCAAGTCCTTAGCATCATCAAAGGACCTGGCTTCTTGAGAGGAAAGACTGTGACCTGCCCTCACTCTGCCAAGCTTCTGATTTGCATGGCAGTTGCAGCCCTTTATGGAATGAATGGCACCCTCCCTTCTCCTGCATCCACACAGTTTTCATGTTAAACCAGCTTGGAAAGACTAGTGGGGAAAAGTTACTGTCAGGAAGACATTGTAACAGGCTAATCTTAACAGGCTCAACCTCTCATTGATCACCAATATGAATGGGTTCCTTTTAAATTTCTTAATTGGAAATAGCATATGCATGTTTTGGAACATACGGAAATAGCATAACATGTTTTGCCTGGATATGCTCAACCAAATTATTCTAGCCCCTCCTGCCCCATCCTTGCCCCCACCCCCCACCCATCTCCATTCCTGTTAAGAGAAGAGGTTAATAGGGCTCTTGCCATTCCTGAGATATGGCAACTTATCTTGGGAACAGAGTGCTTTTGGCTCCCCGAGTCAAGGTGACTTTATGGGCAAACTGCTGCTGGCCAGGGGATGTGTCCATGCTGGTCTTTGTCACCATTTCTCAGATTGGGATTGGCCCGGTGCCCCTCCACATACCTGTCTGGTAGAAACACCCCTGGCAGCACCACATGAGTTTGCATGGCACTAACACCAACTACTCAAGGGACCCAGACCAACTCTCCAGGCTGACTTTGTCTGCATCATGAAGAAATGCATGAGTCATGGAGCTGGAGAATGAAAGAGAGTGAGGAAGGCCCTCCCCACCTCAAGCACAGCATTCCAGGAAAGAAATGCCCAAATTTCAACTGTCCGGCCTCTCACCAAAGCTGCCCTGGGAAAGTGGGCCTGATATTGGCCTGGCTGTTTGGCAGGAAGTAAACACTCACCAAATGCCTTTACAACAGGGGAAAATCCACCACTTGCCTCCTCTGTCTCTGCTTCTCCTTGAAGGCAGCTCAGGCTCCTATCTGTATGTGGACTGTGCCAGCCACAGCAGGTAGTAGAGCCATCACCAGCCTCCAGAGGTCGCTGGACCACCAGCCTATCTGGGAAGAGAAAAAGTAGGTAGTCAGCCTTTGGCCAAGGGCTGAGAGCTGTCCTCAGTGACAAGAGGGCAGAAAGAGGTGCTGCCTCAGAGGGGAGCAGTTGTAGCCCTGACATACTTTGCTGGGCTTTAGAAGGTCACATACCACAGAGTAGGGCCTAGGACTTAGTGGCAGATCATGGTTTGGGCCACATTGCTGCCTGCAAGTCCTTTCACTGTCCTGGCCAGCCCAGGGATGGGATCCTCACCACCAGAAGTGGGACAGTCAGTGTACATGGCTGCAGAAGCAGGATCCTTTGAGTCTTACTCTAGATCTAAGCAGTTCATGGCCAAATCCCAGCCACAGCCTAGAAGAAGGAAGACCTGGCTGGGGACACGTGGTGATGGCAGCTCAGGGTGACACTGGGAGAGCTAGCTAAGCTCTAGGCCTCTCCTCAAACATAGGCCAGTGCTTGCTTGGCAAGTACCAAATATGCCCCAGACTACTAAAGGTATCAATGTCAAGTCCACAACTGCTAGACTGTGACCAGTTGAACACCATGTCTACATTGCAGGGTCCTAGGATAATGCTTTTGGATTTGACTTCAAGGGAAGATACGACTTGAGAGGAGGTGGCTGCCCTCATTTTGCTACCCAGCAGGCTTAACTAGTGCCAGACAGCTCTGATCCTGAGAATTCCCAGATGAGACCGGTCCTTTGGGGACCAGTGACTGTGGATAGAGAAGGCCACCTAGCAAACCTCTACCAGGGCTGCTAGTTTCTCGGTGCTTTAGCACCTTCAAGGAAGCCCTGCTTTGGGGCCCAGTTAGGGCCTGTCCTGCCCATTTGGTCTCAGCTTGGGCACCAGTCCAGGAGCATCCTGGGCCAAAGGCTTTGGTCAACACCAGTCTCCCTCTCTTCTCAGTGCTGTACCAAGGAGGGAAGTAGCTTCCCTCACCCAGGGTGCATTCATTCTGCTGCCAGCGACTTTCCCACCCTTGCCAGTGCCACCACCCCACCTGCCCTCGGCCCCTGGGCCCAATTGCTAAGAGGGAGGCATGGGGGATTTAGCAGGGAGACTTCAAGTTTACCCATGTGTATGTTGCATCCAAGTTGTTTTTAATATATATATATCAAAAGTCAATTATCTATTTTTGTATTGTTTGCATTTTGTATTCATGGAAAACAATGTTTATCAATTGTTCTTTTCTGATATACTTTATTTTTAAGCGGTGCTGTTTACAATTTTAAACAAAACAAAGATGACATAAAAATTGCTGCTGCTTATGCAGAGGGCTGGCATCTCAACTGCCCAGGGCCCACCCTCTTTCCCCTCTCCCTACCCCTGATGTATCGCACTGTCAATCCCCTCCCTCCAAGATAGGGACGGCAGAAGATGCCCAGATACTAAGACAAATGCCAGGTGACTCAGGCATGTGGAACCTGGTAGACAGCTTGTTTTATGGCTTTATTTTTTTCTTTTGAACTCTCCCCCTTCCCTATGTGTAGACCTTCTGGAAGTACTCATATCTCTTTCTCTTTTTCCCTCTTTATGTTTCGTGCTTTTATTTTGAAACCAGAGTGCCCATGTTGTGCTATTTGTCATGTTGAGTTTCTCCAAAGGAGCATTTTGGGGACATTCTCCATTCAGTGGGGAGGGCAGGGGGTATCAATCATGCTTCCTCTCCCCAAGAAGCTGGAGGAGACAGATGGCATGATGCTTGGACCATCAGGAATTGGCCATCTCATTGAGGAAACCCTTGCATGGGACTTTCCAGGACCTCAATTGATTGTGACATTTGCCCAGAAGAGACGTTGGGGAACTCCTTGAGCCCTCTTGCTGCTTTGGGGGAGTCTCTTCCCCTACCACTATTCCCCCTCCTCTGCCCTGCTTTGGCTCACATGTGGATGGTAGTTTGGGGAACAGTGACTGTCAGGGTGATGGCTTGCTGGCCTGATCCCCACTTTTCTATCCTGTAGTCACTCCAAAGAAGAAAATCCACATGGCATGTATATGTGTGAGGGTTGGGCCTACTCAGAGGTGGGGCTTTATTATTCTTGTTACTATTGGTGCTTATTTTCCCTGCTGTATATGGGAGTGGGGGGTGGGGGAGAAGAGAGGAATGTATATTTAGGTGACGTTAAATTAAATGGCTGGGGGACAGAGGGAAGAAATTGGGAACTGCAGTGAATCCCACTCCAGGTGTAAGAGTTCTTTTTCTCCCAGTGCAGAAAGGGGAGCACGGCCCCAGGATGTGTGCTAGCTTCCTCTTCCCTATCCCTGAGACATCACAGAGTTGCCTGGATTGTGGCCTCTCCAATCCTAGCTGTTCCTGACATCTGGATATCTTGATGCACTGCCTGTTTGTAACATATTTCTTCTGCGGAATGCTAATAAAACTGGGTTCAGGAGGGACCCCCCAGTCACTAAAGTGCATTCTTGTGGTTTGTTCTGCAGCAGCAAACCTGTGATCCATGGTTGTTGGGTTTGCCCTTGAAGGGAAATAGAGAAAACAGGGAGGTGGGGTTAGAGCATCCAATGGGGGAAACAGAAGCCAGAGTTGAAACTGAAGGTAGAGGGAACTTCAGTTCTTCATCCAAGCCATGCCATGCATCTCAGTCTGATGCTATGTTCGTAAACTCTCCATCACACCTTCCACACCCTGAGACCTGCCAGGGGCTGGATAGCACTTCTGAAATTAGCCTTCATTAATGTAAGTGTGCTGGCCTTCCCACCAGCCAGAAGGCAGAGGTGTGGATCTCCTACTGATGGCTCCATCAAAAGGATGTGTCTAATACTGGGGCTTTCAGGACTGGCATCCTTCACCCAGGCCTATGGGTAGAGATGCTAGCCGGGCAGCTGCCTGCCCCACCTATTTAGCTTTTGGGCTGGGTGGGGAGCATGTGGTTTTTGTCCCTTATTGCAGGGCATCTCATCTGGTAGGCACCAGAGGTGTACCACAGGCACGATCCAGTCACCTTGGGATCATGTCCTGATTTCCAGGCCTGTCCTAGCCTAGGAAGGACTCACCTGCCCCTTTCTATTACCAACACAAAGGCCTACCTGTGCCATCCACCAGGAGAAGGTGATTGTGCTAACGGCTTTGGTTTCTCTAATCCAGATTCTTACCCTTGGCCCCAGGCAAGCAAGGGAAGCTGGCCCCTGGTGGTGGGCTTCCTTGAGTTCTACCCAATTGCCATGTCCAAGCCAGAAGGCCTGAAATAGCAGCTGCTTGCAAGTGTTGTGGACAGTGCTGCCACAGACATAATTGGAGGGCTCCCTGGAGTCCCTTCCCAGACTAGCAAAGAAGCTCAGTGGCCCCCAGGATCTCATGAAGCAAGTAAAGCCAAAATAAGAGCAAATTAGCAAGAGAGAAAAGAGGGGAGGGGAGTTGATAATTTGGAGAAATTGGATTATTTGTCCTTGGCTGCTCATGGAAGGAAGAAGAGGATCACGGTTGCTCAGGGAGCTTTTGGAGCAAGGACTTTTGGGAAGGTCTTCTTATATCCATTGGAAATTCACAGGGGTCATGGGGTCAGGGAGGCCTGGGTTTCTGCCCTAGTTTTTACCCCTCATTAATGAGTTGGGACTTGGGCAAATCCCTTCTCCGTCTGAGTCTCAGTTTCCTTAACAATAATATGCAAGTAAGATGAGCATAGACTTGACTAGACTAGTTTCCATATGCAGCTCAGCAAATTTGGGGCTACTCAGAGTGACCCAGGGAACTTTTTCAACTATCTAAGTCCAGCACTCCTTACCCTGGTTATAACTTAGTTGGCCTGGAGTGAAGTTCTTTTTTGTGGTACCCCACATGACTGGTGCATTAGACCTGCTGGACAAGATGAGTGGTAAGGGTTCCTCCTGTTCTGCTGTGACTGATGGCTGCCTTCACTGTGACCACCTAGGGATTCCTTTGAAATACTGGAGGTAGGCGTTGGTAGAGAAAACCTTCTAAGACCTTTCTTAGATTATCAAGAAAACCGCCTCGATTAGCTCCAGTGCTTTTCTCTGGTCCGTTTGAGGGTTGGGGTTGTGCCTAGTGAAAGGGCTGCCTTTGTTCCCAGTTTCTGTTTAGAGCAAATGTAAACCCAACATATAAGAGACTTTTCTGCAAACCTTTTGGAGAATGCTGTTGGCAAGCTGCTAACTTCCCACTGCCCACACCCTGAGTGGGCTCTGGACTCTACCAACCATGTTCTTCTCTCTGGATAATTCCTAAGCTTTGGCTGGACTGCATGGCTTTTGGTAGCCAGACGTAGCCAATAAGAGCAAGTGACTTGAGGGTAGTACTTTCTAGACTGCTAGCTCCTTCCATCTCCATTTTCTTCTAAAAGGCCGCTGACGCAGATGGCCAGAGCAGATGATTTCATCCCCACTTTACAGAGGAGGATATGGATTCATGGAGAAGTGAAATGACTTGCTCATGGTAATATAGAACATTGATTGCAAGTCAAGATGGGAAAGAGGGTGAGTAGGCTGGAGTGGAAGATGTAGTGGAAGAGAAAGATTACTGCTAAGAATTCTCTAAACACAGGATGAATTGATATGTGCCAGGCACTAGACACTTTAACTACATTATCTTGTGTAATCCTTACCTTAACTCTGTGAGGTTGACATTGTTATCTGCATTTTTAGATGAGAAAACTGAACCACAGAAGGGTTAAGACCCTTGCCAAGGTTCACACAGTAAGATCACTGGCCTTCAAATCTGCTTTCTCCATTGTACTTGTAGTGAAGCTGCTTGTTAGCAATGCATTAGGGGTGCAAGGGGTGAATCCCAGCAATGCCTCCAGCAGCCGGCCCAAAGTCAGAGCATTCTAAAGCTAAAAAGCATCTCAAGTTGGCTCCTTATCCCACTGGGCCCAGCCCAGACTCCCACCTCCAAACCTGGGTCACAAGCCCTTGTGAGCCCTGGGAGGGGAGGGACTTCCTTCCCCTATTCCCATGGCCAGCCTTGGGTCTCTGGGAATTGTTCCCAGCCAGGTGGGCCCATACTTTCTCCCTCTTAAATCTGCTAATAAGTGTCCTGGGAAAGATGATGAATAGCAAAGTGAGTCAACAGATGTGAGCACTTAGATGCCTAGAGAACACGCCTCCCACCACTCAGACCTTCACCATCAATTGGAGCACTGCCTCATGACAAGTTACTTAATTGTAAATCACTTAATAGCCACAGTGGGAAACAGTCTCATTCTCTGGAAGAATAATTGCTGTCTGATGGGTTCTTGAAGGCTGCTCTCCCCTGCTTCTTCAGTTTCTCTCCTGCTTTTTCACTCCCTCCCTCTGGATACCTAAGCACATTTTCTATTTGGTCCTCTCAGTCCATGGAGCATCTCGTGAGACTTCCCAGGGGCTCCTGTGCAGCACCGATCATCAACAGAAAGTGGATGCTTTGCCTGGCCACAAATACTGTGATTAAAAGTATTGTTATGTCCTTCAAGACACCAAAAATGAAATGGGGATCCATCTTTGTCCACAAACTCAGATGTGATCGGACAAGAAATAGTCCTTGTCGTTTTTCTTTAAAGTAACTGAATTCTGACTCCAAACTCCCCATCCTAACAGGGAAGCATAAAATTTCATGTCAGTCATAACTGGGGGCCCCCTCAGAGTGGCACTGGAATCCAGGGGTGGTTGTGGTACCCAGAAATTAGGGCAAGGGGAGCTAATCTCCACTGACACCCTCATTTTCCATGCCAACAGTGGGGAAGGAGAAGCTGAGAGCCATAGGGACTTCAGTTCTGCCTCCTCCTGGGTACCTTAGGGCCATCTTCTCCCCATCCTTGAGGCACTGCCCTAAGCAGTGCTTGAATTCCTACTGTCCCAGACTCAAGAGCTCTCTCTTTCTAGGTAGGGCTGGGAGTGGTAGGAATCTCTCTTCTTTTATTCTCTCTGGGCTTTCCAAAGCCTCTTCCTTCTCCTTTATGACATTATGTCCTCAATGTGGTGTTTAGGCTTTTATAAAAGAATGATATATTCAGTGCTTCAGCCTGCTTCTGCTTTCTACACTGTGAAATCCCTCTTGCAAGAGGTCCATGGAGCAGGGGAATGAGGGCTAAGGAGGGACAGAGACAGGGACAACAGACACAAACACACATGAATATTTCCAAAAATTACCCTGCCACAAAAGTACCTCTTTATTGAAGAAAAAAATGATTTTACTGTCCTAGAATTCAGGACACCAAGATTTTGGTCCCTGCTCTGCCTGCAACTGATGGAAACTTGGGTGATTTCTCAGTCTCAGTTTCTTCATCTGTAAATGAGAGAGTGGGAGAACCTGGAATCTCAGGCTGCAATCCTTTCCTTACCCTTCCCCATTTGATGCTTAAATTCATGCTATACCATCTGTTCCTGCTCCTCTCCACTGGCATAGATTCCTGGTGCAGTTTTAATGCCTAAGGTGGCACTTCTTATATTGAGCTGGAATCGGCCTAGCTTAGTCCCTGGGAGCCACACAGATCCTGTCTGCTATCTACTCTCTTTGCCCTGTAAGAGCCCTTCTAAATCTGAAGGCAGAGATGGTGTTCTTTGGTTCAACAAATATTGAGTACCTATTTATGCCAAGTTCTGTTCTAGGTGCTCAGGGTACAGCAGTCAACAAGAGAGATAAAAACACCTTCCCTCAAGGGGCTTCCTTTGTTTTTTGCAAGAGGACAGACAATAAACAAAATAAATAAATAAAAGATATATCAGATGGTGACAGGTAAAATGTAGAGGAGAAGAGACAGCAGGTTGCAATTTAAAATAGAAGGGTCAAGAGAGGACTCACTGAGAAGATTACATTTGAGAGAGGAGCTAAAGCCCTGAGGCAAGAGCAGATAATGTATACCAGGAACAAGCTGGAGTCCAGTGTGGCTGAAGTGGAATGAGTGAGGGGAACAGTAATAGGACATGAGGTCACAGAGGTAATGTTGGGGTGGGGAAGATGGAAAAGGGCCATGTAGACCATTGTAAAGACTTTGACTTTTGCCCTGCGTTATATGGGAGCAGAGAATGACACCTGACTCAAGTCACCTAGAGTCATCTCTTTTTCAGGCAAAGCAGCTCCAAGTCCTTCCAATCTTTCCTCATGTGTCCTGTGTCTCAGTCCCCTTCTCTGCCTTCCTACTCCCTCCTGAACACACTCCAGTGTTGGTGGCCCTCTTCAAGTGTGGGTCCCAGAACAAGACACGATCTCACAAGGATGACCTAACCTAGGCAGAAGGGTGTGTGTGGGGCTTTTGTTCCTAAAAGAATGTCAAAGTTTAAAAAGTCATTACCACAGAACAGGTTATTCTATTCATTTTAATATGCTAAGTGTAAACACTTTGGAAAAAAATTCACCCAGGCCCTTTGTCATTACTCCAGGAAACCTGTAAGAGGCTAAGTGGTATTATGAGTTTTGGAGTCTAACAGACCTGGGTCCTATTTTTGGTTCTGTGACCTACCAACTATGTGACCATGGATACTAGGTCACATGAGGGCTACTTTCAGGGTAGCACAGCCTTAAAGCCAAGTATTTGTAGAGTATTTATAATGCCACCTCTGGGGCTGTGTTTAGTGATAGGCCAGTCTGAAGAGGGACTTTACTCACCTGGATAAGTTAGACCTTCTCTAAGCCTCAGCATCTTCATCTGTAAAATTAGAGAAGTAATCTGTACATTGTGGGGGTTAGCAATGGTGTGTATAAAGCTTCTATGTCCAGTGCCTGGCCCAGGTAGGCCCTGTCCAGATGGTGGCCAGTCTTAGCTGTCATTGTCCTTGTCCTTGACACATAGGCAGCCTTACTTTGGATCCTTGGTAGGCGTGGACCCTGTAATGAGAGAGAATCCAGTCAACCTGGTAACCCTCTGTGGAGGCTTCAGGAGCTGGGGAAGTAAGAGTATGGGCCCCTTGTGCTTCTTCCATGTGAATGCCTATTGGTGGCTGGACCTGAGAGTCCCAGAAGAGCCAGTGCTGTCAGCATCCAGGCTCAAGTTCCAATAACCTGCCCCAAGCAAAGGTGGGAATGGAGACTTCAAAGAGAATGGGTGGCAAGTGTTTATTTTTCCAGAAGTTGGAAGTGCATGGAGCCAGGAGGCACAGGCTGTACCTGGAAGAGCAGGCTAAGGTCTGAGTTGCATGATTAGGATGAAAACCATCATCCAAATAAGGAGCCTAAACTGAGCAAAGGGACAAGGAAAGTGAGGAAAAGTGAGACCAAACAGGTGAGTGGGAAGGAGATGACAGTGGCTGGTGCTTGGTACCAAGGCTAGGATTTTATGAGTTCCCAAGAGCTTTCTGTTCAGGCAGGTGAGCTGTATCTGCAAACACCATGCAAACAGAGGACTCAAAATGCTTTACTCAGGGTAAGGCCTCAGCCACCTTGAGGGCTACTCTCAGGGTAGCCCAGTCTTAAAGCCAAGTATCTGTAGGGTATTTATAATGCTACCTCTGGAGCTGGGCTTAGTGGTAGGCCAGTCTGAAGAGAGATCCTACTCACCTGGAAGTTGAAAAAATGGCTTGGGTAGTGACGTCAGCATCATGGCAGAGTGAGCTCTTATCTTGGACTCTCCCCTCTAAGATACAACCAAAAGGACTTTCATACACCAACAGAGGACATATACATATCACAAAAGACGTTTGGGAGACCCATGCAGCCATACAAGTGAAGGTGGTGGTGGGGCTGAATGATCCAGAAGAAGAGGAAGCTGATGCGCAGGAGCTTCATGGAGATAGATGGGAAATGGTTGTGGGAAGGGCATGGGTGAGAAGGGTGTCCCGTCCCCACCCATACTCCAGCCCCAGAATCATCTGGAACTCTGTGTGGAGAGAGTGCCAGCTGTGGAGGGGAAAGGGTGCAGTTGAGAGTGGAACCCTGCCCCCATCTGGTCCTCCAACCCCAGAATCATCCAGAGCTCGGTATGGAGAGTGTGGCAGCCATGGAGGGGAAAGAGTGCAGATAAGAGAGGCAGCCCACCCACACCCAGTATTCCCATCCCAGAATCATCTGGAGCATAGCATGAAGAGTGTGGCAGCAGCAGCAGAGAAAGGGAAAGTGCACAGTCTTGGAATCATCCAGAGCTCTGTTCAGAGAGACAAGCAGGACCTGGGGGAAGTGCTGGGGAAGGAGAGTGCCCCTCCTCCTGCCTGGTGCTCCAGATCTGCCATCAATCAGTTGCTCAGAGAGAAAAGTGGTCAGTGGCTGGAGCCCCTGCTCCTGCCAGGCCCAGAATACACATCACCTGATCCCCATCCTGTGGCAGTATGTGGCAGCTGCAACCTGATAAGAACAACATGAGGAAGCAAAAATCTACCCTATCAAGCAGTATGAGTAGGTATATTAAAGCTCCAAACCATAAGGAAAGTCACAAGTACCCAGAAACCAACTTTGAAGGAACAGAAATCCATAACCTAAAAGACAAAGAATTCAAAACAGCTATCACAAAAAAACTTGAGTTACAAGAAAACACAGAAAGACAAATTAATAAATTCAGGAGCTTCTTCACAAAGGAGATTGCAACCATAAAGAACCAATCAGAATTGTTAGAGATGAAAACCACAATGGATGAAATAAAGAAAAATCTGGATTCCCTAAACAAAAAAGCTGACAATATGGAGGAGAGAATCAGCCGGTTAGAGGATAATACTATAGAAATGCTTCAGAGGGAGAAGAGAGAACTAAGAGTAAAAAGAAATGAAGTAGATTTCAGAGAAATATCTGCCTCAATCAGGAAATGGAACATTAGGATTATAGGTATTACAGAGGGGGAAGAGGAGGAGAATGGAGCAGAAAGCTTGTTCAAAGAAATAATAGCTGATAACTTACAAAATCTGTGGAGGGAGCTGGAAATCCATGTGAAAGAAGCCTCCAGATCTCATAACTTTGTCAATGTACAAAGGCTTTCTCCAAGGCATATAGTAGTGAAGTTGGCAGAAGTCAGGGACAAAGAAAATATACTAAAGACAGCAAGGCAGAAGAAAATAACTTACATGGGACCCCCTATCAGGCTTTCAGTGGATTTCTCAGCAGAAACCTTACAGGCTAGAGGAGAGTGGAATGATATACTCAAAATCCTGAAAGACAAATCTTTCAGCCAAGAATATCCAGCAAAAATATCATTCAGATATGGCAGAGAAATAAAAACATTCCCAGATACACGAAAGCTAAGGGAGTTCATTGCCACAAGACCCCTCTACAAGAAATCATCAAGAAGGCCCTCATACCTGAAAAAAAAATACAAAAGGGGCTACAAAGCCCTGAGCAAGGAGATGAATAGGTAGGCAATAATCAGAAAATGGCAGCTCTCTATCAGATCAGGTTAGTAAACACTTTAACATCAAGGATAAAGAAAAAGAAAACACCAAAGCAAAAGTGATCTCATCTTTTTAATCACAAACTCACAACACAAGTTGGAAAAAGATACAACAAAAATAACTTAGAAGGTGAAGAGGAAAGGGATGGAATCAGTATAGTCTAAGGAAATAAGAGACTACCAGAAAATGGACTATCTCAACTACGAGATTTTTTATATGAACCTAAGGTAACCACTAAACAAATAATTGGAACAGAGACATTTATGATAAACAAGGAGAGAAAGAAGAAAACCAACAGAGAAAACTACCGACTCAAATTGGTAGTCTGAAATACACAGGACGAGAAACAAAGGAAATGCAGAAGAACCAGGAAATGTGCAAGAATATGGCAGTATTAAGCTCTCATATATCAATAATCACTCTCAATTTAAATGGATTGAATTCTCCAATCGAAAGACACACAGTGGCAGGATGGATTAAAGAACAAGACCCAACAATATGCTGCCTCCAGGAAACACATCTCAACTCCAGAGACAAATATAGGCTCAGAGTGAAGAGATGGAAGACAATACTCCAAGCTAATGGCAAACAAAAGAAAGCAGATGTTGCCATACTCATATCAGACACAGCAGACTTCAAGATAAAACTGGTAAAGAGAGACATAGAGGGGCATTATATAATGATAAAAGGGACTCTCCAACAAGAAGACATAACAGTTATAAACATATATGTGTCCAACACAGAAGCACTGAAGCAACTGTTAACAACCTAAAAGGAGATATCAATGACAACACAGTAATAGTAGGGGACCTCAATACCCTGCTTACCTCAATGGATAGATCATCCAGACAAAAAGTCAACAATGAGAGAGTGGGACTTAAATGAAAACCTAGATGAGATTAACTTAATAGACATATATAGAGCACTCCATCCAAAAACAACAGAATATACATTCTTCTCAGGTGCACATGGAACATTCTCAAGGATAGACCATATATTGGGAAACAAAGAAAACCTCAATAAATTTAAGAAGATTGAAATCATATCTCCTCTCTTTTCTGACCATAATGCCATGAAACTAGAAAGCAATTACAAGACAAAAGCTGGAAAAGGAACAAACTGTGGAGACTAAACAACATGCTACTGAACAACCAATGGGTCATTTAAGAAATAAAGGGAGAAATCAAAAAATATTTGGAGACAAATGAGAATGAAAACACACCATACCAACTCTTATGGGATGCAGCACAAGTGGTCCTAAGAGGGAAATTTATAGCAATACAGGCCCATGTTAACAAACAAGAAAAAGCTCAAATAAACAATCTTAAACTACACCTAACAGAATTAGAAGAACAAACAAAGCCCAAACTCAGCAGAAGGAGGGAAATAATAAAAATTAGAGCAGAAATAAATGAAATTGAAACAAAAAAGACTGTAAAAAGGATCAGTGAAACAAGGAACTGGTTCTTTGAGAGGATAAACAAAATGAACAAACCCTCCGCCAGACTCACTAAAAAAAAAGAGAGAAGACGCAAACAAATAAAATTAGAAATGAAAGAGGAGGAATTACAATGGATACCACAGAAATACAAAAGATTATAAGAGAATATTATGAAAAACTATATGCCAACAAACTGGAAAATCTAGAAGAATGGATAAATTCTTAGACTCTTACAACCTCCCAAAACTGAATAGAGAATCTGAATAGACTAATTACAAGTAAAGAGATTGAAACAGTAATCAAAACCTCCCACAAAATAAAAGTCCAGGACCAGACAGCTTCTTGGGGGAATTCTACCAAACATTCAAAGACAGTTATTACCTATCCTTCTCAAACTATTCCAAAAAATTGAGGAAGACTAAAATATTCCTCACATATTCTACGAGGCCAACATCACCCTGATTCCAAAATCAGACAAGGATAACACAAAGAAGGAAAATTACATTGCTGATGAACATAGATGCAAAACCCCTCAACAAAATATTAGCAAACTGAATACAGCAATACATTAAAAAGATCATACACCATGATCAAGTGGCATTCATACCAGGGACACAGGGATGGTACAACATCTGCAAATCAGCCAATGTAATACACCATATTAACAAAAGAAGGAACAAAAACCACATGATCATCTGCATAGATGCAGAGAAAGCATTTGACAAGATCCAACATCTGCTCATGATAAAAACTCTGAATAAAATGGGTATAGAAGGAAAATACCTCAACAGAATAAAGGCCATATATGACAAAACCACTGCCAACATCATACTCAATGGGGAGAAACTGAAAGCCGTCCCACTGAAAACAGAAACAAGACAAGGGTGCCTACTATCACCTCTCTTATTCAACATAGTACTAGAGGTGTTGGCCAGAGCAATTAGGCAGGAAAAAGAAATAAAAGGAATCCAAATAGGCACTGAAGAAGTGAAACTCTCACTCTTTGCAGATGACATGATTTTCTATATAGAAAACCCTAAAGAACCCATCAGAAAACTATTAGAAATAATGAACAACTACAGCAAAGTTGCAGGATACAAAGTCAACGTACAAAAATCAGTGGCATTTCTATACTCTAATAACGAACTAACAGAACAAGAACTCAAGAATACAACCCCATTTACAATTGCAACAAAAAGAATAAAATATGTAGGAATAAATTTAACCAAGGAGGTGAAAGACCTATACAAGGAAAACTATAGGACATTACTGAAAGAAATCAACAATGACATAAAGAAATGGAAATTTATTCCATGTCCATGCATTGGAAAAATAAACATAGTCAAAATGGCCATACTACCTAAACCAGTCTACAGATTCAATGCAATCTCAATCAGAATCCCAATGACCTTCTTCACAGAAATAGTAAAAAGGAATCTTAAAATTCATATGGAGCAAGAAAAGACCCCAAATAGCCAAAGCAATCCTGAGAAACAAGAACAAAGCTGGTGGCATCGCAATCCATGACTTCAAAACATATTACAAATCTGTAGTAATCAAAACAGCATGGTACTGGTACAAAAACAGGCACGGAGATCAATGGAACAGAACTGAAAGTCCAGAAATAAAACTACACATATGCGGACAACTAATCTCTGACAAAAGAGCCAAGAAAATACAGTGGACAAAGGAAAGTCTCTTCAATAAATGTTGCTGGGGAAACTGCACAGCCACATGCAAAAGAATGAAAGTAGATCAGTATCTTTCTCCATACAGAAAAATAGACCCAAAATGGATCAAATACTTGAAGGTAAGACTGGAAACCATCAAACTTCTGGAAGAAAATATAGACAGTACACTCTTTGACATCAGCCTTAAAAGGATCTTTACAAATACAATGTCCACACAGACAAAGGAAACAAAAGAAAAAATAAACAAGTGGGACTTGATCAGACTAAAGATCTTCTGGAAGGCAATGGAAACCAAGATCAAAATGAAAACACAACCCACCAACTGGGAGAAAATATTTGCAAATCATATATCTGATAAGGGTTAATCTCCATAATATATAAAGAGCACACACAACTGAACTACAAAAAAATAAACAACCCAATCAAAAAGTGGGCAGAGGATATGAACAGACATTTTTCCAAAGAAGATATACAGATGGCCAATAGATCCGTGAAAAGATGCTCAACATCACTAATCATCATGGAGATGAAAATCAAAACTATTCTTAGATATCATCTTATGCTCTTTAGAATGGCTAAAATCACCAAGAGAAAAAATAATAAATGTTGGAGAGGTTGTAGAGAAAAGGGAACCCTCACCCACTGCTGGTACAAATGCAAACTGGTGCAGCCACTTTGGAAAACAGTATGGAGATTTCTCAAAACACTTAAAATAGAATTACCATATGACCCAGCTATCCCACTACTGGATATTTATCGAAAGAACTTGAAATCAACAATTCAAAGAGACTTAAGCACCCCTATGTTCATTGCAGCATTATTCACAATAGACATGGAAGCAACCCAAGTGCCCAATGACTGATGATTGTATAAAGAAGATGTACATATATATACATATATATACAATGGAATACTACTCAGCAATATACAAGATATAATCTTCCCATTCACAACCACATAGATGGTCCTTGAGGGCATCATGTTAAGCAAAATAAGCCAGACAAAGACAAACACTATATGATTTCACTCATATGTGGAATATTAACAAACTTAGGGACAAAGAGAACAATTTAGGGTTACTCGGGGGTAGGGGGGCGGGTAGGCACAAGGGCTGCAGGGACACATTTATATGGTGTTTAACAAATATTAATGTACAACTGAAACTTCACAGTGTTATAAACTATTTATATTACAATAAAAAATTTTAAATAATGGCTTGGGGCAGGCCGGAGTATGTAACAGGCAAGTCCTTGAGAACCTGGATAGGTCTGTCCCCAGCCTTAAGCATGTTTTCTCACCTGCTACGTGGGGCCAGTAAAGCCTACTCAGCCTCCTTCCCACCAATCTTGTGTTCCAGTGGAGGCCATCTTTATTTTTCCTACTGGAAAATGCAGTAGATGCAAGATGTGAAAGTACTTTTTAAAAATTGTAAAAGGCCATAGAAACACAAGGTGGTAGTATTACTCAAATGCTTTGGCTGTGGTTGTCTGAACTGTATGAGTTCATCACTCTCATAAGGCCAGGGCCCCGTGAAAAGCCATTTGCACCTGCTGGCAGTCAGATCCTACAATTGTAATAGCCTAGTCATTAGGCACAGTGACTGCTGAGTTTTATTTTTGACTTTTGTATGTGTGTTTTTAGGATTTTGAAAAATTGCCATACTTAAAGGAATTCACTTTCTGGATGCTCCCAACTCCTTGATCTCAGTTTCTCTCTCTCACAGTTCTCTCAATTTTTTTTATCTCTCTCTGTCTCTCTCCCTGTCTTTCTCTCTCTTTCTTCCTCTCTCATTCTCAATACCAAGGCTGAGCATGTTCCTAGCTTGGGCAGAGGACCATAGAGTACAGATGACTTCATGTGGCCTCCTCCTTAGATGGTTGTTTTCCTAGTAGCCACTCTTCAGAGTAATTGTGGGCAGCTGGTAGAAACAGTCTGCAGTCTTCTATCTCATGAACCAGGGAGTATTTTCTCCATAGCCCAAGATGGAGCTCAGCTCCAGTGAGTGGATTCCGCCAGCAGTGAGAATGTCTGCCTGTCCTTCTGGGAGTTATATCAGAGACTTGCCTTTCTGGTCCTGGCCTGCTCATGATTGTGTGACCTTGGCCACTCCCCTCACCTTTCTTAGCCTCAGCTTCCTCATTCATCAAGTAAGAATATGAATTTCTGCCCTGTCTCCCTCTTCTGAAATGGATATAAAAAGTATTTGGAAAACTGTAAAGCTAGGTGCCAAAATGGTTATCATTTTTACTGTTATTATCTGTGCAGCTTAGATTCTTTAGGAGGAGGCTATATCTTCAAATTGACAAACAGTCACTACCCTCATGCTAAGTCTGAGTCCCTGTGCTAAGTGCTGTAAGGGGATGTAGAAATAAGCAGTGGTGTACTACAGCCAGCTTATACCAGCTCTCAAGAGCCAATTGTGCGCATATTTTCCCAACTCCACATTCAGTGACATCACACTGTTAGATGCAATTGGCAATGGTGAGAGTAATTTCCACCATGGAAATTGGCAAACACTGCAAATCTGTGACTTTTTTTCAGAGATCTGGAACTGTTTCAGACACAAAGGAGCTGCCAATCTGGTAGTGGTGTGTGTGCATGTGTGTATTTGTGAATGCACATACATACATGCTGTGGGAAAGAGGTAAGGTAAGCAGGCACATGATTACAATAGGTTAAAGTACTAAGTTGAACCATGTGATATTGCTGTTTGTGCCAGTCAAATCTAGCCAAGTATTGGAAATTTCGTATGGTTCAGCCTAATAGAATGTCATCTATATCACAGGAGAGTACCTGGAATTGAAGATGATTTCCCAAGGCCCCTCAGAGGATCTGAGGCAGAGCTTGAGTTAGGCCCCAGAACTCCTAGTCTTTTGTCTTAACCCTGAAGGCTCCATTACTGCTTGATTGTCCTCTGATTCCTTGTCAAAATGGACAAGGCTCTGACATGAGAAACACAGTACTGAGGAGGCAAGATAACCACCTGTCTTTTGTTTCATTGTCTACTCTAAGTTAAAGGTTAGAATTCAGGCCACATCCATATGCCATAGCCCCATTGTCCCAGCACACTCTTCCTCTCGCTGTCTCTTTCTCCCCATCCCACCCTCACCATTCTGCCTGTGTCTCACATGCTGAGTGCCAGAAATTAGAGCATGTCCAGAGGAGAGCAAAGGAAAATGATTATAACAGTTGGAAATAAGACCTATGAGGCAAGTTAAAAGGAATTTTTCCCTGGGAAAAAGATTTGCCTGTCAACAGAATAATAGTCTTCATGTCTCAAAAGACTGATATACAGATGATACTATACTGCCTTCTTCCATTTCCTGAAGCCATAAGAATTCAGCATTTCATTTAATGGTATTACCAGTCAGCTAGGCTCCTAAATGGAGTCATCATTGACTCCTTTCTCTTTCCAGGTCTCAACATCTAGTCAGTCACCAAATTTTGTTGATTCTACCTCTAAAATATCTCTTGAATCCATCCCCTCCTCTCCATCTCAGTTGCTATGATCATAGGTCAGGCCTTCATCCATAGCCTCCACTGAGCTGCATGCCTCCAGTCTGATGACCACCAGAATGTTCTTTAGAAATCACCCAACTGCTCAGGCCAAACCTCTTGTGAAGTCATTATTGCCTATAAAGTCAAGACTGACTTCCTCAACCTGGCATTCAAAGCCTTCTGTCTTATGGCTCCAGCCTTCTTTGTAGTCTCAACCCTCATCACTCTATATACTAGATGCTTTAGCTGTTTCCTCAGTAGGCCAGCACTATTACCACCATAGGGCCTTTATACATGCTCTCCCCTCTAACTAGATTTCCACCACTTTCACTCATTGAAAAACTACTTATCCCTCATGACACCTCCTATATGCCACCTCCTCCTGGTTTCCAAATCATGACGGGATCTTTGCTCTTCTGAACCCTATGGACATTCACTTGCCTCTTTCTATTGGCACCCAACTTAGCATAGTGGTAAGAATAGCAGCTTTTAAACCAGACTGCTTAGGTCTCAACCTGACATTGCTATCTACTAGCTGTGTGACATTGAGCAAGTTGCTTAAGTTCTCTTGTGCCTCTTTAAATTGGGCAACATATTAGTACCTCCCTCAGAGGTTGTTATAAAACATTAAACATTTATTAACTTAAACTGAATGTTTAACTATAAACTGAAACATAATGAATAGTAGATTCTGCTATTGTATCTATATTCTTGTTTCATCTCTCCAACTAAACAGTGGTTCCTTCAGGGCAGAGAGTTAGTTATGATTTTTAAAAAGTGCTCTACAGAGTCTTCTGGTCCAGATATTGTCCCAAACTACAACTGTAAACTCTGTAACTAACACAAGACACAACCAGAGGAGAACTTGAAAAGTGGTAAAAAGAAGATGAGCTGATTACAGACCATAGGATTGGAATAGCACAACAGCAGGACATCATGTGTCCTCAAACTCATGAGAAGAAGGTGACCCAGACCTTGCGTTTCCTGACTGCCAACCTAGCAACAGAAGGCAGCCAATGAACATTCAACTTTCCCTCACATAGAACAGGTGTCCCTTTGGCAACACCATGTGATCCTAGCAGCACCAGAAAAGAGGATTGATTTGAAGCTCTGCTGACAATAAGTAGCCAGAGGAATCACTCTTCTTCTCTGTCAGGCCTGACACTCCTCTCTCCCATTGAGACACTAGGTTACTGGGTGGCACCAGCAATGGGTATCCTACCAAAGCAAATGGCTCAATCTGGGATGTGCTTGTCCTCCCTGCTGGACAGTGACTAGTTTTCCCTAACTTAGGTTTACCAAGTAGCCTAGTCTGGGGGATTCTATCAACCCCTCAGGCAGCATCAGCAGAAATGAGTGGGAACTCCATCAGCATCAGATAGACCAAACAAACTAAAAGAGTACCATAAATACCATAAAGAAAATTAAATTGTCATTGAAACCACAGCCCACAAAAGTAGACCAGGACCTGCATGCTAAACCTAAACAGGGCAACTGCCTGCTAAAATAAAAGATTTATATAGGACTGAGAGTCTCCTAACATACTAAACAAAATGCCCAGGATACAATAAAAAAAATCACCCATCATAATAACAACAGGAAAGTCAAACTTTAATGAGAAAAACAATCAACAGGGGTCAGCCTGGTTGTGCATAGGTTAAGTGTGCATGTTCTGCTTTGGTGGCCCAGGGTTCACCGTTCGGATCCCGGGTGTGGACACGGCACCGCTTGTCAAGCCAGGCTGTGGTAGGCGTCCCACATATAAGGTAGAGGAAGATGGGCATGGATGTTAGCTCAGGGCCAGCCTTCCTCAGCAAAAAGAAGAGGATTGGCAGATGTTAGCACAGGGCTAATCTTCCTCAAAAATAAATAAATAAATAAATAATAAAAAGGAAAAAAAAGTTTAAAAAAGTCAACAGATGCCAACACCAAGATAAATCAGATGTTAAGAATTATCTGACAAGTATTTAAAGCAGGCATCATAAAAATGCTTTAACAAGCAACTGCAAGTTCCTTTGAAGTAAATGAATAATTAGAAAATCTCAGAAAATAATAAGTTATAAAAACAAGAAACAAATGGAAATTATAAAACTAAAAAAGACAGTAACAGAAATTTTAAAAAGCTGGATAGGCTCAATAGTAGAATGGAGATAATAGAGGATGGAATCAGTGAACTTGAGGGCAGATTAGTAGAATTTATGCAATCTGAACAATAGGGAGAATATAGATTGAAAAAAATGAACAAAGCCACAGGGACCTGTGGGACAAAAACAAAAGATTTAACATTCATATCATTACTGTCCCAGAAGGAGAGAGAAAGAGCAGAAGTGAAAGAGTATATGAGGAAACGATGGCTGAAAACTTACAAAATTTGGTGAAAGACATAAACCTACATATTCAAGAAACTGAGTGAACCCCAAATAAGATAAACCCAAATAAATCGTAAATAAATTTTGGAAACTAAAAAGAAGAAAAGAGCCTTGTAAGCAAAGAAATATTACCTATAGTGGAACAATAATTTGAATGGCAGCAGATTTCTTATCAAAAACCATGGAGACCAAAAGGAAGTGGCAAAGAATTTTTCAAATGCTGAAGGAAAAGGTGAGTCAGTTGTGAATTCGGGAGAAAGGTAAAAGCATTGCCAGAAAAACAAGACTAAACAAAGTTGAGGATACAAGATCAATAGACAAAAATCAATTCAAACTCTATATAATAACAATGAGCATGTGTAAAACAAGAATTCAAAATTCAATATTCTTTACAACTCAAAACAGTTCAGGGACTTATATGTGAGATGTACAACTCTAACACTTAAAAAAATGAGAAAATTTGGAGAGATCTAGTTCTTAGACTTGATTACAAAAGTATGATCTATAAAAAGAAAAACTGATAAATTGGAGCTCCTCAAAATTAAAATGTTTGGCTCTGCTAAAGACTCTAAGAGGATGAAAAGATAAGTTACATAAAGGGAGAAAATATCTTATTATTGTTGTAATTTCAGGTGTGAAGTGGTATCTCATTGCAGTTTTGAATTCCATTTTCCTGATAAACAATGGTGTTGAGCATCTTTTCTTGTGCTTATTTCCCATTGTATATCTTCTCTGGAGAAATGTCTACTCAAATCCTCTGCCCATTTTTAGTTAGGTTATTTGCCTTTTTCTGGGTGAGTTGTAAGTGATTTATATATTCTGAATACTAGGCCCTTATCAGATATATGATTTCCAAATATTTTCTCCCATTTGGTGGGTTATTTTTTCACTTTGATGCACAAAAATTTTACATTTTGATGAAGTCCAATTTATCTGATTTTTTTCCTTTTGTCATCTGTTCTTTTGTTGTCATATATAAAAAACCATTGCCAAACCTAAAGTCATGAAGATTTACTGCTATGTTTTTCTATTAGTATGCTAAAGCTGTTTTAATAAAGTACCACAACATTGGTGGCTTAAACAACAGAAATGCATTGTCTCACAGTTCTGAAGGCTAGAAGTCCATGATCAAGGTGTCCCTAGGATTGGTTCTTTCTGAGGTCTGTGATAAAGAATCTGTTCCATTCCCCTTACCTAGCTTCTGGTGGTTTGCTGGCAATCTTTAGTATTCCTTGGCTTATAGAAGCATCCTCCCATCTCAGTCTTTATCTTCATGTGGCATTATCTCTGTGTGTGTCTGTGTCCAAATTTTCCCTTCCCATAGGGAAACCAGTCATATTGGATTAGGGCCCACTCTAATGACCTCATTTTAACTTGATTACATCTGTAAAGATCCTATCTTCTAATATGGTCACATACTGAGTTACTGGGGTTTAGGAATGCAACATATATTTTTGGGGGTATGCAAGGTAACCCATGAGTTTTTATGTAAAAATTTTATTGTTTTTGAATAGTTTTAGCTCTTACAGTTAGGTCTCCTTTCGATTTTGAGTTAATTTTTGTATATGGCATGAGGTAAGCATCCAAATTCATTCTTTTGCATGTGAATATCCAGTTCTCCTAGCACCATTTGTTGAAAAAACCATTCTTTCCCCCATTGAAGTGTCTTGGCACCCTTATCAAAAATCAATTGATGTATTGATGATATGTATTGGTTTGTTTCTGGACTCTCAATTCTATTCCATTGGTCTAGGTGTCTATCCTCTTGCCAGTACTACACGATCTTAATTATTGTAGTTTTCCAGTAAGATTTGAAATTGAGATATGAGTCTTCCAAATTTGTTCTTTGCTTTCAAGATTGTTTTGGCTTTTCTGGGTGTCCTGCTTTTCCATGGATTTTGGGGTCTACTTGTTAGTATTGTTGGTATTAATGTCCCTTCTCTTATTCCTGATTTTAGTAATTCAAGTTTTCTCTCTTTTTTCTTGATCACTTGAGGTAAAGTTTTGCCAGTTTTCTTGACTTTTCCAAGAACAAATTTTTTTGTTTTGTTGATTTTTGCTATTGTTTTTCTATTCTCTATTTCATTTATTTATCCTCTAGTCTTTATTTGAGTGGAAAGACATAAAAAGGCCTTTATCCCTCACTTTTAGCTGACTTTGAGACTCTTCACAAGCTTAACATAAGAGCTAAGGCAGAGTCAAAAACTACCTGCCTGAGTGTTGAAGGCTTGCTCCAACATGCTCACTGAGCTCCTTGGCAATAGCTGGGAAATGTATTGGTTGCAGGCATTTAAGGAAATATCGATACAATTATTAGCTGACCAGTAGGATAACCAAGCAGAGACTTTAGTGGACACATATGTCAAGGAATACAGACTTTACAGAGTTAATTGAGGAAATCCACTAAGCAAACAAACCACCACAACAGAAAAAGAAACAAAAACAAAGCCTCAGGAAGAGAGAGAATCTGATTTCCAGAGTTGCCACGTTATATTAGTTAAAAGGCCAACTTTTCCAAAAAAAATATGGCACATGTAAAGAAACCAGTATAACCTATACACAGAAAAAAGTGGATTCAACAGAAACTGTCCCTGAGGAAAAACCTTGAACTTATGAGAAGAAGAGTTAAAATCAGCTATTTTGAATATGTTGAAAGAACTAAAGAAAACATTTCTAAAGAACTAGAGAAAAGTATTAGAGCAATGTCTCACTAAATAAAGACTATTAAGAGAATGAAAATCTAATCAACTAAATAAAAATTTTGGAGTTGAAAAGTTAAATAATTGTAATGAAAATTCATTAGAGGTAGCTCAATGGAAGATTTGAACTGGCAGAAGAAAGAATCAATGAACTTGAAGATAGATCAATTGGGATTGTCCAATCTGAGAAACAGGAAGAAAAAAGAATGAATAAGAATAAAGAGGGCTGTAGGACACCATAAACTGCATACATAATGGGAGTCCCAGAAGGCAAAGAGAGAAAGGGAAAGAAAGAATGTTTGAAGAAATACTAGCTAAATTATCCCAATTATGATGAAAATCATTAATCTACACATCTAAAAAGCTCAATGAACTTCATGAAGGATAAATTTTTAAAAATCCACACCTAAACATATTATAATCAAACTGCCAAAAACTAAGACAAAGAAAGACTCTTGAAAAGAACAAATGAAAAATGACTCATCACATACAAGAAAATCACAGCAAGATTAACAGCTGACTTCTCATCAGAAATGAGGCAGTGGGATGGCATAGTCAAAGTGCAGAAAGAAAAGAAATAGACTGTCAAACAAGAATTGTATATATGGCAAAGTTTTCCCTCAAAAAAAAGGAGAAATTAAGATATTCCCAAGTAAACAAAAACTAAGAGAATTCATTGCTTAAAGATATGCCTTACAAGAAATACTGAAGGAAGTTCTTCAGGCTGAAAGGAAGTGACACCAGAAACTAATTTGAATCTATGTGAAAAATTAACAGCTCCAATAAATGTAATTATGTAGTTAATGATAATGGCACAATTACATATTTGTTTATTCTCTCTTCTCAATCAATTTGGAAAGTAATTGCATAGGACGATGTCAATGAAAAGGGTGCATGGTAAGGATCTCCAAAAATTTTCCCCTCCATAAAAGCAATGTAAAACCTCACAAAATTTGTCAGAATCAACTTTTTCAGAACACTGGCAGTTAACCAAAGGCTTGCAGAAACCTAAGTAATGCTTATTCAATAAATACAATTGAATCTCAGTAAGAATAGTGAGCTTCATGGTATTTTAGTTTGCTCTAGTTCCAGCCTCCACTCACCAATTATACAATAACCTTAAAAAATAACAGCCCACATTCCCGAGCATCTTGGCAGCCACTGGAGGGAGCAGAATGGAGCTACAGCTCTCTTAAAGCTGTATTATCAAAGAATTATCATTGCCTTACCAGTCTGGTGGTTTCCTGGAAGATTCCCCTTACAAGACTGACTCAGATCTCACCCAATGATAAAAGGCTTCTCTCTGTGAGGGTGCAGCTGTTTGTTTAAAACTATCATAGACAAGTGTTTTAAATTTTCAGCTCACTGAGGTAATGGATACTGTTTGTGGCAAACAGTAGACTAAGCAAAATATTAAAAGGAAAAGCTGAGGAATGAGATGCACATAAGGGCTACTTTGAAAAGCTACAACATTCCTAGGAATCTAGAAGGCCATACACATGTCTAGGGCTGTGTGCATGCTCAGGTAAGTCTTGAGAAGGCCCTCAGCTCTCACCTCTGGCTGACTTTGAAGCTCTGTACAAGTAGAAACCAAAAGCTAAGGTAGAGTTGTAAAGTGCTTTGCTGAGAGTTGAAGGCATACCCCAACACACACTCAGTGCCACTCAGCAAAGGCTGGGACATTTATTGGTTTCAGGCATTTAAGGAAATTACTGCCCAATCATTAAATAATCACTAAGCACACGGAGTGGAAACTTCAGTGGCTACAAACAAAGAATATGAACTTTGCAAAAATAGCTCATAAAATTTACAAAAGAAACAAAAAACAACAATTACAATAAGCAGCAACAATAGTAAACTCTGGGAAGCATGGAGAATCTGATTTCTAGAATAGCCATTATATTATTTAAAACGTTGAGTTTTAACTGAAAAATTACAAGACATGTAAAGACAAAAAAATGTCTAGCCCACACGCAAGGGAAAAAGCAATCAGTAGAAACTGTCCCTGATGAAACCCAGACATGGAACTTACTAGACAAATAGTTTAAACCCATTATTTAAAACATATTCAAAGAGCTAAAGGAAACCATGTCTAAAGGACTAAATATGATTCCTTTCTCATAAAAGAAAGTATGAGAATAATTTTTCACCAAATATCAACAACAGATGGAAATTATAAAAAGGAACCAATAGAAATTCAGGAGTTTTGTATTTACATAGGTAAACATTAAACACCGTGTAAAGGTATTTTTGTTTGTAACTCATTTTGACTCCTATCTGATTTAAAATATGACTGCATAAGGCAATAATTATAAATCTATGTTGATGGGCACATGATGTATAAAGATGAAATTTGTGAAAGTAACAGGATAATGGAGAGAGAATGGAGTGATATAGATGCCAAATGTTTGTATACTATTGAAATAAAGCTGGTGTTAATCCAAATTATATTATTATATATGAAGATGTTATTAATAATCCTCAGGAAAACCACTAAGAAAATAAAACAAAAATATGTAGTAAAGGAAATGACAAGGGAATTAAAATGGTACACAAGAAAGTATCTATTTAACTAAAAAAAATTCAGTAATGGAAGAACAAAAAACCATGAGACATATGAAACCAAATAGAAAAACGGCAGGCATAAATCCTACATATCCATAATTACACTAAATGTCAATGAGTTAAACTCTCCAATTAAAAGTAAGATACTGATGGGCCGACCTGATAGCATAGTGATTAACTTTGCATGCTCTACTTCAGTGGCCCAGGGTTTGTGGTTTCAGATCCCGGGTGCAGACCTACAGTCTCCTCATCAAGACATGCTGTGGCGGTGTCCCACATACAAAGTAGAGAAAGACTGGCATAAATGATGTTAGCTCAGAGCCAATCTTCCTCACAGAAAAAAGACACAAATGGATTTAAAGTAAATGGATGGAAAAAGGTATATCATGCAAACAATAATCAAAATGGAAATGGAGTGAGTATACTAATATCAGAGAAAATAGACTCCTTCAAATTATCTACAGATTGAACTCAGCCTCTATTTAAATCCCAGGTGGATTATTTGTAGAAATAGACAAGCTGGTCGTAAAATTCATATGGAAATGCAAGGGACCCAGAATAGCCAAAATAATCTTGAAGGAGAATAACAAATTTGGAAGATTCATATTCTGAATTTCAAATCTTATTACAAAGCAACAGTAATCAAGATTGTGTGGTATTTACATAAAATATACATATAGATAAATGAAATATAACTGGGAGTCCAAAAAGAAACCCTGACATTATTGGTCAATTGATTTTTGACAAAGGTGCTAAGATATTTCAATGGGGACAAGAATAATCTTTTCAACAAATGGTACTGGAACAACTGGATATCTGAATGCAAAAAAAATGAATTTGGATACTTATACTGTATGCAAAAATTAACTCAAAATGCATCCGAAACATAAATATAAAAGCTAAAAATATAAAATTCTTACAAGAAAATATAGGAGTAAATCTTCAAGACCGTATATTAGTCAATGATTTCTTACACAGGACACCAAGAAAAAAAAAACCCAACAAGCAACAAAAGAAAACATAGATAATTGGACTTCATCAAAATTAAAAATGTTTGTGTCATTTCTTGGCACTATTAAGAAAGAGAAAGACAATGCACAAATAGCAGAAGATACTTGTAAATCATATATCTGATAAAGGTCTGGTATCCAGAATATGTAAAGAACTCTTACAACCCATCAATAAAAAAACAAATAACAAAATTAAAAAATGAGCCTTGGTGCAGCTACTGTGGAAAACAGTTGGAGATTCCTCAAAAAATTAAAAATAGAAATACCACATGATCCAACTATTCCACTTCTGAGTATTTACCCAAAGAACACAAAAACACTAATTCAAAAAGATATATGCACCCTTATGTTCGTTGCAGCATTATTCACAATAGCCAAGACTTGGAAGCAACCTAAGTGCCCATCAATGGATGAATGGATAAGGAAGATGTGGTCGATATATTACAATGGAATACTACTCAGCCATAAAAAAGATGAAAGTGTGCCACTTGTGACAACATGGATGGACCTTGAGGTTATTGTGCTAAGCAAAATAAGTCAGACAGAGAAAGACAAATGACATATGATTTAACTCATATGTAGAAGATAAACAAACAAACACATAGATACAGAAAATAGATTGGTGGTTACTCAGGTGGGGGTGAGGGTGTAAGCGATAAAGGGGAACATTTGTATAGTGATGGTGGCAACTAGAATTTTTGTGAACATAATGTAGTCTCTACAGAAGGTGAAATATAATGACATACATCTGAAATTTATACAATGTTATAAATCAATGTTACCTCAATAAAATGCATAAAAAGAAAGAATTAAAAAGTTAGCAGAGGATTTAAATAGACATTCTTCCAAAGAAGATACATAAATGACCAATAAGCAATAAGAAAATACATTCAACATCATTAGGGAAATGAAAATCTAAACTGCAAAGAGGTACCACTTCACACTCACAATTATGGCTATAATTTTTAAAAAAAACAGTAAATAATAAATGTTGCCAAGGATGTAGAGAAATTAGAACCTTCACATATTACTGATGGGAAAGTAAAATAGTACAGCGACTGTCAACAATGCTTTGGCTGTTTCTCAAATAGTTTCCAGAATACTATGTCTAATAGAGTTACCATATGAATCAGCGTTTCCACTCCTAGGTATTTACCCATAAAAAATTGAAAACATATGTCCATACAGAGACTTTTACACAAATACTCACAGCAATATTATTCATAATAGCCAAAAGGTAGAAACAACTGAATGTGCATATACTAAAGAATGGATAAATAATAGGTGGTATATTTATGCAATGGAATTTTATGCAGGCATAAAAAAGAACGAAATGCTGATACATGCTGCAAAAAGGGTAAACCTTGAGAACATGGTGTTAAGTGAAAGAACCCAGTCACAAAAAACCACATATTATATGATTCTGTTTATATAAAATGTCCAGAATAGGCAAATCTATAGAGACAGAAAACAGATTAGTGGTTGCCAGGAGTTGGGGGTAGGAGAGAATGGACAGTGACTGGTAGTGGGTAGGTAGTTTTTTTGGTGATTATGAAAATGTTATGGACTTAGTGGTGATGGTTGCACATCTCTGTGAATATACAAAAAATCACTGAATTGTACTCTGTAAATGGTGAGTCTTATGGTATGTAAATTACATTACAATAAAAAAGCAGTTGTTTAAAAATATGTATTAAATTGTATTTGGGGGTCTAGAACATATGCTAATGTAATATATTTGATAATAACAATTAAGCTATATTGGAGTAATGAAGCAGAGAGTAACTGAAATCCACAAGAAGAAATAAAGATAACAAGAAATGGGAAATAAGAAGGTTAATTTGAAAAAAAAACTATAAATGTATTTGTGCTCTTCTTTATTCTCTTAGCTTCTTTAAAAAGACATAAGATTATATGAAACAATAATTATAAAATTGTTGGTTTGGAACATATATAGGCATAATATGTCTAACAGTAATAGCATAAAAAGGGGGAAGGAAGCTATATAAGAGTAAGTTTTTAAATCTTACTATAAATAATTTAATATAAATTTTCAGTAAATTCTGATGCATTATGATGCACATTTACAAGTCCTGGAGCAACCGCTCAGAAAATAACTCAAATATTATAGTTAAAACTCATTAACAAAATTAAGATTTTTATACTACAAAATATCTGCTTACTATAAAAGAAGATAGTAAAGGAGAAAGAAAAATATATTCATGGGACACAGAGAAAACAAAAAGAAAATGGCAAACATAAGTCCAGCCATATCAATGGTAACATTCACTGTGAATGGGTTTAGCAATCCAATCCAAAGGCAGTGATCATCAGATATGATCCAACTATATGCTTTCTACAAGAGACATACGTTAGATTCAAAGATACAAGTAGATTGAAAGTAAAAGGATGGGAAAAGATATACTGTATAAAAAGTAATCATGAGAGCATGCGTGTCTTTATTAACATGAGACAAAATAGACACTAAGACAAAAACTGTTAGTATACATAGAGATGGCCATTTTAGATTGAAGTCATACACATTTTGTTCTCTAACCACAATGCAACTAAATTAGAAATCAACAACAGAAGAAAATTTGTGAAATTCCCAAATATGCACAATTTAAACAACATACTTTGAAATAACCATTGGTTCAAAGAAGAAATCACACAGGAAATTATAAAATAATTTGAGATGACTGAAAACAATTATATAACATACCAAAAGTTATAAGATGCAGCTAAAGTAGTTCTTAGAGGAAAATTTATAGCTATAAATGACTATATTACAAAAACAGAAAGATTTCATATTAATAACCTAACCTTTTACCCTAAGAAGCCAGAAAAATAAGAGCAAAGTAAACCCAAAGTAAGCATAAGGAAAGAAATAATAAATATTATTGCTAAAATGAATGAAATAGAGAATAGAAACAACAGAGAAAATCAACAAAACCAAAAGTTGGTTGTTTCAAAAGTTTGATAAAATTGACAAAATGACCAAGAAAGCAGAGAAGACTCAACTTACTAAAATCAGGGAACATCACCATTTACCATACAAAAATTAAGAAAATTATAAAAGAATACTATAAAAATGTATATGCCAATAAGTAATTTAAATGAAATGGACAAAAATTCCCAGAAAGACAAACTACTGAAACTTACTCAAGAAGAAGTAGAAAATCTGAATAGATCTATTACAAGCAAAAAGATTGAATTAGTAATCAAAAACAGTCCCATAAAGAAAAGCCCAGACTCAGCTATATGTAAAATCCGACACATGTACAAAACTCCAAAATATTTATCCTTAGATTCGTGTTTTTCAATTCTAAAGTTACGCATCACTTTCTCCTGACTACTGGATATCCATTTCATCTGGAAGTCTTGGGATTCTTAGGAATCCTCCAGAAGCAGCTGATTTCAGAGGTGGACAGCTTCTGTCTAAGATGTCAGATCAAGTTTAATTTTCTGATTCTTCAACATCCTTTCCTGTTTCTTTACTCTTCTACTAATCTTGCCTATTATTCCTTTTGGACACCCTCTAAAACACTAAAATTATCTTCTCTCATCTTCATCCTATGATTTCTCACTCACTATGATCTCCTTCTAGCACTTTAGGAAAAGCAAAACTCTTTTATATGTTTTTCCTTTACCAAAGAGAACTCTGAATCTAATCGATTGCTGGATCTACCACCGTTTACCTGTCCCTGCTGACAAAAATTTAATAGCTGGTTTAAAAATATTTCAGAAGGCCAATTCCCTTTAATGGGCCCCTTCTAATACTTGAGTTTCCCTGATCTCATCAATGCCAACCTTCAGTCTTGCAAAAATTGGAACTTGATCTCATGTCTACAAAATGCTTCTGCTGAAATCATTACAATCCTATCAGCAAGGCCTACTTAATCAGCAGTAGGCACCAATGAATTGGATGTGATATATTCTTCTCTCCCTCCTTAGTTCCTAGGTTTATTGTGAGGAAGAAAGAAAGAATGTGTGGAGAATCACTTAGAAAATATGATATGTTTGGAAATATTTGGAAAATGCTACGAGCTATAATGTGGAAACCAAACAACTCCATCTGACCTCAATTTTATTCTTAAAAACCTTCCCTCTGAGGGCTGGCCCAGTGGCATAGTGGTTAAGTTTGCATGCTCCTCTTTGGCAGACTGGGGTTCCTGGGTTAGGATCCTAGGTGTGGACCTACACACTGCTCATCAAGCTGTGCTGTGGCAGCATCCCACATACAAAATAGAGGAATATTGGCATGGATGTTAGCTCAGTGACAATCTTCCTCAAGCAAATGGAGGAAGATTGGCAACAGATGTTAGCTCAGGGCCAATCTTCCTCACCAAAAAATAAAAAAAAAAGTTTCCTCTTAAAATTAGTTTAGACTACTCTGTCCTGCTCCCACCATGACTCAAGAGGAGAGAAGAAACAAAATCCTCCTGTGCACTCAGCCAGGTTGGGGGACTCACTTGGCTAGACAATGTTGACTTTTGTCTTGGGGCCAGCTAAACTTACCAAGTGGCTTTGCTTAGCCTGCTTTCTGAGTGGTCCTGTTGTGGGAGGAGGGGCAGAGAAAGGGGATCTTTGGCACAAACATTCTGGTGTCTAATAAATCCAAAGCTCCTCAGGTGGGAATGAGTGCAAAGAGGAAATATTGCCAGGCTCTCCCCCTGCCTTCCACTGGCTTCCCATTCAACCTTGCCCAAGGAGATGGAAGATCACTCCCAGCTTTCAAGACTGCTCCCTCAGCCACCCATTCTAGGGTTTAAATAAAGTTACAACATTTCAGAACGAGAGAGAACTTCCATTTTACAAGTAAGGAATGTGAGGCCCAGAACTGCAATGTGGAGTGGAGGTGGTTTAGCTCAATAAGCTCTGTAATCATACTGTTTGGGTTTGAATCCCAATTCTGCCCACTTCCTAGCTGTGTGGACTTGGACAATTTATATCCCTTTTGGAGCTTCAGTTTCCTCTTCTGTAAAATGGTGGTGGGGTGTCACATTATTAATACATGATTTACAAGGTGGTTTTGAGAACTGAATGATGTAATTTAGGGAAATCTGCTATTGCAGTGGTAGACTCACGGCAAATCCTCAATAAATAGCAGGCAGTTGTTATGTATGTGCTCTTCCACCAGATACTGGAATGCAGCCTAGGCCTCTTGACTCCCCTTTTAGTGTTCTTCTTACTTTTAATAGTGACCTTCATCACATAACACTCAAAAAACTGTTATCATTTTCCATCTTTCATCTTCTCCATCTTGCCAATCATGCTATTGGAGAATCTAAGGCTCACCAAAAGCCTACTTTTCCCAATGATAATAAATACAACTTGTGGCATTTATGAGTAGCTGGAGAAATAAGAAGGGGATCACAGGTAGTAGACTGGCAGGAACAGGCAAATCAAAGCTTCTTGCTATCAGCTCGGGTGGAAGGAGTGTCTAGATTGAAGCAAAAGGTCGCACTCAGCTGATTCTGTGTGGATAGAGAGTATGTCTGCTTCTGGTAGACAACATGGCCTACTGGCGATGCTGGAAGAGAGTAGCAGAAGGCAAATGAACACTACATGTTAGGGACTCCCTCCATTTTTACCTTATCCTCAGCTACAGATCCCTAATTGAAGGTCAGTGTGATGGCACATGCTGATCTTCATTCAAGGAAACCCCACTGGTGTTTACTGCCAAATTAACTGAAGGCCACATGGCTAGTGCCTGAAGGCTATATAATATTAAAACCACTCACTTTGTGAGAGCTGTCTGTGTGCTTGGCATTTTAGCTGCACTCATTCATGTAATCTTCACAACAACCTAAGGGGCAGGTATTATCATTAGCCCCATTGTGTAGAGGAGGAGAGTAAGGCACCAAGAGAGGAAGTCACTGGCTCTAGGTACCTAGGGTTCCTACTTAGGCACTATGGTTCTAGGCTTATTCTCATAAACTCTGAAGGCAACTTGACTGGGGTCACAGGCTATCTCTGCCACTTATGTCCTTGAACAGGTTGCTTCAGTTTCCTATTGTGCAAACTAAAGCTAATGATCATACCTTCCTCATAGGGATTAAATGAACTAATGCATGGAGAGTAGTTAACTTTGTGTCTATCACTCAGCAAGTGCTTAATATATGTCAGCTGGGATGATTATTGTTCCAGTGACAGAGCTGGGCCAGGACTAGCTTCAGTTCAGGGCAGGAAGACAGTGCTGGTTTTACATACAGAAGAGACCCAGGGCTGAAGCCCAGCCTCAGAAAATGCACAGCCTGGTAGGCACACATCCTTCTTCCCCTTTTTTGCTCACATGCCCTCTGATGTGTTTCAGGCTACCTCCTGTCCATGGACTTGGTACTAATGTGGAGAATTGTGCAACTGTTGCCCTTACAGACTGGCGCTTTTCAAGTGCAAACTCCATACCCAGCCTTAAGAGGTTCAAATCCTGACTCTGCTACTTACTGGATGTGTGATATTGCACAAGTCACAAAATGGTGCTTGAGTTTCCTTATCTTTAAAGTTGAGATGAAATAATAGTCCTGCCTTAAAACTGGCATGATAACAATAGCACCTGCTTTAAAGGATTGCTGTAAAGAGAAATGGATTAATACATGTAAAAAACTTAGAACAATGTCTTTCACAGACTAAGTATTCAATAAACATTTATTCATTTACAGAATGAATAATAAATCATTAATAATAAATAAATCAGAAATAATAAATGTTATTCATTTTACAGAGACAAGAGAATAGGGGTCTGTGAGTGTTGGAGGAGGGGATCTTTTCACTAACAATACTTTATTTGATTGCCGTAGTAGTTCCGGGATGGAGAAGGAATGAGAGAAAGAGAGAAAGACTCAGTCAGACTGGCAACATTAATACCATCAGTGTTCTGTACATCAGGTCTCTATAAGCCTCAAACTGTGTGGCAGATTTCATTGGATTATTTTAAAAAACAGAAGGTATGCCCAACTGAAAAGATTTTCTTCAACATGCATTTTATTTCAAGGGGGCAGATTAAAGCTGAATATGCAGATTTATATCAATTATATGTCTCATAAGTTTGGTAAAAGCCAATGACTTCATTGGAAATTAGGGTCCCCAGGCCTCAGTCTGACTTCTGTCCATCTCACTGTGTGACTTTGGGTACATCTCTTCCCTTTTTGGGACCTCTGTTTCTTGTCTGAGTAATGAAGGAGGGAAAAGCCTTTCTAGTATAAAATTCTGTGACTCCATCTCATCCTCTTGGCCTTTTTTTTGGTCCCTGAGTAAATCTTCTTGACTAACTTGTCCTCAGTTTCCCCAACATATTTGGTTCTTGGAGGAAGCTTGCCTTTCTCAGCAGCTGAGCCAATGGATGCCAAAATCTGAGGTATCCTAATGTCTAACAACCTGGATTGAGTCTTGCTTGCCAGGAAGTCTGCTGTCTGGGAAGCCCTAATCTCTCCAAATCTATTTTTTGGTCCTTCCACAGCTTGTCAGAACCAGCCCTGCCTACAATTTAATAGCTTCTTGGACCTGTCAAGGAAGCCAGAAGGAGCCTGCCATATCACAGAGCCCAGAAAATGGTTGGTCATCTTTATGACTTTCTCTTCCAGTGCCTACTCAATGCCTCAGGGCTCTCAAACCATGCTGAAACCCTTTAAATTATATAGGCATAGCACCCCCCCCCATTTTAGTTCCCCTACCTTTCTTTCCCTTCCTCCTGTACTCCTACACTGATCATAGAGTCTCAGCCTCCTTGAGCAATGGCTGATTCCCTGTCACTCAATTGGCCAAGGCTGGGATTTTTGGATGGAGAGAGTGGGTGTGCCTGAGCCTGAATGTGATCCAGAGCTGGATTCCTGAGCCACCCTCAGACATTTAGTGCTCACATTCCTCACACGTTGTCTTTTTTCCCAACCCCTTCCCCTTCTACATCCTTCTGACCCAGAATACTGAGGCTACCGTAAAGGCTATTTTGAAACATTTGTTTCCCAACTACTCTGAGCCCCATGATATTTTCATTTTTCTGCAAGATTGCAAGGAAGGAATCAGGACATGTGAGGATATAGGGACACTAAGTGTAGTTTTAACTCTACCAGTGCTTCAGGATGACATTGGACAAGTCCCAGACCCTCTCTGGGCCTGTCTAACTCTGTCACTCTGAGCCTAGATGTTATAGGACAATATTAAAGAGAGCAATTTCTTCTAGGTGTCAAAACAGGATTTGAAGAGAAGATAGGGATTGATCTGGGTTTGAAATTAAGTACTACTACTAACAATAACAACAAACACATATATAGTACTCTTCATGAACTAGGCATCATTCTAACTACTTTACATACAGTAACCCACTTAATTCTCACCAAAACTCCATGAAGTAGGAATTCTGACTATGACCCCCATTTTACAAATTGAAACTCAGAGTCACAGAGAGTTCAGGTAACATGCCCAAGATCACACAGCTAGGAAGAGATGAGGTCAGTATCTAGATCCAGGCATCCTATTTATAAGAATCCATGCCCTTTGACTCTACTACACTGCCACATTGCATGATGAGGAGGGCAAAGGAGAGCTCCTGTTAGTGAAGTTCCAGAGGCCAGCTTTGCCTGCACATTCCCAGTGTGAGCTGGAGGCAGAAAGACCAGCTTGGAGCTAGTCCAGCTAGGATGAGACCATGAAGGCCCAACCTAGGCAGAGGAGAAGAGGGGGTAAGAAGTGGATATGAAAAAGAAATGAAAAATGCAGAAGATGCTGTCCGAAAGAATCAATAGGATTTGGGGACTGCCTAGAAGAGAAAAGGCCAAAAGGACTCGAGAATTTTGAGTGTGGGGGATTTTGTGTAAAGGAAAAAATTTGGTTCAGGGGAAAAGAGTCAGGTTTAGGGAGAATGATATAAGTTCTAATTTGCACTATTTGGTGTAAGGTGATACGAAGAGCCTGGGGGAGAGTCCTGGCAGGAGATTGAGAGGTGGCTCTTGAAGGCATGGGAGTAGGAATGAGTTCTTGGATGTGCCCAGCCTGTTGCTGTGTGTTGTGTTTTCCCCTAGACCAGTGGTTCTCAATCTTGAGCATGCATCAGAAACATCTGGAGGGCATGTTAAAACAGATTGCCAGGCCTCTCCTCCAGAGTTTCTGATTCAGTAGATCTAGACAGGGCTTGAAAATTTACATTTCTAACAAGTCCCCAGGTGGTGCTGATGCTCCTGGTCTGGGGACTGCACTTTGAGAATCATTTCTCTAGAGCAACTCTGGACCCATATGGCAGCCTTGCAAATGTCACAAGCTCTGATCCCTTGGTGTTTACAGCTGCAAGGACCTTAGAAGTCATCTAGTCAAACTAACCTCCCATTGGAGAAGTCTCCTCTGCAATATTCCTTACCTATATCAGTCAGCCTCTTCACTAATTCATTCAGAAACTGTTTATTGATAGCCCCAGACCCATGACTGAGTGGTTAAAGTTCCGTGTGCTCCCTTTGGCGGCCCAGGTTTGCAGTTTCCGATCCTGGGTGCAGGCCTAGTCCACACACCAACCAAGCTGTGGGGGTGTCCTGCATACAAAATAATAGAGGAATATTGGCACAGATGTTAGTTCATAGCTAATCTTCCTCAGCAAAAAAAAAGTGTCTATTGGGAACATACTCTTTGATACACACTGCTCTGCCCTTTGGGGACATAGTATTAAACAAGACAGACAACACAAGGTCCCTGTTCTCATGAAGCTTACATTTTAGGGGGTGAGGGTGGGAGGACAACAAACAACCATGAAAAAATATTAGATAATGATCAGTGCTGAGCAGAAAATTAAAATAGTGTCTGGGTTGCTACTTTAGATTGGATGGTCAGGAAGGCCTCTCTTGGGAGGTGACATGAAGGCTGAGATATGAAGACCAAGAAGTCAGCTATGCAAGCATTATAGAGAAGGACCTTTAAGGAAGAAGAAATTGCTAGGGAAATGGCTCTAAAATGGTCACACAATTTCACATGAACAATTCTAGTAACAGGGAGCTCATTACTTCACAAGGCAGGCATTCTGTCAGAACAGAAGATAAAGATATTGTGTTTATACTTAATGACATCTGTCTCCCTGAGACTCCCACACACAGGTCTTAGTTAAGCACCCTGGGGCCACACAAAGTAGTCTGCTTCTTTTGCTATTGACAACCCTTCAGAGGTCCAGAAACCAGAGACTGCATACCCCTGAATCTGTTCTGGCTGGGCCACCTGAAACTGAGGGACACATCCCCTCACTGGCTTAACTTTTGTGAGTAGGGGACACCAAGGCTCCTTGCCTGAGAGGGCTGCTACCTATGGCTAAAGGGTTCCTCTTCTCTTCCCTGTGCTCTGTCTTTAAACAAAGAAACACCTTGACTCTGATGCCTTATCGGGTTCCAGAGTTGTGCATTGACTAGGACAAGCCTCATCCTCTTAAAGTCTTGAGATTTAGATGCAGGGAATCTGAATTCCTAGAATGCCTGGATTCTAGCTACTGACTGGCTGTAGGCTCCTTGGGTCTCTCTCTGGCCCTTGTTCCTGACCTTCAAGCAGGAAGTGGGATGGCAGTCTCTCTCTTTCTCTCTTTCTCAGAGGAACAATGAGGACAAAGAGAAAGCTTGGAGGTGATCAGACTCTGAAAAGAACTGGGTTTGACAACTCAGAATACTTGCTATTATGCTGTAGTCTTAATTCCATTTAGAGTGAGTTTCTTGGTGTTGGTAGGGAGGACCATTTGATTCTACCAGCTGCCCCAAAGTTCCATCTGCCCCAAAGCTTACAGATGACTGGTTGGATGCAGGCAGTTTGAACTGTTCTCAGACCGCCTTCCCTGGCTGCTCAGTGGATTTTTACCATAAAAAAGGAACGGTGAGGGGTGACATGGGTGGATAAGCCAGCCCATTATTCTCACCCAGCTTGATAAGAACAGCTTAAACAACCAATGGGCCAACTCAAATCATGTCACAAGAGTAAGCACTGGGCCAGGCTGGGCCCTGGAGGAGTCCAAAAAGGTGGACACATTACTTATACTCAAGGAGTTGTCAGTCCCAGGAGGGGAGAGAAGATGCTCAGAAAGCATTGATTCATTCATTTGTCAAATATTCATTGAGCACCTACTATGTTTCAGGCACTGTTTTATTTGCTAGGGATACAACAGTTAATAAGACAGACAATAAAAATATAGTACACAGATTAACTGTATAATTGTGGATAGTGATAAATACTGTGTGGAAAATACCTTGCAGTGTTATGAAAAAGGAAATCAGGTGTGTTTGGGGGACTTTAGAATTGGTAGTCAGGAAAGAACTCTCTAAGGAGGTGACATTGGTGCTGAGATCTGAAGGAGGAACCAGTAATCAGAAAATTGTAGCACAGAGGTAGAAGGAAAGCAAGTGCAAAAACCTTCACCAGGAATAAGCTGGGGTGTTTGAGGAACAAAAATAAGGGCCATGTGGTTGGAGCATACTGAGAAAGGGAGACAGGAGTATTACATGAGGTCAGAGAGGTAGGCAGGGTCCAGATTATGCAGGACTTTGTAAACCATGATGGGAGTTCAGATTTTATTATGAATGTGATGGGAATTCTTTGGAGGGTTTTGAATAGAGGATTGACATGATTTAGGCTTTCAAAAGATTCCTCTGGCTGCTCTGTGGAGAATGGAGCAAAAGCAGAAGCAAGGAGCCCAGTGAAGAGGCTCTTTCCATAATCCAGGCATGAGATGGTGGTGGTCTGGACTAAGGTGGTGACAGTGAAGATAGTGAAAGATGAATGAAATTGAGTTTTTAGCACAGTGTAGTGCAGTGTTTTCCAAACTGGGAGTCACAATTCACTAGTGGGTTGTGAAATCAGTACAGGGTATAGAGATCAGCAGTTGAAAGAATTAGACTAGACTAGACTGGAATAGAATAGAATCAGATAGAAAATAGCACCCATTGCAGGTATTATTTTGTGAGACTTTCTGGTATGTATGTATATATGCTATGTACATACACATATAAGTATAATAGTACATAGAGGTTTGCTATGTAAAGTGAATTTCTTACTGTGGGTTTTGGTCAAATAGTTTGAAAGCCATTGGCATAGTGGTTGAGAGCATATGGCTTTGGAGTTAGACACACCTGGATTTGAATTTGAATTCCTGATCCATCACTTACCATCTGTGTGACTTCTTGTGATTCTGTTTCCTCAACTGTAGAATAGGCTAGTAATAATATTTCTCTCATGGAATTGTTGTGAATGTAAGAATAAATGCCAAAGTGTTTTGACAGTGCCTGGCACAGAGGAAATAGCAAATACTCTACTAATATTGACAAAGGTCGAGTGTTGGGCTTTGTGGCCTAGACAATGAGTAGGAATTCAGGAAGGGCGGGGGGGCGGTGGTGTTGGTGATGTGGCTATCCCAGCAACAGGCATACCGGTATGTAATCCATATATTCCAAATAGAAAATCTGAATATGTGGCCTGACAAAACAAAGTATGTTTTCCCAATTTGTGAATTCAAATGAAAAGTCTTACAAAATAAAAAATTCAACAACAAAATCCATTCATGAACTATATATTGAACACTGGCTAGGTGCCAGGATTGGGTTAGGTGCTACAGGCTTGGGTAGAGGTATAAAGATAAATAAGATGGTACTTTGGCATTCAAGTGAGCCCACAAACTGGTGAGATGCTCAGTGTCAACTAAGTTATACCATTAACAAATCGTCTTTACTGAAAAGAATATGGTGAGCTGAAGTCCAGCATTGACGGCCTTTGTACACATAAAGGCACTCAAATGTTTGAGTCCATTAATTTCAAAGAATATTTATTATGTGACCCCTATGTGCCAGATATAGTGCTTGACCTTGGGAATACAAAGGTGAACAAGACAGCACTGAAGACTGCACTCATGATGTTCACAATCTATTAAGGGAAGCAGACATTGGACAAGCTATTCCAAGCACACTGAGTACCCAGGCAGTGGGATGCCCAAGTTGTGATGAGAGTATCCAACAAAATAATTTCTCTTGGACTGGAGCTCGAAGGATGGGCAGGATTTCAATGGGCAAACAGAAGGGATTTTAAGTGTGGTAACAGGAAAAACAAACATAGAGATGGGAATGACCATGTTTGCATTGAGGGCAATAAGGAGAGGTTTGCCTGGCATTAATAGGCCAGTGAGGAAAGGGAGCAGATAGAGCAGCCAGAGTTCCATAAGCTAGACGAATATGGTTAAGTTTGATGGCACAGGTGATAGAAAAACATGGTCAGATTCTGAGTTACCCATGATGTGATGATATTAATATTTTCTAAGGATAAGATCTGGCAGGCCTAGGATAGAGTGGAGAAAGGCTAGTGGCCAGGAGGCCAGCTAGGAACTTCTTGCCACAGTGCTAATCACCTTAGGTGTTTAGGCCAGATTCCAGTGATAGCTGTAAGAAAAGAGAGACACGTATAACTCTGAAAGACATTTAATGGAAGAATAGGCTGAACTTTGTGTCTGAGGGGTAAAGGAGAAGTCAAAGTTTACTCTGAGTTTTTGGAGTGAATTGAGTAAAGAAAAGTGGTTCTTCTGAAAGAGCCAGATACCTGTGAAAGAAAAGTTGATTTGTGCCTTGGCAGGGGGTAAAGGAAACTAACATTGTTGTGTCCTGGGAACCATGCTAGGTTTATTACATGTATTTGCGTTTGCCACATTTATAGGCTAAAGGAGACTAATTATATGGTTATCTCTATTTTTTCAGGAAAAATATCTCTTGATATAAGAAAAATATTTGATAAATTTCAAGTCTTTTTGATGATAACAGCAATAACATTTCTTGTAAAATTATAAATGAAAGTGAATATTATTAACCTTATAAAAGTTATGTACCAAAAAACCAGCAAACATTATATTTAATGGGGGAACTTTAAATGCAAGCCATTTTAATATTAGGATCACGACTATGCCTACTACCGCCCACACTGTTTCATAGTATGTTTTGGAGGTTCTGCTCAACTCAGTATAGAATAAAAAAGAGGCATGAGTATGAGAGAGAAGAGATAAAGTTTCCATTATTTGCACATATGAAATACTAAAATAAAAGACTATTAAAACAGAGTTCAGCATGCCAAATAAAAGACCATCTTACAAAAATCAATAACATTTCTCTACCTCAGCAATATAATAAAAAATAAGATATATAAGATACCACTCACAATAACAACCAAAGTATAAAGTATCTAGGAATTAACTAAGCATATTCAAGATGTTTTGGATAAAATTTTAAAATTCCACGATGATCTAAATAAATGAAGAGCCATTCCATGCTCTTGAATAAGAGGACTTAATATTAAGAACTTGTCAATTCTCCCAGAATTAATCTTTAAATTTAATAAAATACCAATCAAAATTTCAGTTGGAGTTTTTATGAAACTTTAAAAACTTATTCTAAAATTTATAGAGAATTCAACTTTGAAAAGGAAGAGCAAAGTGTATGTGTGTTTGTGTGTGTGTCTGTGTGTGTGCAGTTAGGAGGAGGTGGGGGCTTGCCCATCAGATATTAAGATATACCGAGGTATATTTACACTAGAGCTAGTAGCACTTAACCCCTCAGGGACCTTCTCCTGCCCAGGCCCTTCCAAAGACCTGGGAGAGGATCTAGTAATGTATTCATGTGGTCATTTGTTTTGGTCTAATTTGTAATTTTCTATTCTTTTTTTTTAACTCATTCCACAATTATATAAACTCTAGTCCCCACAAAATCTGGATCCCTTTGGACAAGTTACATATATTTATTTGCATTTAATCCTTGCCACAACCTCACAAGGTAGGTATTGTCATCCCATTATCCAAATGGGAAGAGTGAGATAAGTGATGTTGAATTTCTAAGGATACAAGTTTAGTATATTGTAGAGTTGGATTTGAACCCCCTCTCTGGCTCTCAGGTTTCATTTCGGGCAGACTGAATTTGAGTGTGGGAGGATTGCCCAGGGGGAAGTGTTCAGCACACAGAGGGAGTACCCAACTAGGGCTTCAAAGGGGTCCCTACTTTCACCACAAGCCAAGAAGCCAACAAAGTGGAAAAATCAAATTTCACATTTCCTTCTCAAATTCTGTCAAAATAAATACACAGGAAAGAATCTCATTATGCCTCGTGGCAAAATGCTAAATGACACAAATTGTTCTCTCTTTGTCCTCCACTCCTTCCTTAAGTATTCCTTTTCAACCTTGATGCTTACCACCCTAACATTCTCTTTCTTCTCCCTCTTGAAAAGGACATTTTTTCAATTGTTTACTTTTTTTAATTGAGTTCATAATAGTTTACATCAATGTGAGATATCAGTTGTACATTATTTCTTGACCGTCACCAGATAAGTGTTCCCCTTCACCCCTTGTGCCCCCCCCCCAACCCCCTTCCCCTGGTAACCCCCTAACCGTTTTTCTTTTTCCAAGTCCTTGTTTATATTCCACATTTGAGTGAAATCATCTGGTCTTTGTCTTTCTCAAACTGGCTTATTTCGCTTAGCATAATTCCCTTTAAGACCTTCCATGTTATTGAAAATGGGATGAATTTGTCTTTTTTCTGGCTGAGTAGTATTCCATTGTATATGTACACCACATATTCTTTATCCAATCATTGGTCAATGGGTACTTGGGTTGTTTCCATGTCTTGTCTATTCTGAATAGTGCTGTGATGAACACAGGGGTGCATAAGTTACTTTGGATTGTTGATTTCAAGTTTTTTCGGTAGATACCCAGTAGTTGGATAGCAGGGTCATATGGTAGTTCTATTTTTAGTTTTTTGAGGAATCTCCATACTGTTTTCCATAGTGGTTGCACCAGTTTGCATTCCCCCCAGCAGTGTATGAGGGTTCCCTTCTCTCTACACCCTCTCCAACATTTATTTTTAGTTTTAGTGATTATAGCCATTTTAACAGGCATAAGGCAGTATCTTAGTGTAGTTTTGATTTGCATTTCCCTGATGATTAGTGATGCTGAACATCTTTTCATGTGTTTATTGGCCATCTGTATATCGTCTTTGGAAAAATGTCTGTTCATCTCCTCTGCCCACTTTTTGATTGGGTTGTTTGCTTTCTTATTGTTCAACTGTGTGCGTTCCTTATACGTTATGGAGATTAACCCCTTGTCAGATATATGATTTGCAAATATTTTCTCCCAATTAGTGGGTTGTCTCTTTGTTTTGATCCTAGTTTCTTTTGCCTTGCAGAAGCTCTTTAGTCTTATGAATTCCCACTTGTTTATTTTTTTCTTTTGTTTCCCTTGTCTGAGAGGACATGGTATTCGAAAAGATCCTTTTTATTTTTATCTCAAAGAGTATACTACCTCTATTATCTTCCAGGAGTTTTATAGTTTCAGGACGTATCTTCAAGTCTTTGATCCATTTTGAGTTTATTTTGTGTATGGTGTGAGATAGTGGTCTATCTTCATTCTTTTGCATGTGGCTGTCCAGTTTTCCCAACACCATTTATTGAAGAGACTGTCTTTTCTCCATCACACGTTCCTGGCACCTTTGTTGACAATTAGCTGTCCATAAATGTGTGGTTTTATTTCTGGGCTTTCAGTTCTGTTCATTCATCTGTGTGCCTGTTTTTGTACCAGTACCATGCTGTTTTGGTCACTATGGCTTTGTAGTACATTTTGAATTCAGGGATTGTGATACCTCCTGCTTTGTTCTTTTTTCTCAGGATTGCCTTAGCAATTCGGGGTCTTTGATTGCCCCATATGAATTTTAGTATTCTTTGCTCTATTTCCATGAAGAATGTCATTGGGATTCTGATAGGGATTGCATTGAACCTGTAGATTGCTTTGGGTAGTATGGACATTTTAACTATGTTTATTCTTCCCATTCATGAGCAAGGAATCTCTTTTCATCTCTTTAGGTCAGTATCGATTTTTCTTGGTAATGTATTATAGTTTTCATTGTATAAGTCCTTCACCTCCTTGGTTACATTTTTTCCTAGGTATTTTACTTTTTTAGTTGCAATTGCAAATGGAATTATATTCTTGAGTTCTCTTTCTGTAAGTTCGTTATTAGACCATAGAAAAGCAACTGATTTTTGTAAGTTCATTTGTACCCACCAACTTTACTGTAGTTGTTAATTATTTCTATTAGTTTTCCAATGGATTTTTTTGGGTTTTCTATATATAAGATCATGTTGTCTGCAAACAGCAAGAGTTTCACTTCATCACTCCCTGTTTGGATTCCTTTTATTCCTTTATCTTGCCTAATTGCTCTGGCCAAAACCTCCAGTACTATGTTGAATAAGAGTGGTGATAGTGGGCAGCCTTGTCTTCTTCCTGTTCTCAGGGGGATGGCATTCACTTTTTGCCCATTGAGTATGATATTTGCTGTGGGTTTGTCATATATGGCCTTTATTATGTTGAGGTAATTTCCTTCTATCCCCATTTTGTTAATTTTTTATCATAAATGGCTGTTGGATCTTGTCAAATGCTTTCTTTGCATCTATTGAGATGATCATATGATTTTTATTCCTCAATTTGTTGATGTAGTGTATCACGTTGATTGATTTGCAGATGTTGAACAATCCCTGTGTCCCTGGAATGAATCCTACTTGATCGTGATGTATGATCCTATTGATGAATTGCTGAATTCGGGTTGCCAAAATTTTGTTGAGAATTTTTGCATCTATGTTGATCAGCGATATTGGCCTGTAGTTCTTTTTTGTGCTCTCCTTGTCAGGCTTTGGTATCAGAGTGATCTTGGCCTTAGAATGTGTTAGGAAGTGTTCCATCTTCCCTAATTTTTTGGAATAGCTTGAAAAGGATAGGTATGAAATCCTGTCTGAACGTTTGATAGAATTCCCCAGGAAAACTGTCTTGTCCTGGGGTACCATCTTTGACATGCTTTTGATTGCCATTTCAATCTCTTTCCTTGTGATTGGTCTATTCAGATTGTCTGTTTCTTATTGACTCAGCTTTGGGAGGTTGTAAGAGTCTAAGAATTTATCCATTTCTGCCAGGTTATCCATTTTTTTGGCATACAGTTTTCCATAGTATTGTCTTATAGTCCATCATATTTCTATGGACTCTGTTGTTATTTCTCCTCTTTCATTTCTGATTTTATTTTAGCTTTCTCCCTTTTTTTCTTTGTAAGTCTGACTAGAGATTTGTCAATTTTATTTATCTTCTCAAAGAACCAGCTCTTTGTTTCACTGATCCTTTCTACTGCCTTTTTTGTTTCAATAGCATTTATCTCTGCTCTGATTTTTATTATTTCTCTCCTTCTGCTCATTTTGGGCTTTGTTTGTTCTTCTTTTTCTAATTCAGTTAGGTGTAATTTCAGACTGCTTATTTGGGATTTTTCTTGTTGGTTAAGGTAAGCCTGTATTGCAATAAATTTCCCTCTTAATACAGCTTTTGCTGCATCCCATATGAGTTGGTATGGCATGTTGTTGTTTTCATTTGTCTCCAGATATTTTTTGATTTCTCCTTTAATTTATTCAATGATCCATTGCTTGTTCAATAGCATGTTCTTTAGTCTCCACATCTTTGTCCTTTTCTCAGCTTTTTTCTTGTAATTAATTTCTAGCTTTATAGCATTATGATTGGAGAAGATGCTTGTTATTATTTTAATTTTTTTTAATTTACAGAGGCTTGCCTTGTTTCCCAGCATATGGTCTATCCTTCAGAATGTTCCATGCACACTTGAGAAGAAGGTGTATTCTGCTGTTTTTGGATGGAGTGTTCTATATATGTCTATTAAGTCCAACTGGTTTAGCTTTTCATTTAATTCCACTGTTTTCTTGTTGATTTTCTGTCTGGATGATCTGTCCAATTATGTGAGTGGGGTGTTGAGGTCCCCTACTATTATTGTGTTATTTTTAACATCTTCTTTTAGGTTTGTTAATAGTTGCTTTATGAACTTTGGTGCTCCTGTGTTTTGTGCATAGACGTTGATAAGCATTATTTCTTCATGATGGAGTGTCCCTTTGATCATTATATATTCCCCCTCTTTGTCTCTCTTTACCTGCCTTAGCTTGAAATCTACTTTGTCTGATGTAAGTATTGCAACACCTGCTTTCTTTTGTTTGCCATTAGCTTGGAGTGTCATCTTCCACCCCTTCATTCTGAGCCTGTGTTTGTCCTTGGGGCTGAGGTGTGTTTCATGGAGGCAACAAATTGTTGGATTTTATTCTTTAATCCATCTTGCCACTCTGCGTCTTTTTATTGGAGAATTCAATCCCTTTACATTGAGGGTAATTATTGGTGTATGAGGGCTTAATGCTGTAATTCTGTAACTCATTTTCCGGCTTTCCTGCATTTTCTTTGTTTCTCATTGTTTGTGTTTTGGTCCTCCCATTGAATTATGCAGTTTTTTATGATGTGTTTCTTTGTTTTATCCTTATTTATATTTTGTGTCTCTGTTCCACTTTTCAGTTTAGTGGCTACCCTGAAGTTTTTATAACATAGTCCATTTTCTGATGGCCTCTTAATTCCTTACTCTAGACTGATTTAGTCCCTTTCCTCTTCCCCTCCTAAGTTATTTTTCTCATATCTATTCCAACTTGTGTTGTGAGTTTGTGGATAAACTGACAAGACTGTCTTTATTTTTGTTGTTTTCCTTCCCTTTTTCCTAATGCTATAGTTGAATATTTGCTATCCTATTCTGATTCTATCTGCCTATTTGTCTCCTTACTCTGTGTTTTGTGACCCCTTTCTCCATTTTTTTCTTTTTCCAGGTATGAGGGCCTTCTTGAGGATTTCCTGTAGTGGAGATCTCATGGCTACAAAGTCCCTTAGCTTTTGTTTGTCTGGGAAAAATTTAATTTCTTCCTCATGTCTGAAGGATATTTTTGCTGGATAGAGTATTCTTGGCTGGAGATTTTTATCTTTTAAAGTTTTGAATACGTCATTCCATTGTCTCCTAGCTTGCAAGGTGTCTGCAGAGAAATCTGCAGAGTCTGGTAGGGGTTCCTTTGTAGGTTATTTTCTTCTGCCTTGCTGCCCTAAGTATTCTTTCTTTGTCATTCACTTTTTTCATGTTTTACTGCTATATGCCTTGCAGTAGGTCTTTTTACATTGACAAATCTAGGAGATCTGGAAGCTTCCTCCACACATATTTCCCTGTCAATCCCTAGATTTTGGAAGTTCTCTGCTGTTAATTCTTTGACCATGCTTTCTGTTCCATTCTCCTTCTCTTCACCTTCTTGAATACCTTATAATTCTTATGTTGCATTTCTTCATTGAGTTGGATATTTCTCAGAGACTTTCTTCATTTCTTTTTAGTCTTAGTTCTCTCTCCTCTATCTGGAGCATTTCAACATGTCTATCTTTGATTATGCTGATTTGCTCCTCTCTGGTGTCCACACAAGCATTCAGGGAATCTGTATTTTGTTTTATCTCTTCCATTGTGTCTTTCATCTCTAATATTTCTGACTGATTCTTCTTTATAGTTTTGATCTGTTTTGTGGAGTAGCTCCTGGACTCATTGAATTGTTTCTCTGTATTCTCTTTTACCTCTTTGAGTTTTTTGATGACAGCTATTTTGAATTCATTGTTGTTTAGTTTACATATTTCTGTGTTCTCAGGACTGAATTCTGGGTGCTTGTTGTTTTCTCTCTGGGCTGGAGATTTAATGTATTGCCTGATGCTGGAAGGTTGGATCTTTCCCATTGTGATATTATTCAGTTGCAGTGACAGCCTATCGCCACTGGGTGGGGGTCAAGAGCTGTGTATTCTGAGCCCTCTGCCTTCAGCTGAGATGGCGCGGTGTGGGTCAGAGGAGGGGCACTTCCTCTTGCATGCAGTCCCGGGGTTCCCAATCAGTTCTTGCTCTCTGGTTTCCTGGGGTCTTGGCTTGATGAGGTCACCCCACAGGAAAACTTTCACCCTCTTAGAGGGCTTCGCTCTAGGCTGCAAGTTCCCTAGGGAGTCCTGGGTGATCCTGAGGATGCATGACCCCTCCCCAACTCCTTCCCTCATGGAGCCACCCATGGCTGCCACCGCAGTCTTTAGGGGAGGAAGTGAAGTTCTCTCTTACCCTGTTCCAGCTCCTCTGAGGGTGGCTCAAGCCTCTCTTCCCTCTGTCATGTGGCTGCATGTCTCTCCAAGAATTTTTGTGTTGTTAGAGTATTTTCTGTTGGAATCTGGTTGCTCCTTTTTGTTGTATGTTGAAGGGGAGAGAGTTTCGGGCAAGTTCACTCTGCCATGATGCTGACATCACTCCTTCTCAATTCTTTACTTTTATGTATGATGGTTGGTTTCTGGTCTTCTTGCCCTGGGTGAATGGAAAGGCTGGGAGGAAATGTCTGTAAATTCTGGGTTGAATCCTTCACTAACAAAAAGCAATAAAGCCTTTGTTCTCTCCAAGAAAGGACTTCAGGATTCAAGAGGAAAGTGGACTTATTCTCCTCCTTCATGGCTGATCTATCCTAGCCTCCCTCTTGAGTTCCTCTTAAATGCTGCTGTTGCCAGGGTTCTGCTATTTTTTAAATTCTGCCTTCTTTCCCTGGGTCATTTTATCCATTCCATGGTTTCTAAAACCCTGTATTTGCCAATTATTTCCACATATCTCCAATCCAGACCACTGTCCTGAGACGAGATTTATATAGCCAACTTCTTCCTGGACATCTTCAGTGGATGTCCCATGGCACCTCAACCGAGCTCAGCATCTTTCCTTTCTTTTCCTTTTAGGGAATAGAAATGTCTTTAATTATGAAACAGTTTGCAGATTTTCTGGGTACACATGAGGGTCTATTTGTTTTATTGCAAAAAAAAATATGTAACATAAAATTTACCATTTTTTAATGAGGTATGTATTTTTATTTTTCTCTTTTCTCTTTTTTTTTTTTTGAGGAAGATTAGCACTGAGCTAACATCTGCTGCCAATCTTCCTCTTTTTGGTGAGGAAGACTGGCCCTGAGCAAACATACATTCCCTTTCTTCTTTCGCTTTATATGTGGGATGCCTACCACAGCATGGCTTGCCAAGCGCTGCCATGTCCACACCCGGGATCCAAACCAGCAAAGCCCAGGCTGCCAAAGTGGAACGTGCAAACTTAAGTTATGCACCACCAGGCTGGCCCCTAATTTTTTCATTAAGGTATAATTGACATACAACATTATATTAGTTTCAGATGTACCACATAATGATTCCATATTTGTATATGTTGCAAACTCATAATCACAATAAGTCTAGTTAACACCCATCATCATACGTGATTACATAAATTCATTTTTCTTGTGATGAGAAATTTTAAGATCAACTTTCTTAGCAACGTTTAAATATGCAATACAGTATTATTAGCTATAGTTGCCATGCTGTACATTACATCCTTAGGACTTATTTATTTTATAACTGGAAATTTGTACCTTTAGACTCCCTTCATCCATTTGACCCACTCTCCAACCCCCATGTTTGGCAAGCACAAATCTGCTCTCTGCATCTATGAGCTTTTTTTTTTTTTTTAAGATTCCACGGATAAGTGAGATCTACAGTATTTGTCTGTCTCTGACTCATTTCACTGAGCATAACACCCTTGAGGTCCATCCATGTTGTCACAAATGGCAAGATTTCCTTCTTTTTTATGGCTGAATAATATTCCAGTGTGTGTGTGTGTGTGTGTGTGTGTGTGTCTTTATCCATTCATCCATCAATGAACACTTAGGTTGTTTCCATATCTAGGCTATTGTAAATAATGCTGCAATAAACATGAAGGTGCATGTATCATTTCAAATTATAGTTTTTGTTTTCTTTGCATAAAACCCAGAAGTAGAATTGCTGTATCATAGCAGAGTTCTATTTTCCATTTTTTTGAGGGACCTCTACACTGCTTCCGTAGTGGCAGCACCAATTTACGTTACCATCAACAGTGCACAAGTGTTCCCTTTTCTGCACATCCTCACCAATACTTGTTATTTCTTGTCTTTTGATAACCATTCTAACAAGTGTGAGGCAGTAGCTCATTGTGGTTTTGATTTGCATTTTCCTGATGATTAGTAGTGTTGAGCATCTTTTCATATACCTGTTAACCATCTGTATGTCTTCTTTAGAAAAATGTTTACTCAGATCCTCTGCCCATTTTTTAGTTGGATTATTTGGGGGGTTTTGCTATTGAGTTGTATGAATTCTTTATATATTTTGGATATTAACCCCTTGTCATGTATATGGTTTGCAAATATTTCCCGCCATTCAGTAGCTTGCCTTTTCATTTTGTGGATGGTTAAAGTTGCTGTGCAAAAGCTTTTTAGTTTGATGTAGTCCCATTTGTTTATTCTTGCTTTTGTTGCCTTCACAAGAAATCTAAAAAATCATCTCCAAGACAGATGTCATGGAGCTTACTGCCTATGTTTTCATCTAGGACTTTTATGGTTTTAGGTCTTACATTCAAGTCTTTTTTTGTGTGTATAAGATAGTTTCCTTCTTTTGTATGTGGCTGTCCAAGTTTCCCAATACCATTTATTGAAGAAACTATCCTTTCCCCACTGTATATTCCTGGCTGCTTTGTCCTAAATTAATTGACCATATCTGCATGGGTTTATTTCTGGGATCTTTATTTTATTACATCGATCTCTATGTCTGTTTTTATGCTGATACCATATGGTTTTGATTGCTACAACTACGTAATATATTTCAAAATATGGGAGGGTGATGCCTCTAGCTTTCTTCTTTTTTCTTGAGGTTGCTTTGGTTATTTGAGGTCTTTGTGGCCCCATACATATTTTAAGATTTTTCTATTTCTGTGAAAAAATGCCATTGGAATTTTGGTAGATATTGCATTGAGTATGTAGATTACTTTGGGTAGTCTGTACATTTTAACATTATTAATTCTTCCAATCCATGAAGTACAAAATGTCTTTCCATTTATTTATGTCTCTTCAATTTCTTTCATTGATGTCTCATAGTTTTCAGTGTACAGATCTTTCTCCTCACTTAAATTTATTCCTATGTAATTTATTATTTTTGATGTGATGGTAATGGGATTGTTTTATTAATTACCATTTCTGATAGTTTATTATTAGTAGAACAGATATCTGTATATTGACTTTGTATCCTGCAACTTTACTGAATTCATTTATTAGTTGTAAGAGATTTTTGGTGGAGTCTTTAGGGTTTTATATATATAATATCATGTCATCTGTAAGTAGTGATAGTTTTACTTCTTCTTTTCTAATTTGGTTGACTTTTATTTCTTTTTCTTGCCTAATTGCCTTGCTAGGACTTCCAATATTATAATGAATAAAAATGGTGAGAATGAGAATCCTTGTCTTTCTCCTGATCTTAGAGGAAAGGCTTTCAGTTTTTCATTGTTGAGTATGATGTTAGCTGTGGGCTTGTCATATATGACCTTTATTATGTTGAGGCATGTTCCCTCTATACCCACTTTGTTGAGAATTTTTATTGGAAATGGATGTTGAATTTTGTCAAATGCTTTTCTGCATCTATTGAGATGATCATATGATTTTTATCCTTCATTTTGATTGATTTGCAGATGTTGTACCATCTTTTCATTTTGGAATAAATCCCACTTGATCATGATGTATGATCCTTTTAATGTATTGTTGAATTTGGTTTGCTAAAATTTTGTTGAGGATATTTGTATCTATGTTCATTAGGGATATTGGCCTGTGATTTTCTCTTTTTGTGGTGTTCTTGTCTGTTTTTGGTATAAGGGAAAGGCTGGCTTTGTAAAATGCTTTGGAAGTGTTCCCTCCAATTGGTGGTAGTTTGAAAAGGATTGGTACTAATTGTCTTTTGAATATTTGGTAGAATTCACCAGTGAAAACTTCTGGTCCTGGACATTTGTTTGCTGAAGTTTTTGTTACAGATTCAGTCTCCTTACTAATAATCAGTCTGTTCAGATTTTCTGTTTCTTCATGATTCAGCCTTGGAAGATTGTATTTTCCAGGAATTTATGCATTTATTCTAGGTCGTCCAGTTTGTGTATAATTGTTCATAGTAGTCTCTTACAATAGTAGTCTCCTACGATACTTTGTATTTCTGCGGTATGAGTTTCATTTCTGATTTTTTTTTCATTTCTTTGTTTATTTTCGGATTTACATCATAATATATTAAGAATTCTGTGTAGATTACATCATGTTCACAACCCGAAAACTAATTATAGTCCATCCCCTCACATGTGAGCCTAATCACTCCCTTTGCCCTCCCTCATCCCGCCTTCCCCTATGGTAATCACCAATCCAGTCTCCAGTGCTATGTGTTTGTTTGTCATTGTTTTCATCTTCTACTTATGAGTGAGATCATATGGTATTTGACTTTCTCCCTCTGACTTATTTCACTCAGCATAATACCCTCAAGGTCCATCCATGTTGTCACAAATGGCTGAATTTCATCATTTCTTATGGCTGAGTAGTAGTACATCATGTATAAATAGCACATTTTCTTTATCCGTTTGTCCCTTGATGGGCACCTAGGTTACTTCCAAGTCTTGGCTATTGTGTATAATGCTGCAATGAACACAGGAGTGCAAGTATCTTTATGCGTTTGTGTTTTCAAACTCTTTGGGTAAATACCCAGCAGTGGGATAGCTGGATCATATAGTAGATCTATCCTTAATTTTCTGAGGATACTCCATACTGCTTTCCATAGTGGTTCCACCAGTTTGCACTGCCACCAGCAGTGAACAAGGGTTCCCTTCTCTCCACACCCTCTCCAACATTTGTTGTTTCCTGTCTTGTTAATTATAGCCATTCTGACCGGAGTGAGGTGATACCTCATTGTAGTTTTGATTTGCATTTCCCTGATAGCTAATGATGTTGAGCATCTTTTCATATGCCTGTTGGTCATCTGTATATCTTCTTTGGAGAAATCTCTGTTCAGATCTTTTGCCCATTTTCTAATTGCATTGTTGGTTTTTTTGTTGTTGAGCTGTATGAGTTCTTTGTATATTTTGGATATTAACCCTTTATCTGATATGTGGTTTGCAAATATCTTCTCCCAATTGTTAGGTTGTCTTTTCATTTTGTTGATGGTTTCCTTTGCTGTGCAGAAGCTTTTTAGTTTGATGTAGTCTCATTTGTTCATTTTTTTCTTTTGTTCCCCTTGCCCGGTCAGACATGGGACTTGAAAATATGCTGCTCAGACCAATGTCAAAGAGCATACTGCCTATGTTTTCTTCTAGATGTTTCATGGTTTTGGCTCTTATATTCAAGTCTTTAATCCATTTTGGGTTGATTTTTGTGCATGGTGTAAATGAATGGTCTACTTTCATTCTTTTGCTTGTGGCTGTCCTGTTTTCCCAACGCCATTTATTGAAGAGACTCTCCTTTCTCCATCGTATGCTCTTGGCTCCCTTGTCAAATATTAGCTGTCCATAAATGTGTGGGTTTACTTCTGGGCTCTCAATTCTGTTCCATTGATCTGTGTGTCTGTTTTTGTGCCAGTACCATGCTGTTTTTGTTACTATGGCTTTGTAGTATAGTTTGAAATCAGGGAGTGTGATACCTCCAGCTATGTTCTTTTTTCTCAAGCGTCCTTTCACTATTCGGGGTCTTTTGTTGTGCCATATGAATTTTAGGTTTCTTTATTCTATTTCTGTGAAAAATGTTGTTGGAAGTTTGATAGCGATTGTGTTGAATTTATAGATTGCTTTGGGAAGTATGGACATTTTAATGATGTTAATTCTTCCAATCCAAGAGCATGGAATATCTTTCCATTTCTTTGTGACTTCTTCAATTTCTTTCAACAATGTTTTATAGTTTTCAGTGTACAGATCTTTCACCTCTTTGGTTAAGTTTATTCCTAGGTATTTTATTCTTCTTGTTGCAATTGTAAATGAGATTGTATTCTTAATTTCTCTTTCTGCTACTTCGTTGTTAGTGTATAGAAACGCAACTGATTTTTGCACGTTGATTTTGTATCCCACGACTTGACTGTATTCCTTTATTGTTTCTAAAAGTTTTTAGTGGAATCTTTAGGGTTTTCTAGATAAAAAATCATGTCATCTGCAAAGAGTGACAGTTTCACTTCTTCTTTTGCAATGTGGATCCCTTTTATTTTTTTTTTTTCTTGCCTGATTGCTCTGGCTAGGACTTCCAATACTATATTAAATAAGAGTGGTGACAGTGGGCATCCTTGTCTGGTTCCTGTTCTTAGAGGAAGAGCTTTCAGTTTTTCTCCATTGAGAATGGTATTTGCTGTGGGTTTTTCATAGATGGCCTTCATTATGTTGAGGTATTTTCCTTCTATACCCATTTTATTTAGAGTTTTTATCATAAATGGATGCTGTATCTTGTCAAATGCTTTCTCTGCATCTATTGAGAAGATCATGTGATTTTTATTCTTCATTTTGTTAATGTGGTGTCTCACATTGATAGATTTGTGGATGTTGAACCATCCCTGCATCCCTGGAATGAAAGCCACTTGAACATGATGTATAATCTTTTTAATGTATTGTTGTATTTGATTTGCTAGTATTTTGTTGAGGATTTTTGCCTCGATATTCATCAGTGATATTGGTCTGTACTTTTCTTTTTTTGTGTTGTCCTTGTCTGCTTTTGGTATCAGGATAATGTTTGCTTTGTAGAATGCGTTAGGAAGCCTCCCCTCCTCTTCAATTTTTTGGAAGAGTTTGAGAAGGATAAGTATTAGTTCTTCTTTGAATGTTTGGTAGAATTCACCAGGGAAGCCATCTGGTCCTGGACTTTTATTTTTTGGAGTGTTTTTGATTGCTGTTTCGATCTCCTTACTGGTGATCAGCCTATTCAAATTTTCTACTTCTTCTTGGTCCAGTTTTGGAAGGTTGTATGTTTCTAAGAATCTATCCATTTCTTCTAGATTGTCCAATTTCTTGGCATATAGCTTTTCATAGTATTCTCTTATTATCTTTTGTATTTCTGAGGTGTCCGTTGTTATGTCTCCTCTTTCATTTCTCATTTTATTTATTTGAGCTTTCTCTTTTTTTTCTTGGTGAGTCTAGCTAAGTGTTTGTCAATTTTCTTTATCTATTCAAAGAACCACCTCTTGGTTTCATTAATTTTTTCTATATTTTTTTCTTTATTTCTGCTCTGATTTTTATTATTTCCTTCCTTCTGCTGATTTTGGGCATTGTTTCTTGTTCTTTTTCCAGTACCTTTAGATGCACTTTTAGATTGTCTATTTGGGATTTTTCTTCTTTGCTGAGGTAGGCATGACTTGCTATGAACTTCCCTCTTAGAACTGCTTTTGCTGTATCCCACAGATTTGAGGATGTTGTGTTTTCATTTTCATTTGTCTCCAGGAACTTTTTTTATTTCTTCTTTGATTTCTTCATTGACCCAATCATTGTTCAGTAGCATTTTGTTTAATCTCCACATCTTTGTGGCTTTTCTGGTTTTCTTCCTGTAGTTGATTTCTAGTTTCATACCTTTGTGCTCAGAAATGATGCATGGTATTATTTCAATCTTCTTAAATTTGTTGAGACTTGTTTTGTGGCCTAATATGTGATCAATCCTGGAGGATGTTCCATGGGCATTTGGAAAGAATGTGTATTCTTTGGTTTTTGGATGGAGTGTTCTGTATATATCTACTAAGTCCATCTGGCCTAATGTGTCCTTTAAGGCCAGTGTTTCCTTATTGATCTTCTGATTGGATGATCTATCCATTGGTGTAAGTGGAGTGTTAAAGTCCCCTACTATTATTGTGTTACTGTCTATTTCTCCTTTTATGTCTGGTAATCATTGCTTTATATGTTTAGGTGTGCCTATGTTGGGTGCATAGATATTGACAAGTGTTATATCCTCTTGTTGGATTGTTCCCTTTATCATTATGTAGTGCCCATCTTTGTCTCTATTACAGTTGTTGTTTTAAAGTCTATTTTGTCTGATATAAGCTACCCCTGCTTTCTTTTCTTTGCCATTTGCCTGGAGTATCTTTTTCCATCCTCTCACTTTCAGTTTGTGAGTGTCTTTAGGTCTTAACTGTGTCTCTTTTATGCAGAATATACATGGGTCTTGTTTTTTTATCCAATTGGCCACATTATGGCATTTGATTGGAGCATTTAGTCCATTGACATTTAATGTAGCTATTGATAAATATGTATTTATTGCCATTTTCTCACTTTTTGTTCTGGGTGTTTTAATAGTTCTTCTCTGTTCCTTTCTTTTTCTCTTACTCTCTTCCCTTGTGGTTTGATGGCTATCTTTAGTAATATGTTTGATTTCTTTTGTCTTACTTTTTTTCTTGCTTGTTACAGGTTTCTGATTTGTGATTACCATGAGGATTCGATTTAATATGCTATGCATAGAACACTCTATATTGAGTTGGTACTCTCTTTAGCTTGACCTCTTTCTAAAAGCTCCCCTCCTCCCACATTATATGTTTTTCAAATCATATATAGTCTCTTGTTTAGTGTGTGTCTATCCCTACCCTCTTATCATTGAAACAGGTGATTTAAGTACCTTTGTCTTTTAACCTTCATATTGTCTTCACAGGTAGTTGATCTGCTGCCTTTACTATATTTTTACCTTACAAGTGATTTTATTGCCTGGTTTTTCATTTTTCTTGTTTTGGTTTTTTTGATAATTTTTTTATCTCTATTTGTGGTCATTGCTTTCCCACTTAAATAAGTCCCTTCAGCATTTCTTCCAGAACTGGTTCCTTGGTGATCAACTCCTTTAATTTTTGCTTGTCTGGAAAGCCCTTTATCTCTCCTTCCATTCTGAATGACAGCCTTGATGGATAGAGTATTCTTGGCTGTAGGTTTTTTCCTTTTAGCACTTTAAATACATCGTGCCATTCTCTTCTCATCTGTACGGTCTCGGCTGAGAAGTCCACTGATAGCCTTATGGGCTTCCTTTATATGTCACTTGTGGCCTTTCTCTTGCTGCTTTTGGGATTCTCTCTTTGTCTTTAATTTTTGACGTTTTAATTCTAATATGTCTTGGCGTGGGCCTCTTTGGGCTTATCTTGTTTGGAGCTCTCTGTGCTTCCTGAACTTGGATGTCTGTTTCCTTCCTCGGGTTAGGAAAATTTTCACCTATTATTTTTACAAATAAATTTTCTGCCCCTTTGTCCCTCTCTTCTCCTTCTCGAACACCTATAATCCGAATCTTAGTACACTTGATATTGTCCCAGAGTTCCCTTAGACTGTTCCCATTCTGCCTATTTCTTTTTTCTCTTTTCTGTTCTGTTTGTGTGATTTCCTCTAGTCTTTTGTCTAACTTACTGATCCTTCCTTCTGCTTCCTGTACTCTGCTAGTGAGTCCCTGTAGTGAATTTCTCATTTTCAGTATTGTATTCTTCATTTCTGACTGTTTTTTAATATCTTCCAGTTCTTTGCTGATGTGCTCACTGCGTTCATCCATTCTTCTCCCTGTATCTGTGAGCATCCTCATGATATTTTGTTTGAACTCTTTGTTGAGTAGGTCGCTAGTTTCTGTTTCATTTAGTCCTTTCTCTGGAGTTTTGTGCTGTTCCCTTGCTTGGAAAGTATTCCTTTGCCTCACTATGCCTCTTTCTCTGTGCTTATTTCTATGTATTAGGTGAGTCAGCTATGTCTCCTGATCTTGGACAAGTGGCCTTATGTATGAGATGCCTTATGGGGCCCAGCAGTGTGGCTCCCTTTTGTCACCAGTCCATAAGAACCAGGAGTGACCCCTTTGTGACCTATTTGTGTCCTTCTGTTGTGACAGGCTTGCTGCCACTGCAGGTACCCAGGAAGTCTAATCTTTCCTTTCCTGGCCAGCTGTTTGTAAGTCCAATTTGGGGAGCCTCAGCACAGTTTGCTACAAAGTCTATCAGCACACTCCTATTGCAGTTTTCCTGTTAATTGGTTTGGTACCCGGTGTAGTTGGTTGCTAGGCTCAGGGGCATAAAGTTGTGATTGATAGGCCTCAGGCCTACAAGGCTGTTGTCAGTTCTCTTAGGAGTGCAGCTGAGTGGGGCTGGCCCCTAGGCATGGGGGTGCTCAATTGTTTCAGGTTTTGGAAGGCAGGGCTGATCCTTTTTATGGCTATTTGTGAAACACAGGTCTTCTGCCACTGATAAGCCTCACCCCCCACAGGACCACATACACCTTCAACACAGTCCTGGTCATGCACACTTCTCAACCCCCTGGAGTGTACCTTGACACCGCACTGCAGGGGCCCCCACTTCTCCACCAATGCTCCCCACAGTTCACCTGTTCCTCACACAGGCCCTGCCCCACAGAGCCAGACACCCTTGCCTGCCTGTAGAGGATCAAGGCACCAAGTCAATGCAGGCTGAAAAGTAGCCTGAGGGCTTGCGGTTAGGTGGGGCCAGTCCCTAGGGTGGGCTGCCTGTCCTGGCTGAACTGGATTAAATCTGTGCTCTAGTGGGTTTGGCAGACCCCTGGGCTAACAGGCAAAGGGATGAACCTCAATGGCACCCACCAGCGTCTGTGTCAGGACACCTGGGCCAGCTCAGAACAATGGCCCCCACCAATGTCTCAGTCTCCAGAGAAGTCCCTCCTCTCACCAAGATGACCCCAGAGCCCACCAGGTGAGTCTTGTTTCACCAAAGGACAGTCAGCCTTCTCTCTGGTGATTTTAGGTTGCTGCAATGAATAAGTTTGTGTGTGTACCCTTTAAGACCCAGGTCTTTCTGCCTTTCAGCCAATAGCTTTTCTGGGGGTGTCCCTGCTGCAGTCAATAGCCAGTGAAGCCAGACAGTAAGACCCCCGTCTCAGTTGGTCTGAGTCTGAAGGATGCTTATCACAGTATCGCCCCCGCTCCAGACCTCACTCTTCCAGGGAGGGCTGTGTACCTTAGGGTGGCTCCTCCCTGGCCAGCTGAGAAGCTCTGCTGCTCCCAAAGTTGGCTTTTTTCCTCTCCTAGCAGGAATTACTGCCTCTTCTGCCATCGTCAGGAGTGTCCCTTGTTGTGGGGGTTCTTTTTATCCAGTTTTCAGTTTTCAATACGGGGTAATTTTTCCAAAAAATGTTGTATCTTGGTTGTGTTCTTGGGAGGAGGCGAGTTCACATCTGCTCACACTGCCATCTTGACAAGATCCCACTCATTTCTGATGTATTTATTTGACTCCTCTCTCTCTTTTTTTCTTGGTGAGCCTAGATAAATATTTTCCAATTTTATTTATCTTTTCAAAGAACTAGTTTCATTCATCTCTTCTATTGTCCTTTTAGTTTCTATTTCTTTTTTTTTTAAGATTTTATTTTTTCCTTTTTCTCCCCAAAGCCCTCGGTACATAGGTGTATATTCTTCGTTGTGGGTCCTTCTTGTTGTGGCATGTGGGACGCTGCCTCAGTGTGGTTTAGATGAGCAGTGCCATGTCCGTGCTCAGGATTTGAACCAATGAAACACTGGGCTGCCTGTAGTGGAGTGGACGAACTTAACCACTTGGCCACAGGGCCAGCCCCTTCTATTTCTTGTATTTCTGCTCTGATCTGTATTTCCTTCCTTATACTAACTATGGGCTTCATTTGTCCCTTTTTTCTACTTCCTTGAGGAGTAAAGATAGGTTTTACGTTTGAGACTTTTCTTCTTTATTGAGGTAGGCATTTATCACTATGACTTCCCTAAAGAAATGCTTTTCTTGCATCCCATATGTTTTGGTATGTTATATTTCCATTTTCATTTTTCTTAAGGTATTTTTTAATTTCTCTTTTGATTTCTTCGTTGACCCACTGGTTTTTCAGTAGCATGTTGTTTAGTCTCCAGATATTTGTGAATTTTCCAGTTTTCTTCTTGTAATTGATTTCTAGTTTCATACCATTGTGGTCTGAAAAGATGCTTGATATGATTTCAATCTTTTAAAATTTGTTATGACTTGTTCTGTGTCCTAGCCTATGATCTGTCCTGGAGAATGTTACCATTGCACATGAGAAGAATATGTATTCTGTTGATTTTGGATGAAATGTTCAGTGTATATATGTCAAATCCATCTGGTTTAACATATCATTTAAATCCAATGTTTCCATATTGATATTCTGTCTTTATGATGCATCCATTGATGTAAGCATGGTGTTAAAGTCTCCTACTATTATTGTATTGTTCTCTATTTCTTCCTTTAGGTCTATTAATATTTGCTTTATGTATTTGAGTGATCCTATGTTGGGTACATATGTATTTAAAAATGTTATATCCTCTTGTTGTATTGACCCCTTTATTATTATGTAAATACCTTTCTTTGTCTTTTACTACAGTCTTTGTTTTAAAGCCTATTTTGTCTGATATAAATCTACCAAAGCTTTCTTTCAGTTTCATTTTGCATGAAATATCTTTTGCCAGCCCTTCACTTTTCATCTGTGAGTGTGCTTATGTTTGAAGTGAGTGTCTTGTAGGAAGCACATAGATGGGTCTTGTTTTTTATCTGTTCAGTCACTCCATATCTTTTGATTGTAAAATTTAGTCCATTTACATTTAAAGTAATTATTGATGGGTATGTACTTATTGTCATTTAGTTAATTGTTTTCTGGATGTTTTGTAGTTCCTCTATTCCTCCTTCTCTTGCTCTCTTCCTTTGTGGTTTGATGATTTTCTTTAGTGGTATGCTTAGATTCTTTTTTCTTTACCTTTTTTGTGTCTACTCTAGGATTTTTCTTTGCTGTTACCATTAGGCTTACATATAACAACATATATTTATAACAGTCTATTTTAAGTTGATAACTACTAATTTTGAATGCATTCTAAAGCTCCATATTATTTACTCTACCGTTTACATTTTGTTTTTCATGTCACATTTTATATCTTTTTCTCTTTTGTATCCCTTAACTAATTATTGTAGTTACAGTTAATTTTAATACTTTTTCCTTTTATACTAGCTTTATAAGTGATTAACCCAGTCTTTACTAGATGTTTATCTTTACCATGAAATTTCTGCTTTCATATGTTTTATTGTTACTAACTAGCATCCTTTCTTTTAAGTTTAAAGAAGTCTCTTTAACATTTCTTGTAAGGCTGGTTTAGTAGTGATGAACGTCTTTAGCTTTTGCTTGTCTGGAAAACTCTTTATCTCCTCTTCAATTCTGAATGATAACTTTGCTGAGTAGAGTATTCATGTTTGCAAGGTTTTTTTTTCTTTCAGCATTTTGAATACATCGTGCCACTCCCTTCTGGCCTGCAACATTTCTGCTGAAAAATCTGCTGATAGTCTTATGGGGCTTCTCTTGCATATAGCAAGTTGCTTTTCTCTTGCTGCTTTTAGGATTCTATTCTTGTCTTTAACTTTTGACATTTTAATTATAACATACCTTTGTATGGGTCTCTTTGGAGTTATCTTATTTAGAATTCTCTAGGCTTCCTGCACCTGGATGTCTGTTTCCTTTCCTAGGTTAGGAATTTTATAGTCATTATTTTTCCAAATAATTTTTGAAACATTTTTCTGCTGTTTGGGTGAGTTATTCTGCCCTGTCTTCAAGTTCACTGGTCCTCTCTTTTGTTTCATATAGTCCACTGCCAAACCCCTTTAGTCTATTCACTTCAGTTATTGTATTCTTTGGCTCTGTGACTTCTGTTTGATACTTTCTTTTATCTTATCTTTGTTGAAGTTCTCACTTTGTTCATCCATTCTGCTCCAGATTTTGGTGAGCATCTTTATGACTATTACTTTGAACTCTTTATCAGAGAAGTTACTTATCTCCATTTCATTAAAGTTGTATTTTCTAAGATTTTGTCTTGTTCTTTCATTCAGAACATATTCCTTTTTATCTCAGTTTTGCTTAACTCTCTGTATTTGTTTCTCTATATTAGTTGAACCAGCCACCTCTCCTAGTCTTGAAGATTTGGTCTTGTGTAGGAGATGAACCTATTGTTCTAACTTGCCTTAGCTCTTGGTTGTCTCTCAAACCTTTGTGAGTTTCTAAGCAGCCTATTTTAATTTTAATAGCTCCCAGTATTCAAAGGTGTGCCAAGAACAGTCACTGTTTCAAAGCGGAGGATCTCAGTCAGCACCTAGATTCAGGCTGAATAGAAGCCAGACTCTCAGGCAGAAGCTTTTAAAGAATGTAAATATATACAGTTCTGTGGGACTGCAAGCATAAGCCCCATTGGCCACCAGAACAAAGTGATCTGGAGGTGTCTCCTAGGAAGCAGCTGAAAAAATTAGGGAATGAGACAAGGATTTAAGCTCCTTTCTGGAAGATACCAGTGAGCGGAAGCAAAACAGAGGGAGAGTGCAGAGATTGCATCCACCAGCATCAGTTCCCCAAGAGCACTTCTATAGGCCCCTATAAGTGGGCCAAGTGAGAAGACTGCCCCTCAGGCCAAAGCTCCTGGATAAGCAAATAGAACTCTTCCTCAGAAAGACTGGGGGTGTATTTCAGTCCACCATTTTGCAGTGCCCTGGCAGTGGTAGTCTTCCAAGAACTGTCTCTCTGTTTATTACAGTCCCATGGGACCTAGGATATCAAGACCTGCTGATCTTCAGAGCCAAGAGATCAAGGAGTATCTCCTGAGCAGCAATCATAAAAACCAGGGCACCAGATGTGTATAGAAGTTTCCCTCCTGAAGATACTGGTGCTCTGGAGCATGGCAGGGGAAAGTGTAAAGATGGCACCTGCTGAAAAAAGAAAAAAAGTTGAGACAAAAAAAGAAGAAAGAAGGAAAAAAAGATGGCATCCACTAGCTTTAGCAAGGCAGAGGGATAACAGTAAGATGGTGCCTACCAGCCTTCATCCCTGGAGAGTGCCCTGGCAGGCCCTTTCCCCTCAGACCAATGCATTAAAATCAACAAATGAGTCTCTTTCACACAAATTCTGGACACTTTGAAAAGGGCTGCTTCTGTGCTATGGCCTGGGGTGGGTGAATCTGCATGCTAGCCCTTTAAGAACTGTTCATCAGTTCATCACAGCCCCTTGGTCTCATGGGCATGAGCCCATGGTCTTCAAAGCAAGATGTTTGGTGGCTTGTCTCTCAAGTATTGGTCTTAAAAGTTGAGGTGCCCAATGTGGCATCCTTCACTCCTCAAGGAAAAGCTCCAGATTCTGAGTTTCCTCCTGATTGTGGGTCGCTATGCTGGAGGTGGGATTTATGGTGAGATTGTGTCTCGGCCTTTCCTACCTGCTTTGATTTTGTTTTCCTCTTGTTTGCCCAATGTGAAGTGGTTGCTCTACCAGTTTTTAGGTTTTATTAGAGAAGTTGTTCCATATATAACTGTAGATTTGGTGTTGACATGGGAGGAGGTAAGTTCAGGATCTTTCTACGTTTCCATCTTGAACCAGAATTCTTTTGAGGTATAATTGATATATAACATTATATTAGTTTCGTGTGTACAGCATAATGATTCAATATTTGTATATATTGCAAAATGATTACCACAATAAGTCTAGTTAATAACCATCACAACACATAGTTATGAATTTTTTCTTGTGATGAGAACTCTTAAGATCTACTCTCTTAGCAACTTTCAAATATGCAATACATTATTATTTACTATAGTCACCATGCTGTACATTACATCCCCATGACTTACTTATTTTATAATTTGAAGTTTGTACCTTTTGACCCATTTTTCCCACCCCTAACTCCTGCTTCTGGCAACTACCAATCTGTTCTCTGTACCAATGAGCTTAGTTTTGTTTTTTCATTTTTAAATTCCACATTTAAATGAGATCATATGGTATTTGTCTTTCTCTGTCTGACTTATTTTACTTAGTATAATGCCCTCAAGGTCCATTCATGTTGTCACAAATGGGAAAATTTCCTTCTTTTTTATGACAATATTTCATAAATAATAAAATGTGGTATACATATGTATATACACACACAACATGTTTTCTTTATTCATTCATCCATCAATGGACACTTAGGTTGCTTTCGTGTCTTGGTTATTGTAAAAAATGCTGCAATGAACATGAGAGTGCATACATCTTTTCAAGTTAGTATTGTCATTTTCTTCAGATAAATACCCAGAAGTGGAATTGCTGGATCATATGGTAGTTCTATTTTTAATTCTTTGTGAAAACTTCATGCTTTTTCCGTAGTGGCTGCACCAATTTACATTCTCACCAACAGTGCACAAGGGCTCTCTTTTCTCCACATCCTCACCAATACTTGTTACTTTTTGTCTTTTTAATAGCCATTCTAACAAGTGTGAGTTGACATCTCATTGTGGTTTTGATTTACATTTCCCTGATTAGTAATGTTGAGCACCTTTCCATGTACCTGTTGGCCATCTGTATGTCTTCTTTAGAAAAATGTCTATTCAGATCCTGTGCCCATTTTTTAATTGGATTATTTGTTTTTTTGCCATTTTACACATTTTTAAGTGTACAATTGAGTGGCATTAAGTACATTCACAATGTTGTGCAACTATCACCACTTTTCATTTCCAGAACATTGTCGTCATCCCCAACAGAAAGTCAGTACCTATTAAGTAATAATTCCTCATTTTTCCCTCCTTGCAGACCCTGGTAGCCTTTGTTCTACTTTCTGTCTCTGTGAATTTCCCTATTCTGTGACCTCACACTAGTGGAATCATACAATATTTGTCCTTATGTGTCTGGCTCATTTCCCTTAGCATAATATTTTCAAGGTTCATCCATGTTGTTGCATGTATCAGAATTGCATTCCTTTTGAAGACTGAAAACTATTCCATTGCATGGATATATCACGTTTTGTTTATCCATTCGTCATTTGATGGACATATGAGTTGTTTTTACCATTTGGTTATTGTGAATAATGCTGCTATGAACATTAGTGTACAAGTATCTGAGTCCCTGCTTTCAATTCTTTTGTGTATACACCTAGAAATAGAATTGCTTGCTCGTGTGGTAATTCTTTGTTTAGTTTTTTGGGGGACTGCCAGATTGTTTTCCACAGTTACCACACCATTTTATATTCCCACCAGCAATGCACAAGTATTTCAATTTCTCCACATCCGTGCCAGCACTTGATATTTTCCAGTTTTTTAAATAACCATCCTAGTGGATGGAAGTGGTATCTTACTGTGTGTTCAATTTGCATTTCCCTAATGACTAGTGATATTGAATATTTTTTCATATGCTTATTAACCGTTTGTATATCTCCTTTGGAGAAATGTCTATTTGAGTCTTTTGCCAATTTTTAAAACTGTTTTTGTTGCTGTTGTTATTGAGTTATAGTCATTTATATATTCTGGATGTTAATTCCTTATCAGATCTGTAATTTGCAAATATTTTCTCCCATTCTGTGGATTATCTTTTCATTCCTTTGATAGGGTCCTTAGATGCACAAATATTTTTAATTTTGATGAACTCCAATTTCTCTATTTTTTGTTTTGTTGTCTATGCTTTTGGTGTCATATCAGAGAAACCATTGCCAAATCCAATGTTTTGAAGAGTTTCCCCTTTATTCTTTTCAAAGATTTTTATAGTTTTAGCTCTTATATTCAGGCCTTTGATCCGTTTTGAGTTAATTTTCACATATGGTATAAGGTGAGGGTCCAACGTCATTCTTTTGGAAGTAAATGTTAAGTTTCCTCAGCATCATTTATTGAGAAGACTGCCCTTTCCCAATTCAATGATCTTGGAATACTCGTCAAAAATCAAGTGATCATTCATGCAAGGATTTAATTCTGGACTTTTGTTTTTTTTTTGAGAAAGATAAGCCCTGAGCTAACTACTGCCAATCTTGCTCTTTTTGCTGAGGAAGACTGGCCCTGAGCTAACATCCATCCCCATCTTCCTCTATTTTATACATGGGAGGCCTACCACAGCATGGCTTTTGCCAAGTGGTGCCACGTCCGCACCCAAGATCCGAACGGGCAAACCCCAGGCCACCGAAAAGCAGAACGTGCTAACTTAACCACTGCGCCACCGGGCCAGCCCCTGGACTTTCTATTCAGTTCCAAAGTCTATATATCTGTCCTTATGCCAGTACCACATTGTTTTGATGATTGTAACTTTGTAATAGGTTTTGAAATCAGGAAATGTGAATCTTCCAACTTTGTTCTTTTTCAAGATTGTTCTAGGGCTGGCCCCTTGGCCAAGTGGTTAAGTTTGTGCTCTCCACTTTGGCGGCCCAGGGTTTTGCTGGGTCAGATCCTGGGTGCGGACATGGCACCACTCATGAGGCCACGCTGAGGCAGCATCCCACATACCACAACCAGAAATAGCTACAAATAGAATATACAACTATGCACTGGGGGACTGTGGGGAGAAGAAGAAGAAGAAGAGAAAAAAAAAGATTGGCAACAGATGTTAGCTCAGGTGCCAATCTTTAAAAAAAGAAATTGACTTTTTAGGGTCCCTTGAGATTCTATATAAATTTCAGGGACAGATTTTTCAGTTTTTAAAAAACGGCTGTTAGCATTCTGATAGGGATTGGAGAATATTGTCATCTTAAAAATATTGAGTATTCCTGTCCATGAACACAGAATTAGTTTCCATTTATTTATGTCTTTAATTTGTTTCAGCAAAGTTTTGTAGTTTTCAGGGTATAAGACTTTCACTTCCTTGATTCAATTTATTCCTAAGTATTTTATTCTTTTAGAAGCTATTATAAATGGAATCATTTTCTTAATTTTCTTTGCAAATGGTTCTTTGTTAGTGTATAGAAATGCAACTGATGTTTCTGTGTTGATTTTGTATCCTGCGACTTTCCTGAATTGGTTTATGAGCTGTAACATTTTTTGTGTGGGATCTTTAACATTTTCTACATAGAAGATCATGTTGTCTGTGGACAAGATAAGTTTACTTCTTCCTTTCCAAGTTGGATGTCTTTTATTTATTTTTCTTGCTTAATTCCTCTGGCTAAAACTTCCGAAACTATGTCGGATAGACGTGGAAAAAGCTGACATCCTTGTCTTGTTTCTGATCTTAGGGAAAAAGATTTTAGTGTTTCACCATTGAGAATAATGTTAGCTGTGGGTTCTTCATATATGGACTTTATCATGTTGAGGAAGTTTCCTTCTATTCCTATGTATTAAATGTTTTTATCATGAAACAGTATCAAATTTTGTCAAAAGATTTTTCTGAACCTATTGAGAAAATCATGTGTTTTTTCCTTCATTCTGTTTTTTTTTATTTTCAAAAATGATTTAATTATATTACACAATTTTAGAACTGGATAGGACTTTAAAGAAAATTGCCTCTTACTTTGCAGAAACAGAAAGTAAGATATGCAGAATTTGTCCTGTTCAAATCCAGTATGCTTCCATTGTTCCCTATCTCAGCTAGGAATGTAGGATCCATCCTTAACACGTCCCTCTCCTTCACCTCCTTTGTACCCAACCTATTCTTTAATCCTATTGCTTTTACCTCCTCTTGCCTCTGTCCACTTTTTCATATCTATACCACTCCCAGCTAGGTCATACAACAGTTATCTCTTCTGGGCTCCAGCAAAAGCCCCTGACCTAGTCGTTTCATGTCAACTTGTGCCTCCTGCAATTAGTTCTCAATACTAAACCCAGGGTTAATTTGTTGAAATACAAATACATCTCACTTGCTTCTCCTCCCCACCCCAACCCCAGAGACATTTGTTGACTTTCCATTGCTGGTCATTGGTTTACACTTATTCTCCAAACTCGAGCCATTGTGGCCTTCTATAATTCCTAGAATATGCATGCTATTTCATCCAAGCCACTGGGACTTTGCATATGCAGTTCCCTCTGCCTCATTCACCTAGTTGACATCTAATCATCCTTTATATCTCAATCATAATCAAGCCTGTACTCACCACCCTGCCACCCTGGTACCATCTCTAAATAACTTTTTTCAATTATTTTATTGAGGTCATAATGGTTTATAATATTGTGTAATTTCAGGTGTACATCATTGTTTATCAGTTTCTCTACAGACTGTATTGTGCTCACCACCCACAGCCTAATTTTTATCCCTCACCATACCTATGAACCCCTTTACCCCACCCTCAACCCTCTCCCCTTCTGATAACCACTAATCTGTTCTGTTTACCCATGTCTTTGTTTATCTTCCACATATGAGTGAAATCATGTGGTGTTTGTCTTTCTCTGTCTGGCTTATTTTGCTTGACACCATATACCCTCAAAGTGCATCCATGTTGTTACAAATGGGACAATTTTGTCTTTTTAATGGCTAAGTAGTATTCCACTGTATGTATGTGTACCATATCTGCTTTATCCATTCATCAGTTGATGGATGCTTGAGTTCCTTCCATGCCTTGGCTATTGCAAATAATGCTGCAATGAACATAGGGGTGCATAAATCTCTTTGAATTATTGATTTCATGTTCTTTGCATAAATACCCAGCAGTGGGATAGCTGGATCATGTGGTATTTCTATTTTTAATTTTTTGAGAAATATCCATACTGTTTTCCATGGTGGCTGCACCAGTTTTCATTCCCACTAGCAGTGTATGGCTGTTCCTTTTCCCCACATCCTGTCCAGAATTTATTATTTTTTGTTTTGGTAATTATGGCATTTCTGACTGGTGTAACGTGATATCTCAGTGTAGTTTTGATTTGCATTTCCCTAATAATTAGTGATGTTGAACATCTTTTCATGTGCCTGTTGGCCACCTGTATATCTTCTTTGGAAAAATGTTTGTTCATATCCTCTGCCCATTTTTGTGATAAGGTTGTTTCTTTTTCTGTTGTTGACTTATATGAATTCTTCATATATTTTGAAAATTAACCCCTTGTTGGATATATGATTTGCAAATATTTTCTTCCAGTTGGTGGGTTGACTTCTTGATTTGTTCCTGGTTTCCTTTGCCCTGCAGAAGCCCTTTAGTCTGATGTAGTCTCATGTTTATGTTTTCTTTTGTTGCTGTTACCTGAGTAGACAAGGTATTCAAAAACATGCTGCTAAGGCCAATGTCAAAGAGTGTAGTACCTATATTTTCTTCTAGGAATTTTATGCCTTCAGGTCTTACATGCGAGTATTTAATCCATTTTGAGTTCATTTTCATGTGTAGTGTAAGACAATGTTCTACTTTCATTCTTTTGCATGTGGCTGTCCAGTTTTCCCAACACCATTTATTGAAGAGACATTCCTTTCTCCATTGTATGTTCTTGGCTCCTTTGTCAAAGATTAGCTGTCCATCAACACATGGTTTTATTTCTCAGCTTTCAATTCTGATCCCTTGATCTGTCTGCTTTTGTGCCAGTACCGTGCTGTTTTGATACTATAGCTTTGTAGTATATTTTGAAGTCAGAGGGTTCCATGGTCACTTAGCCCTGTCCAGGAGCTAGTGATCTTTTCTTTCTTTATTTTTTTGAGGAAGATTATCCACGTGCTAACTACTGCCAATCTTCTTCATTTTTTGCTGAGGAAGACTGGCCCTGAGCTAACATCCACACCCATCTTTGTCTACTTTATACATGGGATGCCTACCACAGCATGGCTTTTGCCAAGCAGTGCCATGCACCTGGGATTTGAACCAGTGAACCCTGGGCCACCGAGAAGTGGAACATGTGAACTTAACCACTGCGCCACTGGCCAACCCCAACTAGTGATCTTTTGAATATGTGTAAGTCTTCCCTCTTAGGCTATTCACATTCCCCTCCCCTCCCCCACCTCCAAATCTCATTAGTGAGTGAAAGTCTTTGTCTGTAACTTTAGTCAAGATCACCCCTACCCAGGGTCCCTGAGATCCTACCACATGACCCTGGGACCCAACAGGGAAGCTATGGGGAAACGAGATGTCAGAACCTCAGTACCAGCTCATGTCTACATTGGGAGTATGATCACAGCTAAGCTGTGGGACACAGGCTGATAAATGAGGACTCTCCTCATCCCCAACTCTACTCTGGGAGAGCACCAGTCTATGTAGACCCGCAGTCCCCAATTAGACCTTCTCTTTGACAACAGCTTCCCCTTCTGCTTATTCTTACTCTCACTGCTCTTTCTGAGACCCTCTAATGGCTTACTTTGTGTGTTGTGAGCGCCCTCTAGAGGCCACGTTTCACCAATGCAGGCCCACCCAGTCTAGGGCTTTATAGCAAACTGATAGTTCTTCCAAGCTGGCGTGTCTTTCCCCGGGTATTTTAACTAATCTCTCCCCCAGCCTCAAAGAAGTACGTACAGAATCTCAGGAGCATATAAAGATGGAACTTTATAGGTCCTTGGAGATCACCTAGTGCTTTCCTATTTTACAGATAGGCCCAGACAGATAGTCACTGAATCAGGCCCTACCAATCCTGGTCAGGTGTGCTTTTCACTGTAGTCAGTTGTCTAAGCAGTGAGCAGAGCCAGCAGTACAGAAAGTGGGAACAATGCTTTTTCTCAGTAAAAAGAGAAATAATAGCTCACATATCTGAGTGCCTCCCATGCATTTGGTACTGTTATCTACCCGTAGCATTTTATTTAATCCTCACAGCAATCCTCTGAGGTAGGTACTACTATCATCCCCATTTTACAGATGAGGGAACTGAGGCACAGAGAGGTTAAATGACTTGCCCATGTTTGAATAGCTAATAAGTGGCAGAGTCAGAAATAAGACACTCTGACTCTTGAGCCCTTCTGTCTCTTCCCCTTTTCCACATCATCCATCCTACAGCTGATCAGTCACTAAATTCATCGAATCCTTCTTTTTAATTGAGCTATAATTGACATATAACATTATATTAGTTTCAGTGTACAACATAATGATATGATATTTGTATATATTGTGAAATGATCACAATAAGTCTAGTTAATATCCATCAAAATACACAGTTACAATATTTTTCTTATGCTAACTATTAAGATCTACTCTCTTAGCAACTTTCAAATATGCAATACAGTATTATTAACTATAATCACCATGCTGTACATTACATCTGACGACTTATCATTGCAGGACTTATTTATTTTATAACTGAAAATGTGTACCTTTTGACCTGCTTCACCCATTTCACCCACTCCCCACCCCCCACCTCTGGTGCCCACCAATCTGTTCTCTGTATCTATGAGTTCAGTTGGGGGTGTTTTGGGGTATTTTTTAAAAAGTTCCACATGTAAATGGGATCATATGGTATATCTCTTTCTTTTTCTGACATTTCACATAGCATAATGCCCTTAAGGTCCATCCATGTTGTCACAAATAGCAAGATTTCCTTCTTTTTTATAGTTAAATAATATTCCATTATATATATATATGTATATGTATATACACCGCATTTTCTTTATCCATTCATCCACAGATTAACATTTAGGTTGCTTCCATGTATTGGATGTTGTAAATAATGCTGCAATGAACATGGAGGTGCATATATCTTTTCACCATAGTATTTTCATGTCCTTTGAATAAACACCCAGAAGTGGAATTGCTGGATCATGTGGTAGTTCTATTTTTAATTTTCTGAGAAACCTCCATACTGTTTTCCATACTGGCTACACTGATTTGTATTCCCACCAACAGTGCACAAGTGTTCCCTTTTTTACACATCCTTGCCAACACTTATTTATTGTCTTTTTGATAATAGCCATCTTAACAGGTGTGAGGTGATATCTCACTGTGGATTTGATTTGCATTTCCTTGATGATTAGTGATGTTGAAAGTCTTCTCGTGTCTGTTGGCCATCTGTATGTCTTCTTTGGAAAAATGTCTTTTCAGATTCTCTGCACTTTTTGAAGTCAGATTTTCTTTTTTGCTCTTGAGTTTTATGAGTTCTTTACATATTTTGGATATTAACCACTTATCAGAAATATGAAGTGCAAATATTTTCTTCCATTTGGTAGGTTACCTTTTCAGTTTGTTCATGGTTTCATTTGCTGTGCAGAAGCTTTTTAGTTTGATGTAGTCCCACTTATTTATCTTTGCCTTTGTCGCCTTTATTTTGGTATCAAACCCCAAAATTCACACAAAGACCAATGTCAAGGAGCTTACCATCTATGTTTTGTTCTAGGAATTTTATAGCTTCAGGTATTACATTCAAGTCTTTAATCTATTTTGAGTTAATTTTTGTGTATGGTGTAAGATAGTGGTCCAGTTTCATTCTTTTACATGTGGCTGTCAACTTTTTCCAACACCATTTAGTGAAGAGACCATCGTATACTCTTGGCTCCTTTGTCATAAATTAATTGACCATATATGCATGGCTTTATTTCTTGATTCTGTTCCATTGATCTATGTGTCTGTTTTTATACCAAAATCACAGTGTTTTGATTGCTGTAGCTTTGAAATATAGTATAAAATCAGAAGGCGTGATGCCTCCAGATTTGTTCTTCTTTCTCAAGATTGCTTTAGCTATTTTGGGTCTTTTGTGGTTCCATAAAAATTTGAGGATTGTTTGTTCTATTTATATGAAAATCCCATTGGAACTTTTATAGGAGTTGCATTGAATCTGTAGATTGCTTTGTGTAGTATATACATTTATCAATATTAGCTCTTGTAATCATGAGTACAGAATATCTTTCCATTTATTTGTGTTTTCTTCAATTTCTTTCATTAATTTCTTATTGTTTTCAGTATACAGGTCTTTCACCTCATTGGCTAAATTTATTGATATATATTTTATTCTTTTTGATGCAGTTATAAATGGCATTGTTTTCTTAATTTCTCTTTCTGATAGTTCATTATTGGTGTATGGAAATACAACAGACTTTGTGTTTTGATTTTGCATACTACAACTTTATTAAATTCATTGATTAGTTCTATGAGATTTTTGGTGGAGTCCTTAGGGTTTTCTATATGTAATATTATGTCATGTGCAAAGAGTGATAGTTTTACTTCTACCTTTACAATTGGATAATTTTATTATTTTTTCTTGCCTAATTGGCTGGCTAGGACTTACAATACTATGTTGAATAAAAATGGTGAGAGTAGGAATTCTTGTCTTCTTCCTGATCTTAGAGGAACAGCTTTCAGCTTTTCACCATTGAGTGTAATATTATCTATGGGGTTGTCATATATCGGATTTATTACATTGAGGTATGTTCCCTCTATACTCACTTTGTTGAGAGTTTTTATCATAAGTGAATGTTGAAATTTTCAAATGTTTCCTCTGCATCTATTGAGATAATTATGAGTTTTACTCTTCATTTTGTTTGATTTATTTGTGGATGTTGAGCCATCCTTGCACCCCTAGAATAAATCCCAGTTGAACATGGTGTATGATCTTTTTAATTATTTGTTGAATTCGGTTTTTCTAATATTTTGTTCAGGATCTTTCATTCATGTTCATCAAGGATATTGGCCTGCAATTTTCTTTTCTTGTGATGCCTTTGTCTTGTTTTGGCACCAGGGTGGTGCTTACCTCCTAAAATGAGTTTGAAAGTATTCTCTCCTCTTCTATTTTTTTTTTATTAATGTTATGATAGATTACAACCTTGTGAGATTTCAGTTGTACATTTTTGTTAGTCATATTGTGGGTACCACACTTCCCCCTTTGTGTCATCCCCCCACCCCTCCTTTTCCCTGGTAACCACCGATCAGATCTCCTTGTCAATACACTAACTTCCACCTATGAGTGGAGTCATATAGAGTTCCTCTTTCTCTGACTGGCTTATTTCGCTTAACATAATACCCTCGAGGTCCATCCACGTTGCTGAGAATGGGCCAATTTTGTCTTTTTTTATGGCTGAGTAGTATTCCATTGTGTATATATACCACATCTTCTTTATCCAGTCATCAGTTTCTGGGCATGTAGGTTGGTTCCACGTCTTGGCTGTTGTAAATAATGCTGCGATGAACATAGGGGTGCAACGGACTCTTGGGATTTCTGATTTCAGGTTCTTAGGATAGATACCTAGTAATGGGATGGCTGGGTCATAGGGTATTTCTATTTTTAACTTTTTGAGAAATCTCCATACTGTTTTCCATAGTGGCTGTACCAGTTTGCATTCCCACCAACAGTGTATGAGGGTTCCTTTTTCTCCACAACCTCTCCAACATTTGTCGCTCTTGGTTTTGGATGTTTTTGCCAATCTAACGGGTGTAAGTGATATCTTAGTGTAGTTTTGATTTGCATTTCCCTGATGATTAGCGATGATGAACATCTTTTCATGTGTCTATTGGCCATATTCATATCTTCTTTTGAGAAATGTCTGTTCATGTCCTCTGCCCATTTTTTGATCGGGTTGTTTGTTTTTTTGTTGTTAAGCCGTGTGAGTTCTTTGTATATTGTGGAGGTTAACCCTTTATCGGATAAGTGGCTTGTAAATATTTTTTCTCAATTAGTGAGCTGTTTTTTTGTTTCAATCCTGTTTTCCCTTGCCTTAAAGAAGCTCTTTAGTCTGATGAAGTCCCATTTGTTTATTCTTTCTATTGTTTCCCTCAACTGAGGTGTTATAGTGTCTGAAAAGATTCTTTTGAAACTGATGTCAAAGAGTGTACTGCCTATATTCTCTTCCAGAAGACTTATTGTTTCAGGCCTAATCTTTAGGTCTTTGATCCATTTTGAGTTTATTTTGGTGTGTGGTGAAAAAGACTGGTCAATTTTCAATCTTTTACATGTGGCTGTCCAGTTTTCCCAGCACCATTTGTTGAAGAGACTTTCTTTTCTCCGTTGTAGGCCCTCTGCTCCTTTGTCGAAGATTAGCTGTCCGTAGATGTGTGGTTTTATCTCTGGGCTTTCAATTCTGTTCCATTGATCTGTGGACCTGTCTTGTACCAGTACCATGCTGTTTTGATCACTGTAGCTTTGTAGTATGTTTTGAAATCGGGGATTGTGATTCCGCCGGCTTTGTTTTTCTTGCTCAGGATTGCTTTATGCGGTCTTTTGTTGCCCCATATGAATTTTAGGATTGTTTGTTCAATTTCTGTGAAGAATGTTCTTGGGATTCTGATTGGGATAGCATTGAATCTGTAGATTGCTTTAGGTAGGACATTTTAACTATGTTTATTCTTCCACTCCATGTGCATGGAATGTCTTTCCATCTCTGTATGTCATCTTCAATTTCTTTCAAGAAAGTCTTGTAGTTTTCATTGTATAGATCCTTCACTTCCTTGGTTAAGTTTATCCCAAGGTATTTTATTCTTTTCATTGCGATTGTGAATGGGATTGAGTTCTTGAGTTCTTTTTCTGTTAGTTCATTGTTAGTGTATAGAAATGCTACTGATTTATGTATGTTGATTTTATACCCTGCTACTTTGCTGTAGTTGTTGATTATTTCTAATAGTTTTTCTGTGGATTCTTTGGGGATTTCTATATATATAAGATCATGTCGTCTGCAAACAGCGAGAGTTTTACTTCTTCGTTACCTATTTGGATTCCTTTTATTTCTTTTTCCTGCCGAATTGCTCTGGCCAACACCTCCAGTACTATGTTGAATAGGAGTGGTGAAAGTGGGCACCCTTGTCTTGTTCCTATCCTCAGAGGGATGGCTTTCAATTTTCGTCCATTGAGTATGATGTTGGCTGTGGGTCTGTCATATATGGCCTTTATTATGTTGAGGTACTTTCCTTCTATACCCATTTTATTGAGGGTTTTTTAATCATAAATGGGTGTTGGATCTTGTCGAATGCTTTCTCTGCATCTATTGAGATGATCATGTGGTTTTTGTTTTTCATTTTGTTGATGTAGTGTATCACGTTGATTGACTTGCGGATGTTGAACCATCCCTGTGTCCCTGGTATAAATCCCACTTGATCATGGTGTATAATCTTTTTGATGTATTGCTGTATTCGGTTTGCCAAAATTTTGTTGAGGATTTTTGCATCTATGTTCATCAGTGATATCGGCCTGTAGTTCTCCTTCTTTGTGTTGTCCTTGTCAGGTTTGGGGATCAGAGTGATGTTGGCTTCATAGAATGTGTTAGGGAGTACTCCATCTTTCTCAATTTCTGGAACAGTTTGAGAAGAATAGGTATTAAGTCTTCTTTGACTGTTTGGTAGAATTCTCCAGAGAAGCCATCTGGTCCTGGACTCTTAATTTTGGGGAGGTTTTTGATTACTGTTTCTATTTCCTTACTTGTAATTGGCCTATTCAGATTCTCTATTTCTTCCTGATTCAGTTTGGGGAGATTTTAGGAGTCTAGGAATTTGTCCATTTCTTCCAGGTTGTTCAATTTGTTGGCATATAGTTTTTCATAGTATTCTCTTATGATCCCTTGTATTTCATTGGTATCTGTTGTGATTTCTCCTCTCTCATTCCTAATTTTATTTATTTGCGATTTCTCTCTTCTTTTCTTGGTGAGTCTGGCTAAAGGTTTGTCGATTTTGTTAATTTTTTCGAAGAACCAACTCTTTGTTTCATTGATCCTTTCTATTGTCTTTTTTGTTTCAATATCGTTTATTTCTGCTATTATTTTTATTATTTCCCTCCTTCTACTGACTCTGGGCTTTGTTTGTTCTTCTTTTTCTTGTTCTGTTAGGTGTCGTTTGAGGTTGCTTATGTGAGCTTTTTCTTGTTTAGTGAGGTGAGCCTGTATTGCGATGAATTTCCCTCTTAGGACTGCTTTTGCTGCATCCCAAATGATTTGGTACGTCGTGTTCTCATTTTCATTAGTCTCCAGATAATATTTGATTTCTTCTTTAATTTCTTCAATGATCCATTGTTTGTTCAGAAGCGTGTTGTTTAGTCTCCACATTTTTGCACCTTTCTCTGCTTTTTTCTTGTAGTTGATTTCTAGTTTCATAGCATTATGATCAGAAAAGATGCTTGATATTATTTCAACTCTCTTGTATTTATTGATGTTTCCTTTGTTTCCCAAAATATGGTCAATCCTTGAGAATGTTCCATGTGCACTTGAGAAGAATGTGTAACCTGCTGTTTTTGGATGAATTGTTCTCTATATATCTATTAAGTCCATCTGATCTAATTTTTCATTTAATTCTATTATTTCCTTGTTGATTTTCTGTCTGGATGTTCTGTCCATTGGTGTTAATGGTGTGTTGAGGTCCCCCACTATTATTGTATTGTTGTTGATGTCTTCTTTTAGTTCTATTAAGAGTTGCTTTGCAAATTTTGGTGCTCCTGTTTTGGGTGCGTATATATTTATAAGTGTTATGTCTTCTTGGTGGAGAGTCCCTTTTATCATTATATACTGTCCCTCTTTGTCTTTCTTTATCTGTTTTGCTTTGAAGTCTACCTTGTCTGATATTAGTATAGCGACACCTGCTTTCTTTTGTTCATTATTAGCTTGGAGTATTGTTCTCCATCCCTTCACTCTGAGTCTGTGTTTGTCTTTTGGGCTGAGGTTTGTTTCCTGGAGGCAGCATACTGTTGGGTCTTGTTCTTTGATCAACCCTGCCACTCTGTGCCTTTTGATTGGGGAGTTCAATCCATTTACATTTAGAGTGATTATTGAGATGTGGGGGCCTACCACTACCATTTTATGTCTTGTTTTCCGGTTTTCTTCAATTTCCTTTGTTTCTCGTCCCATGGTTTAATCTGTTCTGATAAAGAGCTGCTACTCTCTGTTGTTGTCCTTCTACTTATCTCCTCTGCTCTTGGTCTTGTAGCCCCTTTCTTTTTTTTGATTTTTCAGGAATGAGGGTTTTCCTGAGGATTTCCTGAAGAGGAGGTTTTGTGACAATGAACTCCCTTAATTTTTGTTTATCTGGGAAAGTTTTTATTTCTCCATCGTACTTGAAGGATATTTTCACTGGGTAGAGAATTCTCGGCTGTAGGTTTTTGTCCTTCAGATTATTGAATATATCATTCCACTCTCTTCTAGCCTGTAAAGTTTCTGCTGAGAAATCTGCTGATAGCCTGATGGGGGTTCCTTTGCAGGTTAGTTTCTTTTGCCTGGCTGTCCTTAGTATTTTCTCCTTGTCGTTGACTTTTGCTAGCTTCACTACTATATGCCATGGGGTTGGTCTTCTTGCATTGATAAAGTTTGGAGATCTATTGGCTTCTGTCACCTGAAGATCCATCTCTCTCACTAGATTTGGGAAGTTCTCAGCCATTATTTCTTTGAATAGGCTTTTTGCCCCTTTCTCCTTCTCTTCTCCCTCTGGTATACCTATAATCCTTACGTTGCATCTCAGAATTGTGTCTGATAATTCTCGGAGAGTTTCTTCATTTCTTTTTAGTCTTACTTCTCTCTCCTCCTCTGCCTGCAGCATTTCTATATTGCCATCTTCCAAATTGCTAATTCTTTCTTCCATATTATCGGCCCTACTGTTCAGTGCATCTAGATTTTTCTTAATCTCCTCTATTGTGTTCTTCATTTCCAGTATTTCTGTTTGGTTCTTCTTTATTGTATCAAACTCTTTTGTGACATAGCTCCTGAACTCGTTGAGTTGTCTATCTGAATTCTTTCTTAACTCATTGAGTATTTTAATGATGGCTGTTTTGAAGTCATCATCATTTAGGTTATATATCTCATTTTCTTTGGGATTGTTTTCTGTGTATTTGTTATTTTCCTTCTGTTCTGGAGATTTAATGTATTTTTTTCATATTGCTTGATGTTGTAGATTTGTGCCTCCTCATAGAGATAGAGTTTAGTTGCTCCTTCCACTTGTTTCTGCTGCTGTGGTGGGGGAGCAGCTGTTTATACTGCACCAACCAGGAACTGTATCCGCAGTTGCTAACTGGGCCTGGGCCCCTCCTTGTAGTCACAGTGGTCTTCTGGATTCCCTCTTCTGCCATCGGGGCCATCACGGGGGGGCTTCAGGCTGCTGGTGCCTACTGTTGCAGCCCACCTAGACATGCTCCCTCCTTGGGGTCTGCAACGGTGTTATGGGATTTTCCAGCAGCCAGGGGTAGGATCACTTATATTTGCCGCTCTGTCACTGTCGGCACCCACAAAATCTCACTTGTCCACTATGGGTCGCAGCAGAGCTATTGGCATCTTCTATAGTCTGTGGTTAGCTCACCTAGCTATGCTACTTTTGTCCCGGGGTCTTCCAGCCTTGTGCCTGCTGGATGGGTGCTCTCTACTAGTGCTGTGCAGAGGCTTTCCCTGAGGCTGCTGTAAGCCTGTAGGATTTCCCCCTAGGCTACAGAGCTGGGTCACTGGAACTCCCCCCAGCCCCAGTCCTGTTCCCCAGGAACTCGGGGAGCCCTTTGCCCTGTCTTGGGGATAGGCGGAGATCCCGATTTCAGTGGTAGCTGGTCAGCTGCTGCCCTGCCTGATATTCTCCTCTCTGGGACCCTCCTGGTGTTGTGGATGCTGGGCATAGCCCCTCCGCTAATAGCCGACAGAGAGTTTTGTCTGCTGCCGGGGCAGAACTCTGGAGCTTCCCCACCAGGCCGCAGGGCCGGCCTCTGGAGCTCCCACCAGCCCCAGTCCTCTCCGAGATCTCCGGCAATCCCTTACCCCATGGGGTGGGCAACGGCAGCCAGGGGCCACCTCGCCCTCTGGGACTCTCTCTGGGACTTTCCCGGAGTTGTGAATACTGGGAATGGCCCCTCCGCCAATGGCAGACAGAGAGTTTTGTCTGCTGCCCAGGCGGAACTCTGGAGCTTCCCCTCCGGGGCGCGGAGCCGGCCTCTGCAGCTTCACCCAGCCCCAGTCCTCTCCGAGATCTCCAGCAATCCCTAGCCCCACGAGGCAGGCAACTGCAGCTGGGGGTCACCCTGCCCTCTGGGATTCTCTCTGGGACTTTCCCGGAGTTGTGAATGCTGGGAGTGGCCCCTCCGCCAATGGCAGACAGAGAGTTTTGTCTGCTGCCCAGGCGGAACTCTGGAGCTTCCCCTCCAGGGCACGGAGCCGGCCTCTGCAGCTTCACCCAGCCCCAGTCCTCTCCGAGATCTCCAGCAATCCCTAGCTCCACGGGGCGGGCAACGGCAGCTGGGGGTTGCCTCGCCCTCTGGGATTCTCTCCGGGACTTTCCCAGAGTTGTGAATGCTGGGTGTGGCCCCTCCGCCAATGGCAGACAGAGAGTTTTGTCTGCTGCCCGGGCGGAACTCTGGAGCTTCCCCTCCAGGGTGCGGAGCCGGCCTCTGCAGCTTCACCCAGCCCCCATCCTCTCTGAGATCTCCGGCAATCCCTTTCCCCACCGTGCAGGCAGTGGCAGCCGGGGGACCTCTGTACCCTCAGTGATTCTCTCTGGGACCCTCCGGGCACCACGAACACCAGGCGGGATCTCCCCGCCAATGGCGGGGAGAGACTCTCCCTGCGGGCTCAGGTGTGTAACTCTAGAGTTTCCCTCTGTGTTTAGGAGTAATTGCGGGAGGTTTAGGTAGGGTTCTGGTCACCTGTTTCCACCGTCGCTCCTCTGTTGTATGCTCGCTCCTGCCCTAGGTGTGTGTTGATCTTCTGGGGGCATCCGTTGGAAGAAAGCCGCTTGCAGGTACTAGGCTGTTTGGTCGGGGTCGGAGAGTTTTCACCTATCTGCACAACCTCCCAGAGGGAAGTCTGTCTGCCTTCCGATGTATAGTCGCGTGGGTCTCTCAGACGTCCAGAGATGCTGTTTGGATATCCTTTGTTAAGCGATGAGTGTCCAAATAATTGTAGACTCGAAGGGGGAGAGACAAAGAGGACTACTCACGGAGCCATCTTGGATCTTCCTCCTCTCTCCTCTTCTATTTTTTGAAAGAGTTTGAGGAGGATTGGTATTAATTCTCCTTTACATGTTTAGTAGAATTTACCAGTGAAGTAATCTGGCCCTGGACATTTGTTTCTTGGAAGGTTTTTGATTACTGATTCAGTCTCCTCTCTAGTAATCAGACTATTCAGATTTTCTATGTCATCATGATTCAGTCTTGGTAGGTTGTATGTTTCTAGGAATTTATTCTTTCAGGTTCTCTAGTATTTTTGTGTACAATTGCTTATAGTAATCTTTTATGATCCTTTGTATTTCTGTGGTACCAGTTGTAATGTCTCCCCATTTATTTATGATTTCATTTATTTGAGTCCTATCTCTTTTTTTCCTGGTGAATCTAGCTAAAGGTCTGATAATTTTTTTTTATCTTTTCAAAAAAATAACTTAGTTTCATTGATCTTTTCTATTGCCTTTTAAATCTCTATTCCATTTATTTCCACTCTGATCTTAGTTATTTTCTTCCTTCTACTAACTTTGGGCTTCATTTGTTCTTCTTTTTCTAGTTCCTTGAAGGGTAAAGTTAGGTTGTTTATCTGAGATCTTTCTTGTGTCTTAATGTAGACATTTATTCCTATAAACTTCCCTCTTAGAACTGCTTGTGCTGCTTGCCATAAGTTTTGGTATGTTGTATTTCCATTTTCATTTGTATCAAGATATTTTTGTTTTTTCTTTGATCCATTGTTTGTTTAGTAGCATGTTGTTTAATCTCCACATTTTTGTGAATTTTCCAATTTTCTTTTTGTAATTAATTTCTGGTTTCATACTATCATAGTCTGAAAAATATGTTTGATTTGATTCCAACATTCTTAAGTTTACTAAGACTTGGTTTGTGGCCTAACGCATGATCGATCCTAGAGAATATTCCATGTGCACTTGCAAAGAATGTGTATTCTGTTGCTTTTGGATGGAATGTTCCTAATATATCTCTTAAGAACATCATCTGGTCTAATGTGTCATTTAAGACCAATGTTTCCTTATTGATTTTCTGTCTGGATGATCTATCCATTGATGTAAGTGTAGTACTATAGTCCCCTAATATTTTTGTATTGCTGTCTATTTTTCCCTTTAGATCTGTTAATATTTACTTTATATATTTATGTGTTGTTATGTTGAGTGCATAATTATTTACAAATGTTATATCCTCTTCTTGGATTGACACCTTTATCATCACATAATGATCTTCTTTTTCTCTTATTACCATCTTTGTTTTAAAGTCTGTTTTGTGTGATATAAGTATAGCTACCCCAGCTTTCTTTTACTTTCCATTTGCATGGAATATATTTTTCCATCCCTTCACTTTTTGTCTTTGTATATCCTTACATCTGCAGTGGATTCTTGTAGGCAGTATATAGATGGGTATTGTTTTTTTTTTCATTCATTCATTCCATGTCTTTTGATTGGAGAACTTAACCCATTCACATTTAAAGTGATTATTGATAGGTACGTACTTATTTTCATTTTCTTAATTATTTTCTGTCTGTTTTATAAGTCTTTTGTTCCTTGCTTCTTTTCTTGCTCTCTCCCTTTGTTATTTGATGATTTCTTTATTAGATGCTTAGATTCCTTTTTCTTTATCTCCTTTGTACAAATAAAGTTTTGTTATATGGTTACCATAAGGCTTGCATAAAACAACTTATGTTTGTAACAGTCTATTTGAAGTTAATAACAGGTTAAGTTCAAATGTGTTCTCAAGCTTTACATTTTTATTCCACTCACGTTTTATGTTTTTGATCCACAATTTACATCTTTTTATCTTGTGTATCCATTAGCAAATTATTGTAATTATAGTTATTTTTACTACTTTTGTCTTTTAGTCTTCATACTAGCTTTGTAAGTGATTAACCCACCATCTTTACAACATTAGATTATTCTGTGTTTTATTATACATTTGTCTTTGCTAGTGGTATTTATTCTTTTATATGTTTTCCTCTTACTAATTAGTGCCCTTTTGTTTCAGCTTAAAGAAGTCTCTTTAACATTTCTTGCAAGGCTGGTCTAGTGATCTTCTTTAGGCTTTTGCTGAACTCCTTTAGTTTTTGCTTGCCTGGAAAACTCTTGATCTCTCCTTTAATTCTGAAGGACAACTTTTCCAGGTAGAGTATTCTTCTCTGGTAATTTTTTTCATTCAGCACTTTGACCATATCATATCACTCTCTTCTGGCCTACAATGTCTCTGCTGAAAAATCTGCTGATAGTCTTATGGGGCTTCCCTTGTACATAGCAAGTTGTTTTTCTCTTGCTGCTTTTAATATTCTCTCCTTGTCTTAATTTTTGACACTTTAATTATCATGTGTCTTGATTAGGTCTCCTTGGGTCTTGATTTGGAATTCTCTGGGTTCCTGGATCTGGTTATCTTTTTATTTCCCCAAGTTGGGAAGCTTTAAGTTATTTTTTCAGATTAATTTCCTGCTCCTCTCTTTCTCTGTTCTCCTTCTTGGACCCCTATAATGGGAATGTTAGACTTGAAGTTGTCTCACAAGTCCCTTAAGCTATCATCACTTTTTTTCATTATTTTTTCATTTTGGTACTCTGATGGGTGAATTCCACTGTCCTATCTTTTCGTTCACTGATCCTTTCTTATACTTCATCAAGTTTGTTGTTGAACTCCTCTATTGTATTTTTCATTTCAGTTATTGTGTTCTTCAGGTCTGTGACTTCTATTTGTTACTTTCTTATATTTTCTATTTTTTGTTGAAATTATCACCTTGTTCATTCTTCTCTTGAGCTCAGGGAGCATCTTTATGAGCATTACTTTGAACTCTTTATCAGGTAAGTCACTTATCTCTGTTTCATTAAGGTCCTCTTCTGAGGTTTTATCTGTTTCTTTCTTTTGGAATACGTTTCTTTGTTTCTTCATTTTCCTTGACTCTCTGTTTTAGTTTCTATACATTAGATAAAACAGTCACCTCTTCCAGTCCTGAAGGAGTGGGCTTTTGTAGAAGATGAAACTTATAATTCAGCCTGACCCTATTTCTTGATCATTTCTCAAACGGTTATGATTGTCCAAGCCACTGTCTTTGTTCTTAGTAGCTCCTAGTAGTTGAGCATATGCCCAGACCTGCCAGTGTCCTAAAGGGGAGGATCCCAGTCAGCACCTAGATACAAGCTGATTGGAAGCCAGAACTTCAGACATCAGCTTTTAAAGTATGCAGGTTGACCTCTTCAAGAGACAGACTGGGAGCTGAGTGTTTCTCTTCACTGCACCCTGGGAGGATATCTGATTAAAAACTGTTTCTTGGTTTGCCACAGTACTGTTGAACCTGTGAATGCAAGTCCTACTAGCCACCAAGCCAGACTATTAAGTGGTGCATCCTCTGTGTGACAGTCACAAAAACCAGGGTACCAGATGTATCCACAAGCTCCATTCAGGGAGATACCAACAACCTGGGGCAGGGTAGATGGAGGACACAAAATGGTGCCTGCTTGCCTCCCTGGTCTCTGGAGAAAATTGTAGTCTTCTTCTAGATGTATGTTTAATTTGAAGCCTCCTCTCAGGCCATAGCTATGAAGATAAGCTAATAGGCCTCTTTCACATAAAGACTGGGGTTTCATTTAAGTCTGCTGTCCCTGCACTGTGTCCTGGGTGGGGGGATAGCTTGTTAAGAACTGTTTCTCTTTTTTTAATAGTCCTGAAGTACTAATGCACATAAGCCCCAGTGGCCACCAGAGCCAGCTGATTAAGAAACATCCCCTGAGTGACAGCCACAAAAATTGCAGTGCCAGGTGAGTGTATGAGCTCCCCCTTGAGAGATACCAGCAACCTAGAGCAAGGCAGAAGGAGAGTGCAAAGATGGCCCCCACCAGCCTCTGTCCCCAGAGAGCATTTCAGTAGGCCCCTATATGTATGCCAAACCAGAAGCATGCCCCTCAGGCCAAAGCTCCAAGACAAGCAAATAGGCCTCTGTCACAGAAAGACTGGAGATGTATTTCAGACAGCTGTCTCTGTGCTGTGCTCTGGGGGTGGTAGCCAGCCAAGAATTGTCTCTCCATTTGTTACATTCTCATGGGACCCATGAATGCAAGTCCTGCTGTCCACAAGTGCTAGGTAATCAAGGGAAATTTTGTGGGAGGCAGCCACAAAATCTGGGGCACTAGACCCAAAAACCAGGGCACCAGATGCATGTACAGGCACTCTGGAGCATGTGAGATGGAACACACAGAGATATTGCCCATTCTCCAGGTCTCTGAAGAGGATTACATTCAGCCCTTAGATGTGTGTTTAACTAGAAGCCTGTGCCTTAGGCTGCAGCTATGAAAATAAGCTAATAGGCGTCTGTCACAGAAAGACTGGATGCCTCAGTCTGTTGCCTCTCTGCTGTGCCCTAGGAGTTGCAACTGGTTAAGAAATCTTTCTTCATTTGTTATAGCCCTGGGGACCTGCAAGCATAAGCCTCACTGGCCACCAGAGCCAGGTAATCTGGAGGTATCCCCTGGGTAGCAGCCACAAACATCAGGGAACCAGACAAGAGTATAAACTCCTTTCCAGGAGATACCAGTGAGCTAGGGCAAACCAGAAGGAAAGTGCATAGGTGGCACCAGCCAACCACCATCTTTGGAGAGAATTTCAGTGGGTCCCTAGGTGTGTGTTAAGTTAGATGTATGCCCCTCAGGCCAAAGCTTTAAGATAAGCAAATAAACATCTTTCACAGAAAGTCTGGATACTGTTCAGTCGGCTGCCTCTGCACTGGGCCCTAGGGCAAGTGAGTCCACGTGAGAACTTTAAAAACTGTTTCTCAGTTTGCTATAGCCTTGTGGGTCTCATTGATGCAAGGCCCATTGGCTTTCAAAGCTGGATATTTTGGGGGCTCATGTCTCAGGTTCAAGTATTAAAAGCTGGAGTGTCAGATGTGGGGTATGAACCCTTCATTCCTCAGGTTTGTGAGTTCCCTCCCAATGTAGGTCACTGTGCCAAGGGTCGGATTTATGGCAAGACTGTGTCTCAGCTTCTCCTATCTGCTTCAATGTGGATTTTTTCTCATTTGTGTAGGAGTCACTCAGCTAGTTTTCGGGTTTTTTTCCAGGGGTAATTGTTCTATATGTAGCTGTAGATTTGGTGTGTCTCTGGGAAGAGATGAGTTCAAGATCCTGCCTTGAACCGGAACTCCCATCAAATTCTTCCTGATGTGTATTTAGATCATGCTGGGATGTTTCTTAAGATTCCCCCCTGAGTCAACTACACAGCCTAGATTTTTAAAATTTTTATTCAGTTATTTGGGGCAAATAAAAAATGTATATATTTAAAGTATATAACATGATGTATTGATATATGTATACATTTTGAAATAATTACCAAAATCAAACTAATTAACATAACCTTCACTTCTGATAGTTGCCTTTTTTGTAGTGAGGACATTTGAGGTCTATTCTTAGCAAATTCAAGTGTACAATGCATTATTATTAACTATAGTCATCATGTTGTACGTTAGGTCTCCAGGACTTATGCATCTTATAACTGCAAGTTTGTACCTCATCAATATCTCCCCTTTTCGTGTCGCAACGTTTGGTAATCACCATTCTACTCTCTGTACTATGTTTGACTTTTGGGTTTTTTAAGATTTCACATATAAATGAGATCATGAGATATTTTCCTTTCTGTGTTTGGCATATTTCATTTAGCATAATGTCTTCCAGGCTTATTTATTTTTTATGGCTGAATAATATTCTGTGTGTGTTTTTGTGTGCATGTGTAGAGAGAGAGACTGTGTGAGATATATATATATATATATATATATATATATATATATATATAATGTGTGATAAGTAAATAAGTTCAAATATATCCTACAAATATATATGTGCCAGATATATATATGATATATATATATATATTTATATTTATCCATTGGACACAGGCTGTTTCCATATCTTGCCTACTGTGAATAATGCTGCAATGAACATGGGAGCATAGCTATCTCTTTGAGATAGTGATTTTATTTTCTTTGGATATATACCCAGAAGTGGGATTGCTGGATCATATGGTAACTCTATTTTTAACTTCTTGAGGAACCTCCATACTGTTTTCCTTAATAGCTATACCAATTTATATTCACATCAACAATGCACAAGACTTCCCTTTTGTCCACTTCTTGGGAAGCACTTACTATTTTTTGACTTTTTGATAATAGCCATACTGACAGACGTGAAGTGCTATCTCATCATGGATTTGATTTACATTTTCCTGATGATTAGTGATGTTAAGCACCTTTTCATTTACCTGTTGGCCATTTGAATATCTTCTTTGGAAAAAGGTCTGTTTAGTTCCTTTGCCCACTTTTTAATTGAGTTATAGGATTATTTGATATTGAGTTGTATGAATTCTTTACATATTTTGGATGTTAACCCTTTATTAGATAGATGATTTGCAAATATTTCCCCCATTCGGTAGGGTGCCTTTTCATTTTGTTGATGGTTTAGTTTGCTCTTCAAAAGCTTTTTAGTTTGATTTAGTCTCACTTGTTTATTTTTGATTTTGTTGCCTGTGCTTTTGGTGTCAATTCCAAAATGTCACTATCAAAACCAATGTTAAGGAGCTTCCCCCCATGTCGTCTTCTACGAGTTTTATGTTTTACATTTCAGTCTTTACTCCATTTTGAGTTGATTTTGTTTATTGTGTAAGACAAAGATCTAATTTCATTCTTTTGTGTGTAGATATTCAGTTTTCCCAATACCATTTATTGAAGAGACTATCCTTTCTCCATTGTATATTTTGGCACCTTTGTCAAAAGTTAGTTGACTATATGTGCATGGGCTTATTTCTGTAAAGAGCATAGATTTTTACTGTTTATTTTTTTTACTTGAGTTCTTTTAAACCAGCTGTTCCTCATTCTGTATTTGTACAATTGATTTCTTTTTAAACCCAAATTAAGGATTTCACTTTATCCTTTTTGGATTTCATCTTATGCTTTCTAGATTTCATATTATTGATTTCCATTTATGTTAGTCTACTGTTGAACTACCTTTAGATGTGTTGACTAGCTAAATCCACCAAACTGTAGTGTTGTCCAGTGTTTTCCAAATAGTCCGCAAATATTTTCTGAGAGATTTTACTTTGTGTACTTCAATTACTTTAATTTTGGCTGAACCGTTTGAAAGTAAGTAGTGGACATCATGACTCTTCACCCCTAAATAATTTAGCATGCAGTTTTTAAAAGTGAAGACATTCTCCTACATAACTATATTATTATTAATATTATTATCACAGCATAGAACATTAACAATTTCATAACATCATCTAATATACAGTCTACATTCAAATTTTCCCCAATAGGTCCCCAAAATAGAATTTTTGAGCCAGATTCCAATGAAAGTTCTCAAGTTATATTTCATTATGTCTCTGTAATCTAGACTAGTCCCCTTACTTTTTTCCTCCCATAAGAGGCCAATTGTCTTACAGAATGTCCCACATTCTGAGTTCATTTGATTGCTTCTTCAGGATGACATTTAATTTTATCCTCTATCCTCTGCATTTTCTGTAAAACTGTAAGTTAGTTCTAAAGAAATGTATAGATTCAGATTAAACATTTTTGGCAAGAACAGTTCACATGTGATACTGGGATTTAATATTGTATACAACACCAGGAGACATACAGACACACACAGACATACACAGATTTGTCCCTAATTAGATGTTAAATTTGGTTAAGATAGTGACCACCAGAACTTTCCTTTATAAAAGTACTTTTTCCCTATGAAGTTGTGACTTGCTTCCTTTTTTTATTGACGTATAATTGACATACAACATTATATTAGTTCAAGGTGTACAACATAATGACTTGATATTTATACAAATTATTTGAAATGATCACCACAATGTCTAGTTAACATCTGTCACCATACATAGTCACAGAATTTTTTTTCTTGTGATGAGAACTTTTAAGATCTACTCTTTTAGCAACTTTCAAATATGCAAAACAGTATTATTAACTATAACCTCCATGATCTACATTATATCCCAGGACTTATTTATTTTATAAGTAGAGGCTTCTACCTTTTGACTTCCCTCACCCATTTTGCCCATGCCCCACATTGCACCTCTGGCAACCATCAATCTATTATCTATGTCTATGAGGGTTTTTTTTAGATTCCACATATAACTGAGATTATACAGTATTTGTCTTTGTCTGCCTTATTTCACTTAGCATAATGCTCTCAAGGTCCATCTAAGTTGTTACAAATGGCAAGATTTCCTTCTTTTTTATGGCAGAATATTTCTCTCTATATATACATATATATATACATATACAAATATATATACCACATTTATAGATACACCACATTTATAGATATACCACATATATAGATATACCACATAGATATGCCATATATATATACACACACAATATTTTCCATATCCATTTATCTGTCAATGGATACTTAGGTTGTTTCCAGATCTTAGCTACTGTAAATAAGGTTGCAGTGAACATGGGTGTGAATATACCTTTTCAAGTTAGTGTTTTTTTTCTTCATTTGGATAAATATCCAGAAGTGGAATGGCTGGATCATATGGTCGTTCTATTTTTGATATTCTGAGGATCCTCCATACTGTTTTCCATAGTGGCTGTACCAAGTTACAATCCCACCAACAGTGTACAAGGGTTCCATTTTCTCCACCTCCACACCAGCATTTGTTATCTCTCATCTTTTTAATGATAGTCTAACAGGTGTGAGGTGAGATCTCATTGTGATTTTGATTTATATTTCCCCAATGACTAGTTATCATTTTGTGCACCTTTCCATGTACCTGTTGGCCTTTCACATATCTTCTTTGGAGAAATATATGTTCAGGTCTTTTGCCCATTTGTAGTTGGATTATTTGTTTTTTGCTATTGAGTTGTATGAGTTCTATTTTTTTAAGGTGTACATAATTACATTTTGATTTCTGTGTAGATTACATTGTGTTCACCACCAAAAGACTAATTACCATCCATCACTGTACACATGTGCCCTTTTACTCCTTTTTCCCTCCCCACTTCTTCTTCCCCTCTGGTAACCACCAATCTAATCTCTAAATATATGTTTTTGTTGGTTGCTGTTGTTATATCTTCCACTTACAAGTGAAATCATATGGTATTTGGCTTTCTCTATCTGACTTATTTGGCTTAGCATGATACCCTCAAGGTCCATCCATGTTGTCACAGATGGCAAGATTTCATCTTTTTTATGGCTGAGTAGTATTCCACTGTGTGTGCGTGTGTATATATATATATATATACCACGTTTTCTGTAGCCATTCATCCATTGATGGCCACTTAGGTTAGTTCCAAGTTTTGGCTATTGTGAATAATGCTGCAATGAACGTAGAAGTGCAAATATCTTTTTGAATTAGTGTTTTAGTATTCTTTGGATAAATACCCAGAAGGGGAATAGCTGGATTATATGCTAGTTCTATCCTTAAGTTTTTGAGGAATCTTCATAATGTTTTCCATAGTGGATATTCCCATCAGTAGTGTATGAGAGTTCCTTTCCCTCCACATCCTCTCCAATACTTGTTATTTCTTGTCTTGTTAATTATAGCCATTCTGACAGGTATGAGGTGATATCTCATTGTAATTTTGATTTGCATTTCCCTAATAATTAGTGATGTTGAGCATCTTTTTATGTGCCTGTTGGCCATCTGTATATCTCCTTTGGAAAATCATCTGTTCAGATCTTTTGCCCATTTTTTAATTGGGTTGTTTGTTTTTCTGTGAGATGTATGGGTTCTTTATATATTATGGATATTCATCCCTTATCAGATATATGGTTTGTAAATATCTTCTCCCAAATGTTAGGTTGTCCTTTCATTTTGTTGATGGTTACTTTTGCTGTGCAGAAGATTTTTTAGTTTGATGTAGTCCCATTTGTCTATTTTTTCTTTTGTTTCCCTTGCCTGGTGAGACATGCTTTAAAAGATGTTGCTAAGACTGATATCAAAGAGAATACTGCCTATGATTTCTAGAAGGTTTACAGTTTCAGGTCTTACATTCAAGACTTTAACCCATTTTTGTTTTAAAGATTGGCACCTGAGCTAACATCTGTTGCCAATCTTTTATTTTTTCTTTCTTCTCTCCAAAGCACCCCTGTACATACTTGTATATTCTTGATTGTAGGTCCCTCTGGTTGTGCTATGTGGGATGCCACCTCAACATAGCTTTATGGGCAGTGCCATGTCAGCGCCCAGGATCCAAAACAGCAAAACTCCACACCACCAAAGTGGAGAGTTCCAAACCAACCACTCAGCCATGGGGCCGGCCCCAAGTCTTTAATCCATTTTGAGTTAATTTTTGTGTATGGTTTGAGATAATTGTCTACTTTCATTGTTTTGCACTTGGCCATCTAGTTTTTCTAACACCATTTATTGAAGAGACTTTCCTTTCTCCAATTATATGTTTGCAGCTCGCTTGTCAAAAATCAGCTGTCCGTAGATGTGTGGCTTTATTTCTGGGCTCTAGATTCTGTTCCATTTATCTGTGTGTCTGTTTTTGTGCCAGTATCATGCTGTTTTGGTTACTATAGCTTTGTAGTATACACTGAAATCAGGGAGTGTGATACCTTGAGCTTTGCTCATTTTTCTCAGGATTCTTTTGGCTATTCAGGGTCGTTTCTTGTTCCATATAAATTTTAGAATTCTTCATTCTATTTTCATGACAAATGTCATTGGGACTTTGATAAGTATTGTATTGAGTCTGTAGATTGCCTTAGGTAGTATGGTCATTTTAAGTATGTTAAGTCTTCAAGTCTGCAAGCACAGAATATCTGTCCATTTCTTTATATATTCATCAATTTCTTTCAACAATGTCTTATGGTTTTCAGTGTAAAGATCTTTCAGATCTTTAGGTAAATTTATTCTTAGGTGTTTAATTCTTTTTGTTGTAATTATAAGTGGGATTGTATTCTTAACTTCTCTTTCTGCTAGTGTATAGAATTGCAACTGATTTTTGTATGTTGATTTTGTACCCTGCAACTTTACTGTATGTACTGATTATTTCTAATAGCTCTTTGGTGTGTTCTTTGGTGTTTTCTATATATAAAATCACATCATCTGCAAATAATGACAGTTTTACTTCTTTTTTTCCAGTTTGAATCCCTGTTATTTCTTTTTTTTCTTTCTGATTTGTCTGGCTAGGACTTCCAATACTGCCTCAAATCAGAGTGGTGAAAGTGGGCAGCCTTGTCTTGTTCCTGTTCTTAGAGGGATAACTTTCAGTTTTTCACCATTGACTCTGATGTTAGCTGTAGGTTTGTCATATATGGCCTTTATTATGTTAATGTGCTTTCCTTCTATACCCACTTTATTCAGAGTTTTTATCATAAATGGATGTTGTATCATGTTTAATGCTTTCTCTGCATCTATTGAGATGATCATGTGATTTTTAGTCTTCATTTTGTCGGTGGAGTGTATCAGGTTGATTGATTTGCAGATGTTGAACCATCCTTGTATCCCTGGAATAAATCCCACTTGATCATGGCATATGATCCTTACAAGGTCTTTTTGTATTCAATTTGCTAGTATTTTGCTAGCATATTTAATTTTTTGCATCTATGTTCTTCACTGATATTGGCCTGTAATTTTATTTTTTTGTGTTGTCCTTGTCTGGTTTTGATATCAGGGTAATAACCTCATAGAATGAGTTAGGAAGCATTCTCTCTTCTTCAATTTTTGAAAGAGGTTGAGAAGGATAGATATTAAATCTTTTAATTTTGGTATAATTCACCATGGAAGCCATCTGGTAATGGACATTTTGTTTTTTGGGAAGTTTTGATTAGTGTTTCAATCTCCTTACTAGTGACCAATCTATTCAGATCCTCTATTTCTTGTTTCAGTTTTGGAAGGTTTTATGATCATAAGAGTTTATCCATTTCTTTTAGATCATCCAATTTGTTGGCATATAGCTTTTTGTAGCATTATCTTATAATCCTGTGTGTTTCTGTGGCGTTCATTGTAATTTCTCCTGTTCAGTTCTGATTTTATTTATTTGAACCTTCTGTCTTTTTTTCTTAGTGAGTCTAGCTAATGGTTTGTCAATTTTGTTTATTTTTTCAAAGAACCAGTTCTTAGTTACAGTGATTTTTTCTAGTTTTTTTAGTCTCTATTTCATTTATTTCCACTCTGATTTTTATTATTTCCTTCCTTCTACTGATTTGTGGCTTTGTTTCTTCCATTTTTTCTGGTTCGTTTGGATACACTGTTTGACTGTTTATTTGAGATTTTTCTTGTGTCTTGAGGTAGGCCTGTATTGCTATAAACTTCCCTCTTAGTACTGCTTTTGCTGTATCCCATATATTTTGGCATGTTGTATTTTCATTTTCATTTGTCTCCAGGTATTTTTTGACTTCTCCTTTGATTTCTTCACTGACACAATAGTTGTTTAGTAGCATTTTGTTTCATCTCCACATATTTGTGGCTTTCCACTTTTCTTCTTTAGTTGATTTCTAGTTTCATAATGTTGTGGTCAGAAAAGATGCTTGGTATTATTTCAGTCTTCTTAAATTTATTGAGACTTGTTTTTTTGGCCTAATATGTGATCAATCCTGGAAAATGTTCCATGTGCATTTGAAAAGAGTGTGCATTCTGCAGTTTTTGGATGGAATGTTCTGTATATATCTAGTAAGTCCATCTGGCCTAATCTGTCTTTTAAGGCCCATGTTTTCTTATTAATCTTCTGTTTGGATGATCTAACACTTGATGTAATTGGAGTGCTGAAGTCCCCTATTATTATTGTGTTACTATTTCTCCTTTTATGTCTGTTAATAATTGCTTTGTGTATTAAAGTGCTCCTATGCTGGCCACATATTTACAAATGTTATGTCTTCTTGTTGTACTGTTCCCTTTATCATTATGTAGTGCCCTTCTTTGTCTCTTGTTACAGTTTTTGTTCTAAAGTCAATTTGGTCTAATATAAGTATTGCTACCCCAGCTTTCTTTTCATTGCCATTTGCATGGAGTATCTTTTTCCATCCCTTCACTTTCAGTTTGTGAGTGTCTTTAGGCCTGAGATGTATCTCTCATATGCAGCATATATATGTGTCTTCTTTTTCCATCCATTCAGCGACCCTATATCTTTTGATTGCAGCATTTATTCCATTAACATTTAAAGTAGCTATTGATAAGTATGTACTTATTGCCATTTTGTTCCTTTTTTCAGGGTGTTTTTGTACTTTTTCTCTGTTCCTTCCTTGTCTTGCTCTCTTCCCTTGTGATTTGATTGCTTTCTTTAGTGCTTTGTTTCGGTTCTTTTCTCTTCATTATTTGTGTATTCATTATAGCTTTTTGCTTTGTGATTACCATGAGGTTCATATATAATAACCTATGTAAATAGCAATCTCTTTTTTGTTGATGGTCTCTTAAGTTTGACGTCTTACTAAAAGCCCTACAGTTTTACTCCCCCCTACATTTTCTATTTTTGATACCATATTTTATCTCATTTATCTTTGTATATCCTTAACCTCTTATCATGGAATAGATATTGGTAGTACTTTTATTTTTTGACCTTTATACTAACTTTATAGGCGGTTGATCCACTACAATTACTGTATGTTTGCCTTTACCAGTGGTAATTTTCCTTTGATAACTTTCTTATTCCTATTTGTAGTCTTTTCTTTTCCACTTAAAGAAGTCCCTTTAACATTTCTTGTAAGGCTGTTTTAGTGGTGGTGGAGTGCTTAAGTTTTTACTTGTCTAGAAAACTCTTTATCCCTCCTTCCATTCTGAATGATAATCTTGCTAGGTAGAGTATTCTTGGCTGTAGGTTTTTTCTTTTCAGTGCTTTGAATATGTTGTGCCACTCCCTTCTAGACTGTGAGGTTTCTGCTGAGAAGTCAGCTTATTGCCTTATGGTTTCCTTTTCATGTAACATGTTGCCTTTCTCTTTCAGCTTTTAGGATTCTCTCTTTATCTTTAATTCATGACATTTTGATAATGTGTCTTGGTGTAAGCCTCTTTGAGTTCATCTTCTTTTGTACTCTCTGTGCTTCCTGTACCTGGATGTCTGTTTCCTTCCTCAGGTTAGGAAGTTTTCTGCTATCAGATAGATCATCTGCCCCTTTGTCCCTCTCTTCTCTGTCTGGTACACCTATACTACAGATGTTAGTATGCCTGATGTTTTCCCTTAGACTACCTTCTTTCTTTTTCATTCTTTTTTCTTTTTTCTCTTCAGTTTAGGTGATTCCCTCTACTCTTTCATTCAGATCACTGATTCATTCTTCTGTGTCATCTACTGTACTGTTGATTCCCTCTAGTGAATTTTTCATTTCCATTGTTATATTCTTCAGTTCTGATTGATTGTTTTCTATATTTTCCAATTCTTTGTTGAAGTTCTCACTATGTTCATCTATTCTCCTAAAATCAGTGAGGATCCTTAAGACTATTAGTTTGTACTCTTTATCACATAGATTGTTTATCTCTGTTTCATTTGGTTCTTTTTCTGAGGATTTGTCTTGTTCCTTTATTTGAAACATTCCTTTGTCTCCTCATTTTGTCTACTTGTCTGAGCTTACATCTATGTATTAGACAGATCAGCTATGTCTCCCAGTCTTGGAGATGTGATGTTATGTAAGAGATGACTTATGATTCCCAGCAACATTCTCCCCTATCTTCACTTGTACCAAATGCTCCAAGAGTGTCCCCTGTCTGGGATGTATGTGCCCTTCTGTTGCATTGCTATTGAACAGGTGCCCCAATAGGCTAGGCTGGCCCCTGGCCAGCTAGTTGTAAACTTTAGCCATGTGCAGCTGCTATTGTCACTTTTATTGGGCATTACAAGCCAGCATGGCTGGCTGTGAAGTCTAATATCATACAACACTTGTTGTTTTGCTGTTAAATGAGTCAGGCACCCAGTGTGGTGGTTGCTAGGCTCAGGGGCTCATAATTGTTGCAGGACTCTGGTGCAGCTCCCTGTCATGTGTGGCTGTTGTTGGTTCTCTTTTGCATGCATAGGCCTCTGGCTAGATCTGGCTATGCTGCCCTGTGGTATACAGCTGCCTGAGTAGAGCTGGTCCCAGGAACATCAGTGCAAAATTGTCTCATACATTGGAAGATGGGGCAGAGTCCCTGTGTTGCTGTTTGTGATGGCCAGTAGCACAAGTCTTCTGTGGGCCCAACATTCCCCACTGCCCATGAGCCCACACACCCCATCACCGTGGGCTTGCTGGTGAGTGGATCTAGTCCTTGGGTGCAGGCTACCTGTTACCTGGCTGTGCTTAATTGCCTCAGATCCTCTATTAGGTGGGGTAAGCCCCTTGCACTAACAGGCTAGAGGAAGAAATCTAATGGAAGTTGCTAGTATCTGTGTCAGCACAACTGAAGCAGATCCAAATAATGGCTGCCACCAGTGTCTCAGTCCCTGGGAGGTTGGGCCCAGCTGCCTTCTGCCTCTCCAAGATGCACTCCAACATTAGTAAGTGAGTCTCTTTTACCAATGGGCTATGCACTTTTCCTTCTGATGTTTTTGTGTTGGTTTATGTATCAGGTGAATCTGTACATGGGCCCTTTAAGAGCAGATTTTTCTTTCTTTGAAGTTCTTTAGTTTTTCTGGGCATATTCTCCGTTGGTTTTCAAAGCCAGCAAAGCCAGGTACTATGGGATCTCATCTCAGTTATGCTAAATCTAAGGGCTGGGATGCCTATTGTGGAGCTCAGATCCCCCACTACTCCAGGAAAAGTTCTGTACATTTTTGAGATCACTCCTGGTCATGAAGTGCTGTGGCTAGGATGTGGTTTTCGCCTCAGTAGAGCTGCATTTCTGCCTTTTCCACCCCTGCCAGTGTTGTCCCTTGTTGTGGGCATTCTTTTTATTCAGTTTCCAGATCTCTCGTAGAGGAAATTGTTCCACAGGTAGTTGTATATTTGTTCTGTCTGTGAGAAGAGGTGAGTTCAGAGTCCTCCTATGCTGCCATCTTGCAAAATCTCTGTGTATGAGTTCTATATATATTTTTATATTAACCATTTATCAGATATGTAGTTTGCAAATATTTTTGCTCATTCCATAAGTTGTTTTTTCACTTTTTTGATTGTTTATTTTGCTCTGAAGAAACTTTTAAATTTGGTATAGTCCCACTTGTTTAATTTTTATTTTGTAGCTTGTGCTTTAGGCACCATATCCAAAAAATCATTGCCAAAACCATGTCAAGGAGCTTTTATCCTGTTTTCTTCCAGAAGTTTCATGATTTCAGTCTTACATTTTAGTTATTAACCCATTTTGAGTTACATTTTGTGAATGGTATAAGATAGGGGTCAAGTTTAATTTTTTTGCATGTGAATATCAAATTTTCCCAGCATCATTTATTGAAGGGGCTATCTTTTCTCCATTGAATATTCTTGCCTCCCTTGTCAAATATTAATTGACTGTATATGTTTGGGTTTATTTCTGGGCTCTCAATTCTGTTTCATTGATCTATTTGTCAGTTTTTATGCCAATGACATACTGTTTCGACTACTATACCTTCATAATATAGTTTGAAATCAGGAAGTGTGATGCCTCCTGCTTTGTTCTTTCTCAGAATTTCTTTCACTATTTGTGCTCTTTTGTGGTTCCATACAAATTTTAGGATTTTTTTTCTACTTCTGTAAAAAGCATCATTGAAATCTTGATAGAGATTTCACTGAATCTATAGATGACTTTTGGTAGTATGGACACTTTAATAATATTAATTCTTCCAATCCATGACCATGGGATACCTCTCCATTTATTTATATCTTCAATTTCTTTCATCAGTATCTTGTAGTTTTCAGAGCACGGATCTTTCACCTCCTAGGTTAAGTTTATTCCTAAGTACTTTATTGTTTTTGATGGTATTGTAAATGGGATCATTTTCTTTTTTTCTTTTGTTAGAAAATATATTATTAGTGTATATAAATGCTACCAATTTTTTCATGTTAATTCTGTGTTCTGCAATTTACTGGATTTGTTAATTAGATCTAACAGCTTTTTGGTAGAGTCTTTAGAGTTTTCTCATATAAAATCATGTCATCCTCAAATAAAGACAAATTTACCTCTTTCTTTTCAATTCTGATTCCTTTTATTTCTTTTTCTTGCCTTATTTCCCTGGCTAAGACTTCCCATACTATATTGAATAAGAGTGGTGAGAGTGGGCACCCAGGTCTTTTTCCTGATCTCAGGGGAAAAGCTTTCAAAATTTTACCATTGAGTATGATATTAGCTGTGGGCTTATCATATATGGCTTTTATTATGTTGAGGTATTTTCCTTCTATACTTAATTTGTTAAAAGTTTTTTTATCATGAATAGATGTTGAATTCTGTCAAATGCTTTTTCTGCATCTATTGAGATGATATGATTTTTTTCTTTCATTCTACTAATGTGATGTATCACATTGTTTGATTTGCATGTGTTGAAACATCCTTGCATACCAGGTATAAATTCCACTTGATCATGGTGAATGATCCTTTCAATGTGCTGCTGAATTTTATTTGCTAGTATTTTATTGAGAATTTCTGCATCTATATTCATCAGCGATATTGATCTACAGTTAGTTTTTTCCAGTAGTGTCATTGTTTGGTTTTGGTATCAGGCTGATGGTAGCCCTGTAAAATGAGTTTTGGCATGTTCCTTCCTCTTCTACTTTTTTGGAAGAGGTTAAAATCATTGGCTTTAATTCTTCTTTCAATGTTTGGTAAAATTCACCAATGAAGACATCTGGTCTTGGGTTTTTCTTCATTGGGAGATTGTTTTATTACTGATTCAATCTCCTTATTAGTAATTGGTCTATTGAGACTTTCTATTTCTTCCAGATTCAATCTTGATAGTTTGTATGTTTCTAAGAATTTTCCTATTTCTTCTAGGTTGTCCAGTTTTTTGGCATGTAGTTGTTCATAGAAGCTTCTTATGATCCTTTGAATTTCTGTGGTATCAGTTGTAATGTCTCCTTTTTCACTTATAATTTTGTTGATTTGGGTCCTCTTTTTTCCTTAGTTATTCTAGCTAAAGGTTTGTCAATTTTTATTTATCTTTTCGAGGAACCAGCTCTTACTTTGGTTAATCTTTTCTATTGCTTTCCTGTTCTCTATTTCATTTATTTCTGCTCTAATCTTTATTATTTCCTTTCTTATGCTAACATTGGGCTCATTTTGTTCTTTTTCTAGTTACTTAAGGTATAAAGTTGTTTATTTGAAATATTTCTTGCTTCCTAATGTAAATCGCTATGAACTTCCCTCTTAACACTACTTTTGCTTCATCCTGTAAGTTTTGGTATGTTGTCTTTCCATTTTCATTTATCTCAAGATATTTTTTTTGTTTTCTTTTTAATTTTCTCTTTGATCCATTGGTTCAGCAAAGAGTAGTTTAATTTTCATTTATTTGTAAATTTTTCAGTTTTTCTCTTAGAAAATGAAAATCTTTGATATGTATCCCTCAGCTTTGAGCTTATGGAACATACCCCCAGAATTTTACTTTTGTCTCTGGGCCTGACATTTCTTTCTTGCCCAAGGAAAGGAACTTTGGCAGCAAAGGGATATAGCCACTTAGGTAATCAGTGAGGGCCTAGTGGCTACTACGGAAATCAGCATCTCATGTGGTGACTTGAGGGATTAAAGGCAATGTGAGAGAGAGAGAGAGAAGAAACAAAGGACATATAGCCCTCATCTATTGTTTGCCCTTCCACCAGACACTGTAGCAAAGTGCTTTAAGAGACTTCTGTCTTGACTACCTCCTGCTGCCAATTTTGTAGGCTAAGAGGTATGTGAATGCCAATTATAATGTGCTATAGCAAAAAGACATGGAGAGACAGGCACATTTGGCTACCATCTGCTTGTGCGCCCTTGGGCCTCAGTTTCCCTATGTTTACCCCGAGGAGCTTGGAGTACATGCCCTCTGAGGACTCATTCAGCTGAGGTTTTGTCCTGTGAATGGAAGTAGCTATCACTGTTGTGGTTGTTATTTGCCTTGCATTCATGAAGTTTCCCTGGTGACTTTGGGCTTTTGAAAATCTTCAGTATTCTTTATCTATTGTGGTTACAAAATACTTCTGACAAATAGAAATGGCAAGCAATAGGATATATTGAAGTATATGAGGAAGACATTTGGTGTAAACCTAATTTGGCCTGACTTTGTTTTTCCAAAAGGGCCTGACATGGCCATTGAGCATGCATTGTAGATCTGCTTTAAACATTTACTATGGCAAGAACAAAGGCCCTTAAGATAAAGGTGCAACTTCTTCCCACATTGGCATTTCCTTAAGGATAAGCATCTCTCCCTAGGCTAGGAAATGATTGCTGTGCTCACCTTTGACCACCCAGCTCATGGGTGACCACCCAGCTCAAGACAGCAGACCTGCCACTCTGCTGTGTCCACTGAGACAGCAGACCTACCTGCTGTGTCCATCAGTTGCTGTGCTGACAGAGCAGTCTCGTGACTATTGTAAAAGGGACATTTCAATCATATGTGAAACATCCTCTTTGGGGGTATATAACCACTCTGTACACCCCACTTCTTTGGTGCCCTTTCTTCCTTCAGGAAGAAAGGCCCTGGGCCATGGTCCTCACATTTTAGTTCAGAATAAACTCACTCAAATATTCATTTATAGATTGGTTGTGGATTATTTTTGTTGACATTTCTTGGCATAGTCACAGCAGGATTTCAGAGAAACCCACCAGAGACCACCTGGAATATACACTGAACCAGCATTCAGTACCAGTAGGGGCCCATTGAGCCCCCAGATCACTGCTTTCTTCAGGTGACCCTGGTGAGTTCTCCTGAAACCTGGACCTCCTTATTTTAAGTTGATGGTCCAAGAGTTTACATGAGCTGATTAAGATCTTAAGACTAGGTGTCTTAAGGGGTACCGGTACATACTCTAGGTAAGAGGAATCTAGGAGGCATTTCCTAAGCCAGAGGAGCCTAGAGGGAATTTCCTATGCCAGTGGAGCCTGGAGGAACCTTGGAGTGAATGGGGAAGGCTGACCTTTATAATTTGGCTTTAAAATTGGAAATAATTGTGTTTATAAAGTTTGAACAAACTGCTTGATAGAGAAATGAGAGACTGAACATGTTTAGCTCTGAAGCAAAGGGCACTAGCTCCTCCTGGCCTTTACCAAAAGGCATCCTTTGGTGACTAAGTACCTCAGTGGGAGTGTCAGAGGATCAATCCTCTTGACATGTAGGGGTCCCATTAGCAACTCCACTCTCATTCATGGTAAATAATTATGGCTCATCTAGGGATGCATGTATAAGGGCTGGTCACCTGGAGCTCTGAGCCCCCACAGTGGTTTTAGACTGCTGGCAGGAGAAACTGAGGCACATAAGAGAGTATTTATGACCTTTCTATAGGGAGTAACACTCACAAGCAGCACATTTTCTGACCCATTACACTGTCCTTAGAAGTTGTTTGGACATTATAACAAAAAAAAAAAACTTAAAAGAGAAGCCAGACATCGAGCTTCTAAAACAGCCTGATCAGTTTCCAAATGGGCAGCCTCTCCTTAGGACTCTGGTTGGCTTCATGCTGTGACTGCAATTGCTTAACAAAGGGAGATCCCAAGCCAGATTGCTAAAGCCAAAAGAAAGAAAGATATAAAGAGGAAAAACTTGGAAAACAAGCCTTTCCACCACGGTCTGCTATGAGAACACCTAACTCAGAAATCTAAGGAAAATCTTTGTTGTATCTGTCTGTTGTTTGTGTGTATCTATGTGTGTTACAAATGTGTGGTATTTTACCTCCAGATGGTACAATTTCTAAAGAGCTCTATTCCAGTCACTGAAAGTAAGCACTTACAAAGAGTCTTTTCTAAATAGAACTAAGCCAAATGTCTTTCAAGTTAACATGATATAGGTTAATCTTTGGTTAATGAAAGTTTAAGTTTGTTGGTTTGATTGAAAAGGCACGTCCTCAAGAGTTGTTGGTATTTGAATATGATGCGGATATGCAGCCTGGGTTTACTAGTCAAATAAGCTTACGTTGTCTGGTAGAAATTTCTCAGCAAAATAATAGATTTAAATGATAATTAATTTTGCCTAATGTCTCATGAAGTTTTCCAGGTAATTTTAACATCACTATTGGGAACAAATGGTTAGATATAAATGAAATAAGAGTTTATAGATAAACTTTTAGCAATAATTATAGTTTACGGCATGTGTATTTAAAATAACTTCCAAAATCTTTTTGGTAACTTGAAACTTTGAAGTTTTGCTAGGTTAATTTAAATGAATGATAAAATCCATTGAGTATCTAGATCATTTCCAAATAAGATATTAGACATTAATTACTAAATCTAAGTTTATCTACTTTTGGCTTCTTATTTCAGAGAGGCTAAAAGTGTTTGGGTCTTTTACTGTAAAGCAGCACATTTCTAGAAATCATGAAAAGTGTTTATAATGCTGATATAAAAGACAATTCATAATTGCTTACCTTTTTAGTGTTTACTAGGGTCTGTTAAAGGTTAAAGAGTTCTAATATATGTAATTAAAGCTACTAGAAGTTAATAAGGAAAATGTATTTGTATTCAAGGAAAGTAAGGTGTAAGTTTTCAGTAAAGAAGGTATAAAAAGAATGGAAAAATTTTGTTTGATTGGTTAAGAAAGATAAATTTGTCCTAAAGTACTAGGAGAAAGAAAAAAGGAAGACTTTGGACAAATTCTGAATGGAAAAGAAACTTGTAGAAATTTTATGAAAGAAATTCTGAAGAAAGTTTTGTACCTGGTCAAGCTGGCTAAGATTGAAATGAATCTAATTAAATAAATGGGTTTTAATATGAAAAAGTAAACTGGTACAAAAATTAGAATTTGGCTTTCTCTCTTAAAAGTCTAATTTTCTTAAACTCTTAGTCTGCTCTTGATAAAGAGGTTATAAAAGGATTTTTCTTCTGAGTAAGTTTACAGAAGATCTATGTTTGTTAAGATAATTTCTTATATGTGAAAAGACAGAGGTCTCTCTATTAAGGTGTTTTTTTTTTCTGTTGTCACTTTGGTTAAATATTATTATAAGCATTGTTTCAGTGACCCTTATTTCACAATGACAAGATCAGCAATCTCTTCATCTTGTTTAAATAAGTATTTTGAAACCTTTTGATATTTTAGACAAGCTTCTCCCTCAAAAAAGAAAATTCAAGTCCTGAATAACGACTTTCTTTTGACCTGGATGAAGGAAGAGAATTTCTCTGGGGATTTTCAGAGGGCCCCTGGGACTTCTCAAAGAAATTTGTTCTCTCTTCCTATAAAGGAGGGATACTAATTAGGCTTGTTCGGTATGCTAAATTGCAATGAGAAGCATTGTCGAGTAAATGATGATAAACCTTAGGTTATATTGTGTAGGTAAATATTATTCACTATTTTAACCATGCTACCTTGCTTCCAACATCACAAGGGGAGAAGACCACGACTGCATTCTATTGTTTAATTTGGTTTACAAATGGGTCTTACTTAAATGATAAGCAAGGATGTTAGCAAGCCGGATATGCTGTCCAGCTTCAAGAATGCCTGCTACTTTCTGTTAACTCTGCTAATCCAGTAAAAAGATTTCCTTCTACAGGCTTAAGAAATCGCCACAGAAGAAAAAAATGTATATACATAAAGGTTGCAACAAAAGGGGAAAACAATGCTTTTGGAAACTTTCTCCCAGTGGCTCATATAGCCTCTACTCGTGCTATGTGCCCAAAGTATAATCCAGAGAAGCCACTTCATGAGTCACAAGGCCACTTTCCCTTCCTAAGGGACCCTTTGAGGTATGACAATTGGACTTTGTCCAAATGCCACCATCTCAAGGATAAATATATCTTGTAATGATCTGTATGTTCTCACATTGTTTTGAGGCTTTTCCTTGCAGAAGAGAGATGGCTTTAGGTAAATTATTATTGAAAAGGATAATTCCTGTTTGAGGAATTCCTCCCAAGTTACACAGTAACTGGGGAACTCAAATCTATTTGTAATGTTTGGCAAATATTGCAGCATTTCCACTGTGCTTACCATCCTCGATCCTCAGGATTGGTAAAAAGAACTAATGGCACAACCAAAACTTAACTGGCAAGCTTTCAGAAGCATTTACTCTCTCACAGCCAAAAGCTCTTGTGCTACCACTCCTTAATCTTAGATCTATACTTTTTGTAAACATCGGCTGTCTCCTTTTTTTTTTTCTAGTTCTTGAAAGGTTTATTTTTTGCCTCCTTTTGAAATAATAATAAAACAGCCTATGCAATTAGATGAAGAAATATATGAACGAACTTTGCTTAAGGGATATATTACATTGTTGTCATGGTCTTATTGAGCTGCTTTAAAAAAATGAAAGATTGGTAGCTGATTCTTTCACACAGAGCTCCCAGAACGTAAGGATCTTGGACTATAACCTGGAGAATTTATTTATTGAAAGAACCATCAAATAAAAGACTCTATACAGCCCAGTTGAAAAGGATCATACCAGGAGGACAAGAAGACGACATCTGTTGTAGACAGCTGTCCCAAGACTCCGGCCCAGGCCTGTATTCCCAACCTTCTATCTCCTCATTTAAATTTTTCTTATGCTTAAACCGTATACCTATTTTACAATTTGTTTGGAATACTATCGTACTTAAAGAAAGTGATTAATTTGGAACAGACTGGTCTTGAAGGCCAGGCATTTATCGAGTGACTCCTAATGGAACTCAATGGTTATTTTAAACAAATCTTTGGCCTTGGCTACTGCCTGGATGGCTAAAGCACTGCACCCTGAGTTTCCTTTGAAAGCAGGGAAGGAGTCAGGCTGAGTTAAAACCTGTTGCCAATCTCCCTCTCTTTAAGGCCAGATGGCCTTCTTCAGTGTTCCACTGGTATGGCTATATTTGCAGCTATATTTGCCCCTTCTTTGGGTCTAACAGATGTCATTATTACATATGGAAGCTCCGACTAAGTTTACTCACGGAGCCCTTAACGATAGTCAAGGAGGAATAGGCTTATTTAAATACAGAAATATCTTTAATGAGAAGGGCTGTCCTTCAAAACAGAATGGCTTTAGATATTCTTACTGCATCCCAAGGTGGAACATATACAATCATTCAGACTGAATGCTGTGCTTTTATACCTGATGAGTCTTCCAATGTGTCATCTCTACAAAAGCACATGAAAGAACATGTGAATGCCTTAAGCGATCCTACACCCAGTTTGATTTGTTTGGTTGGCTCCCTTTCAGTATCGGTTCCCTTTTTTGATCTGGATTGCAATTCCTATTTCTATTACTTATTGGAATTCTTGTACTAGTCATAATATTCAAACTAATTGTTGTTTTCTTTAATCAGTGTGGTAAAAATAGCATACAAACTAAAGTAATGTTTGCTCGATGGCTTAAAATGGTCGATCTATCTTATAATCCTGGACAAATTTCCTTTTCTGATAAGGACTATGCCTAAGAACTCATTTTAAACTAATATTTTCAAAAGTGTTGAATTATTATCATTACTGTACTTGTTCTATTATCATATACAATGTAAATATGAAGAGTCATAGAAAAGCACATATACAATGTTTGTGCAACAATCTAAAATTAATTGAAAATTAGATAAGTTATGAGATGCTTCCTCTGTTAATACATATACCTATCTGCTTGTCCACTATTCCCCCCAACATGGACAACTGGGCAAATAAATGAGATAAAAGCCTAGCACCAAGGGACATGATGCATCCAGGGTAGGCAGCAACTACCCTGGCACTGAGGGACAATATTTTGATCATCAATGCTTTCTATCGAAAGATTATAGATCAAAAGGTGAAAATGACAAATAGAAATGGCAAGCAATATGACATATTGGAGTGTATGAGGAAGACGTTTGGTGTAAACCTAATTCGGCCTGACTTGTTTTTCCAAAAGAGCCTGACATGGCCATCGAGCATGCATTGTAGATCTGCTTTAAACATTTATTATGGCAAGAACAAAGGCTCTTAAGATAAAGGTGCAACTTCCCCCCACATTGGCATTTCCTTAAGGATAAGCATCTCTCCCTAGGCTAGGAAATGATTGCTGTGCTCACCTTTGACCACCCAGCTCACAGGTGACCACCCAGCTCGAGACAGCAGACCTGCCACTCTGCTGTGTCCACTGAGACAGCAGACCTACCTGCTGTGTCCATCAGTTGCTGTGCTGACAGAGCAGTCTCGCGACTATTGTAAAAGGGACATTTCAATCATATGTGAAACATCCTCTTTGGGGGTATATAACCACTCTGTACACCCCACTTCTTTGGTGCCCTTTCTTCCTTCGGGAAGAAAGGCCCTGGGCCATGGTCCTCACATTTTAGCTCAGAACAAACTCACCCAAATATTCATTTATAGTTTGGTTATGGATTATTTTCATCAACACTTCAAAAATTGCTGTGCTACAAAATAACACAAAAATGAGATAAACATTTATTATCTCACACAATTTCTGTGGTTCAAGAATTCAGGAATGATTTAGCTGGGTGGTTCTGTTTTGAGGTCTGTCGTGAGGTTGTAGTCAAGATGTTCGCCAGAGCCCAAGTCGTCTGAAGCCTGACTAGAGGTGGAGGATCTGATCCCAAGATGGTTCTCTCAGGCAACTAGCAAATTAATGTTAGTTGCTAGTTGGAGGTCTCGGTTATTCACTATGCAGTCCTCTCTGTAGGGCTATTTGAATGTCCTCATGACATAGCACGTGGATTTTCACAGAGCAAGTGATCCAAGATATAGCCATGGTGGAAATTTCAATGTCTTTTATGACCTAATATCAGAGGTTATAGCTTCCACACTATCCTACTTGTTAAGCAGGTCAGTCCTACAAAGGATGGGTACTGCAGAAGAGCACAAATACCAGGCATAAGAATTATTGGGAGCTGTCTTGGATGCTGGCTACACACATACCTAATTGGGTTTATGAATATTTGTGTCTTCTTGGTGTCTGTCCTCCTGCTCTTTAATCTATGGTCACAATACATAGTTGTAGAAGTTGGGCACTGAACTAGGGCTCCTGTCCAAATGAGAAAGAAGGTGCTTAAATACAGCCTGAGCTCCACTTACCAAGTCTTACACTTGCAGGGTTGCATTCTTCCAATGGATGTGTTCTTTTTTCTAATTTTTATTGGGGTACCATCTGAGATATTTGAGCCAAATATCACTCAGATTTCTGTGTCACATTCTATCAAAGGTCTTGCTTTGATCTGCCTTGCTGGGCCACATCCCATCCTCAGCCCCGAGTTCTTACCTCAGACTGCCCAGCCTTGCTGTTTGTCTTCTCTCTAAACCTTCCCATGGTTTACTTTTCTCCAGTGAACTTCTTCTCTGTTATCTAGAGTCTGGTGTTTCTCAAACTGTTATTTGCACATGAATCCCTGGTGAATCTTGCTAAAATGCAAATTTTGTTTCAGCAGATCTGTGGAGGAGCCTGAGATTCTGATTTTTATGAACCTCCTAAGGATGCCCATCTGCTGAATCGTGGATCACACTTTGAGTAGCAAGAGGGTAGGGCCTGCTTCTAACTCTCTGCAGCTCTGCCTACTTTTGGTCAGAGAATAACAATCACAATAATAACAATAATAATAATAGCAGCTAACATTTAATAGTAGTTTACACATGTCAGAAACTTTTCTAAACACATTACAAAGACTAACACATTTAATCCTGAGAACAACCCTGTGAGGTATGTCTATTGTAATCAGCCCCATTTTATATAGGAGGAAACTGAGGCACAGAAAAGTGAAGCCCTTTTGTGGGGAAATAGGCAGTGACTTACCCAAGGATACACAGCTAGTGAGTGGCAGAACCAGTATTCTGTCCTAGGTGGTCTGGCGCCAAAGTTCTTGAATCATTACACCATCTTTCATTTAATCACCTACCATTTGCCTGGCACTGTGTTCGCGGCTTTCTACATAGTCTCTCATTTAATCACTATAAGCTAAGTAGTACTGCTCTTATTTTATAAATGAGGCACAGAAAACTTAAGTAACTCGCCCAAGATCACACAGCCAGCAAAGTTGCTAGGAATCAAATTGATAATTTTCTGACTCCAAATCTCATGCATCAATTTGTTCAGAACATCTCCCTTATCTACTTGTCACGGTGCCAGAAATTGGAAGGTTTTCAGTCACTAAAGTTACCTTATTCAAAGTAATTCCCCTCATGGGAAGAGAAACAGGTTATTCTCTCAGCTGGACATGCCAGGCTTTCTAAGAGTGAGGGGAAAGGCCCTGAGGATCCAGGATCTAGGACCTGCATACAGGGGTGGGGTGAGTGGTCTGGAAAGAAACAGTGAATGAGGGCCAGTGGCAGACTGTGAAGTTTTTCCAGGTCCCTGTGTCTCTTGGAACTCTTAGGAGGGTATGGGGCTGTAGAGGGAGTGAAGTGCTGTCTGGGCCTCTGTGAATACACATTGTTGTTTGAGGGAAGTGAGTCAGAGCCCTACCAGGCAATGTTTTCCTAGCCTGGTCAGGAAAGTGAACTGACATCCTGTGGTGGAGACTAAAGCCAATGGGCACTCCTTTGAGCCTCTCAGCAAGCTTTTGATCTCAGGATACCCTGGAGATTCCTTATACCCAGTGTCCCCCATACTTGAGTACCCAGAGCCTTGGTCCTCCACATCTCCCTTCCCCAAACCTGGCAGAACTCTTGACTTCTTGCCTTCCTATGGTCTTAAAGGTCAATCTCCCTTATCTACCACCTTTCCCCACTGGACTGGATTCATACCACTCTTCCCAACATTTTTTATTCATTCCCTTGTTCACTGAGGCCTACAGGGGGCTAGGTCTTCTTTCCACAAAAAAGAATCAGGCTTAGAATGCTCAGCCTCCTGGGTGAGAGAACATGAAGACTGACGTTTCCTTCTATTCTCACCAAGGGAAGTTTAACCCGGGCCTCTGAGGAAGGAACACAGTGCTGGAAGGTAGAAGGACTGGGAATCATTCCCAGTTTTCCCACTACTGAGCTGTGAGAATTTGGGTACATCCTTTCTCCTTTCTGAGCTTCAGTTTCCCCATATGAAACCTAAGAGGATGGGTCTAGATGGTATCTAAGAGCTTATTCTGCTCTCATATTCTGTGCCTTGCATTCCCTGGGTAAAGTAAATCACACACAAAAAATAACAACAAGAATAACTAATATATAGGGCACTTATTATGTGCTAGGTACTGTTATAAATGCTTTAGATATATATCCATTCATTGAATCTTTACTTAGTATTAGCAGGATTAGTAGTAAGGATTCTATCCTATGAAGTAGATATTATTATTATCGCCGTTTTACAGATGGGAAAACTAAGGCACAAAGAAGTTAAATAATCAAGGTGATATAGCTAATGAGAGGAGGATATCCTAACATAATAATTGTATTGCAGGCCCATAAAAGGAAGGTCCAGGGAGAGTCTCTGCCTCCATCTTTCATACACTTTGTTTAGTCTCAGACTCTCTCTCATTCTCATTTTCTCTCTCTCTCTCTCTTTGGTCAGTATGCTTTGATCTACCTCAGACCCTGACAGCCCAAGAGTAGAGCAGTCAACTTTCTTCTCTTTCCTTAAGGGTCCAGTAAGCCACAGAGGATATAAGGAGAAGGGGGTTGTATGATAAAAGGTAGTTGCTGTCATGTATTACAGTACCTAATGGTCTTTCCTTAGAGCAGAGGAGCTAGAGATTAGAATCATGAAGGTCTGGGAACACAAGGCCAGGGAAAGAGGGACATGCAGATATTGGTGTTTACTCCCCCCAGGGGCCATTTCCGATATACTGAGCTGAGCCTCAGTTTTGCTTGCTTTACTCTCCAGGGTGGCATCAAACCCAGCAAAGGCAGAAGGTGCTTGGGGAAGAGTAGTGCCTCGAGTGATAGCTTCAGCAAGCTGTAAGATCTGAGTATGGCAATCTCTCTACTTTTGTCTCTGTCCCAGGCTGGAGAACTTCTGAAAGCTGAGTCTATTAATGCTACTGTAGGACATATCTGTATTCACCCCTATAGATGGGGCCAGTTTAGTCTGTTCAGGCTGCTATAACAGAATACCATAGACTAGATGGCTTATGAATAATACAAATTTATTTCTCACAGTCCTGGAATCTGAGAAGTCTAAGATCAAGGTACCAATAGATTTGGTGTCTGGTGAGAGCCCACTTCCTGGTTCATAGATGGCCATTTTTTCTCTGTATTTTCATATAGTGGAAAGGGCAAGGGAGCTCTCTGGGGTCTCATATTTTATAAGGGCACTAATCCTGTTCATAAGGACTCCACCCTTAAGACCCAATGACCTCCCAAAGGCCCACCTCCAAATACCGTCATATTAGGGATTAGGAGTCAACATATGAATTTCTGGGGGACACGAACTATTCACTAATTCTATTCATTAAAAAATAGATGTTTTCTAAGCATCTGCTGTGTGGCAAGCTTTGGACTTCAGGGATATAGATAACACAGTTGTTGCCCTTCAAGAACTTAGCTTACACCTCAACAGTAAAATAATGAAACACTATGATAAGTAGTTTAACAAAAGGGGAGCAAAGTTCTCTGGCAGCCCAGAAGAAATAGAGACTAATTCTGAAAGTCCATGTAGTAATAGATGGCTTTTCAGAGGAGCGATCAGTTGAAAGAAATCTTAAAAGATGAGTTGTATTGTAACAGGAAGAAAAGTGGGGATGGGGGCAGACAAGGAAGGTATTGGTGGAAAGAGCATAGGCCAAACCCTCTAGGCATGAAGACACACAATGTGTTTGAAGAATAAAGTTATGTAGATTAGCTAGAATATGTGATGAAAGTATAGGCAAAAGAATGAAATGAGATGGGACTGCAAAGGTAGAAAAGGGCGAGATTACAAAGGTCCTTGGAGGAAGATATTTTTAATTTCAAGATTTTTATTTCTTATTTATTTTCCAAGTAATTTTATTGGGGTCATAATAGTTTATAACATTGTGTAATTTTGGATGTACATTATCGTTTATCAATTTCTGAATACACTTCATTGTGCTTATCCCCAGTAATCTAATTTTCATTCATCACCATACATATGTACCACTTTATCTCTTTTGCCCATCTGCCAACCCCCTTCCCCTCTGGTAACCACTAACCTGTTCTCTTTATCCATATATCTGTTATTTTCCACATATGAGAGATATAATGTAGTATTTGTCTTTCTCTGGCTTATTTCGCTTAACATCATACCCTCAAGGTCCATCTATATTGCTGCAAATGGGACAATTTTATCTTTTTTATGGCTGAGTAGTATTTCATTGTATATGTATACCACATCTTCTTTATCAATTCATCTGTAGAAGGGCATTTGGGTTGCTTCCACATCTTGGTTATTGTGAATAATGCTAATTTCAAGATTTTTAAAATTTAGTTTATGGGCACTTAAAGAAGAGAAAAAGTTTTAAGCAGGAGAATGAATGGATAATGTGATCATCATCATCATAATAGTTAGCATTTATTGAGAGATTTATACATGCCAGCACTGTGCTAAGTGCTTTATGTATATTCTGTGCTATCCCATGTAATCCCCACAAATACCCTATGAGATGGATCAAATGAGATACTACTTCCATTTTGCAGATGAAGAGCTGAGGCACAGGGCAGTTAGGTAACTCTGTAAGCAAAATTGTGTTCAATTTTGGAGCCTCCCATATATCCACTGCCCTTAGAAGTGGCCTCAGGCCAGTGCCAACATCTTTTTGAATACCATATCTACTTGGGCAAGGGAAACAAAAGAAAAAGTTAAAAAATGAGGCTATATCAGACTAAAAATCTTCTGCAAAGCAAAAGAAACTGTGAACAAAATGAAAACACAATCCACCAACTGGGACAAAATATTTGCAAATCATTTATCTGACAAATGGTTGATCTCCAAAATATACAAAGAACTCATACAACTCCACAAAAGAAAACCAAACAACCCAATCAAAAAATGGGGAGAGGATAGGAAAAGACATTTTTCCAAAGAAGATATACAGATGGCCAACAGACATATGAAAAGATGTTCAACATCACTAATTATTAGGGAAATGCAAATCAAAACTACATTGAGATATCACCTTACACCAGTCAGAATGGCTATAGTTACCAAGATGAAAAACAACAAATGCTGGAGAAGTTGTAGAGAAAAGGGAACCCTCATACCTTGCTTGTGGGAATGCAAACTGGTGCAGCCACTATGGAAAACAATATGGAGATTTCTCAAAATATTAAGAACAGAAATAACATACAATCCAGGTATCCTACTACTGAGTATTTATCCAAAGAAGTTGAAATCAACGATCGAAAGCAATTTATGCACCCCTATGTTCATTGCAGCTTTATTCACAGGAGACAAGAAGTGGAAGCAACCCAAGTGCCCTTCTACAGATGAATGAATAAAGAAGATGTGGTATGTATATACTCAACAGAATACTACTCAGCCATAAAAAAGACAAAGTCGTCCCATTTGCAGCAACATGGATGGGCCTGTGGGTATGATATTAAGTGAAAAAAGACCCTTAAAAATTTCTTTTTCTGATTATAAACCTACTAAATAAATGCTCACTGCAGAAACTCTGTAAAATACAGAAAATTTAACAAAGAAAATTAAAAATGTCTCATGATTCCACCCCTAAAAACATTGTTAATGAATATTTTATCTTCCAGAGTTTTATGCAATGTATATTTTTGTAGAGTTTCTATTGTGCTACATATGTAATTTTGGTTCTTCCTTTATTTATTGAACATAACCACATAAGCATTTCCCCTCTCCAAGTGATTTGAGAATTCTTTGTCAATATGCTGTATATTTTGTAAATATGCATAATCAATTTGTGAATGCTTTATAATTTACTATTCTAAATGAATGTAAGTTGAGGTTGATACTGAATTTTTACTATTTTGAATAAAGCTGTGGTGAACATTTTTGTGTATAAAGTGTATCTGTATTTCAAGTAATTTCCTTAGGACCGATATCCGGAAGTGGGATTATTGGGCTCAGGGACTGGTTGTTAGAAGGCTCATGATATATGTAGCTGAGATTCTTTCCAGAACAGATATCCCAATTTTTATTTTCTCCAGCAGTGTCAGCAAATCTCGGCTATACCACACCCTCTCCAGCTGCTGATATGCAAATTTTAAAAGGTCTTTGCTAGTTTGATAGGAGAAAAATACTGGCTTGATTTCATTTGCATTTCTTTGATTACATATGAAGTCGGGTATTTTTCAATCTGTTTATTATCCATTTATATTTCTTTAGTGATTTGTCTGTTCATATCTTTTGACTCTGTATCCACGAAGTGTCTTGTTCATTCTCAGGAATTGTTCATATTTTAAGATTTTTGAACTCCTTGGCTTATTTGTTGCAAATGTTTTTCAGCATGGCTTGATGAGCTGTGCTAGGTCTGTGCCCAGGATCCAAACTGGCAAAACCCTGGACCGCCAAAGTGGAGCACACGAACTTAACCACTTGGACATGGGGCTGGCCCCTGAATGGTTATTTCTTTATTGCTTGTCTCTTCCAACCAGAATGTAAACTTCTCAGGAGTAGGACTTTTCTCTATTTTACTCACTACTGTATTTTTGACTCCTGGAACAATTCTTGGCATGTAGTAGGTGTTCAGTAAATGTTGTTGAATTAATTTAAAAAGAATGAATGGACTTCTAGGTTCCGGGCTGGCATGTAAGAAGTTTGGAAGTTGTCACTGTCATGCTCACAATAAGAAAAACGCTGAAAAAAATGAAAAACAACTCTTTTTTAGATCCATCCAAGAATTGAGGTCACAGGGCAAACTGCTTCCCCCAACATTGGAGAGACATACAGGCAGATACAGAGAATCACAGTGTACTGGAGCAGAAGCTCAGGAATGAAAACCACTAATGGAACCAGTACAAGAGGTAGGAAAAGATAAACTCTAAGAGGTGAATTGCTGGATCCTTATTGTGGCCGAAGGGGGTGCCCACACGCTTTTGTGAGTTTTACCTCCAGGAGCCATACCAGATTATCACAGGGAAAATCTGAGAAAAATTTCCTTCCACTTCTGGCAGAAGAAGGGGGAAGATAGACATATTTAAATACACACAGAGCATTCTGTTCTTAACAAGGTCTTCCCTCAAGGGAAACTATTTTACCAGATCCTGACTGGGGTTTCACCAGAGCCTAAGCTACCTGTGGGAAGGAAAATAATCAACTCTGGCCCCGTCTAGCCTTTCTGTCTCACCTGAAAAAGGAACAAAAACTGAGAAGCAATTGTAAAGGTCCCAGTCCAGGAACACAGGCTCACTAAAAGATAATCACAGTATTATAGAATATTCCCCCTCCCCCAACATCTTCCCACCACATCCACAGGGATCTTGTATAGTAAAGGGAAATATAACAAAAGAACTGTATATCTCAGAAGATATTTTAAAAACAATGTCTAGGGAAATCCAAAGACAACAGGCAGACAATAACAAGGGCACCAGAGGGAATTTTAGCCTCTGACATTTACAGCTTCAACAAACCATAAACACAGATGAACTCTTAGTCAGATAAACACTAAAGGCCTGTTTACCTCAGTTCCTTTTAGTCAATACATCATTTCTGGCTTTCAACAAAAATTACAAGGCATACTGTAAGACCAAAAAAGAGTTTCAAGAGACAGAGAAAACATCAAAGCCAGACTCAGATATGGCAAGAATGTTGGAATTATCATACCAAGAATTTCAAACAATCACGATTGTTATGCTAAGGGATCTAATAGAAAAAGTATAAAGCATTCAAAAATAGGTAATAAGAGAATGAGATAATAACTATGAGAAAGAATGAAAAGCAAATGCTAGAAATCAAACATAATGTAACAGAAATAAAGAGTGCTTTTAACGGGCTTATCGATAGATTGAAAATGGCCAGGGAAGCATCAGTGAGCTTGAAGAAATGCCATTAGAAAATTCTAAAATTGAAATGCAAAGAGAAAAAAGAAATAAAAGACAAAACAGAATAACTAATAGTTGTGGGACATTTGCAAAAGGTATAACATACACATAATGGGAATATCAAAAGGGGAAGAGAGAAAGAAACAGAAAAAAATATTTAAAGCAATAATGACAGAGAATTTCACAAAATTAATGATAGATACAACCACAAATTCAGGAAGCTTAGAGAACACCAAACAAGATAAATACCAAAAAAAAAAAAATCTACATCAAGGCATATTATATTCAATCTGGAAAAATCAAAGACAAAGATGAAATCTTAAAAGGAGCCAGGGGGCAGGAGAGGAATCTTACCTATAAAAGAATGAGGGTAATAATTAGATTAGACTTCTTTTTGGAAATCATGCATGCAAGAAGATAGTGGATTGAAATATTTAACCTGTAGAAAGGAAAAAATCCACCAACCCAGAATTCTGTATCCAGCCAAATTATCCTTCAAAAATGAAGAAGGAATAAAGACAAACAAAAGTTTAGATATTTTGTTGCCGATAGGCCCATTTTGCAAGTAATGTTTTAAAAAGTTCTTCAGAAAGAAGGAAAATAATATAGGTCAGAAACTCAGATCTACATAAAGAAAGGAAAAGCATTAGGGAAGGAATAAATGAAAGTAAAATAGAATCTTTTATTTTATTTTTAACTGATCTAACAGTTAACAGTTCGTTCAAAATAATATCAGCAAGAACATATTTAGTAATTATAGCTTATATATAAGTGAAAAGTATAGCAGCTATATTATAGTGAATTGGAGGGAGGAATTGGGAGTACTCTGTTATAAAATATCTGCACTACATGGAAAGTGATATAATGCTATTTGAAAGAGGATTAGCTGTAAATATATATTTCAAACTCAATGGCAACCACTTAAGAAAGTTAAAAAAAAGGAGTATGAAAGACATACTAAGAAAGGAGAGAAAATAAAATTCTACAAAATTAAATTATTTTAATTTTATTATCAATTAAAACCAGAGAAGAAAGCAAAAGTTTAGAAGACAAAAGAGAAACAAAGAGCAAGATCAACAAACAGAAAACATTAACAAATATGATAGATACTAATCCAACTATATCAATAATGACTTTAACCATCAATGTTCTAAATACACCAATTAAAATATAGAGACTGGATTTAAAAAATTGAGAACAAATGAGACTCAACAATGTATTATCCATAAGAAAACCATTTTAAATATAAAGACAGAGATTAAAAGTAAAGAGATGGAGAAACATATCTTATGTTGACCCTAATCGAAAGAAAGCTGGAGTAGCTATATTAATTTCAAAGTCAACTTCAGAGCAAGGAAAATTGTAAGGGAAAGAGGAGCATTGCATAATGATAAAGAGGTAAATGCCCCAAGAAGATGTAACAATGCTTAATGTGTATGTGCTTAACAACAGAGCAACAAAATAGATGAAGTAAATAATGATAAAACTGCAAGATGAGAAAAATTAATCCATTATTATAGTTGAAGACTTCCACACTCCTCTATCAGTAATTGACAGATTCAACAGGGAGAAAATCAGTAAGGATGTAGTTGAACTGAACAGCACCATCAGTCAACTAAATCTAATTCACATTTATAGAATACTTCATCCAACAACAGCAAAATACACATTCTTCTCAACTCACACAGAATATTCATCAAGATAGACCGCATTCTGGGTTATAAAACACACCATATCAAATTTAAAAGAATAAAAATCATACAAAGTATGCTCTTGGACTACAATGAAGTTAAATTAGAAATCAATAACAGGGGCCGGCCCAGTGGTGCAGCGGTTAAGTGTGCACATTCTGCTTCAGCAGCCCAGGGTTTACTGGTTCGGATTCCGGGTGTGGACATGGTGCCACTTGGCAAAAAGCCATGCTGTGGGAGGCATCCTACATATAAAGTAGAGGAAGATGGGCATGGATGTTAGCTCAGGGCCAGTCTTCCTCAGTGAAAAGAGGAGGATTGGCATCAGTTAGCTCAGGGCTAATCTTCCTCAAAAAAAGAAAGAAAAGAAAAAGTCAATAACATAAAGATCAAAAACCACAAAATACTAGCTTAAACAACATACTTCTATATATACATGGGCCAAAAAAGAAGTCTCAAGAAAAATTTAGAACTATTTTAAACCAACAAAAATAAAAATACAACTTTTCAAAATCTGTAAATCTATCAAAAGTGCTGCTTAGAAAGAAATTCATAGCATTGAATGCCTATGTTAGAAAAAAAGAAAAAATCCAAAGTTGATCACTTGAGCTTCTACTTTAGGGAACTGGAAGATGAAGAGAAAATGAAATACAAAGTAAGTAGAAGAAAAGACATGAAAACTAGAGCAGAAATCAATAAAATGGAAAACAGAAAATCAATAGAAAAACATCAATAAAACCAAACAGCTGATTCTTTGAAAAGACCAATAAAATTGTCAGTCCTCTAGCTATGTTAACAATGATAAAAAGAGAAAAGACATGAAATGCTAATATCAATAATGAAACTGAGTCATCACTATTGATCCCATGGACATTAAAAAGATAGTAATGGAATATTATAAACAACTCTCTGATCACAAATTTGATAACCTAAATGAAATGGACAAATTTCTTAAAAGACAGTTTATCAAAACTCACATGAGGAGAAATTGATAATCTGAATAGACTTATATCTACTAAAGTAATTGAACCAATAATTAATATCTTTCCAAAACAGAAAGCAACAGGCCAAGATGGGTTCACTGATGAATTCTACACAACCTTTAAGGAAGAAATTATACTAATTTTCCATGATCTCTTTCAGAAAATAAAAGCATTGTGACTACTCACTCTATGAGATCAGTATTATCCTGGTACCAAAACCAGAAAAAAACATTAAAAGAAAAGGAAAACAGAAGACCAATATCTCTCATGGACATAGATACAAAAATCCTTACCAAAATATTATAAAATCAAATCCAACAATTTATTTAAACAAAATTAAACACCACAACCAAGTGGAATTTATTTCAAGTCTGCAAGGCTGGTTCAACATTCAAAAATCAATAAATGTAAGCCATCACATCAACAGGCTATAGAAACTAAAATATATTATCATATCAATAGACAGATGAAGAAAAAGCATTTAACAAAATCCTATGTCCATTTATGATAAAAACTCTCAGCAAAGTAGGAATAGGGAGGGAACTTCCTAAACTTGATTTAAAAAATCTACAATAAAATCTACAGCTAATATAATACTTAACAGTGAGAAAGTGGATGCTTTCCCCTTAAGATCAGACACAAGTTAAGGATGTCCACTGTCACCACTCCAATTCAGCATCATACTAAAAGTCCTAGCTAATTCAATAAGACAAGAAAAGGAAGCAAAATGTATACAGATTTGGAACGAAGAAATAAAACTCTCTCTGTTTGCAGATAACATGATTGTCTATTTAGAAAATTCCAAAGACAACAACAGCAACAAAAAAACTCTAGGGACTAAGAAGTGATTATAGAAAGGTTACAAGATACAAGGTTAATACAAAAGTCAATTGCTTTCTTATATGATAGCAATAAACAATTGGGATTTGAAATTTAAAACACAATATCATTTATGCCAGCATAAAAAAAATATGAAGGTATAAATCTAACAAAATATACAGGAGATATGAGGAAAACTGCAAAATTCCAATCAAAGAAATCAAAGAAGACCTAAATAAATGGGGAGATAGTCCATTTACATGGCTGGAAAGACTCAATATCGTCAAGGCATCAGTTCTTCCTAACTTGATCTATAGATTCAACACAATCCCAATTAAAATCCTGGTAAGTTACTTTGTGGATATTGAGAAGCTGATTCTAACGTTTATATGGAAAGATGAAAGATTCAGAATAGCCATCACAACATTTAAGGAGAAGAACATCAGAAGACTGACACTACCTGACCTCAAGATTTACTATAAAGCTACAATAACCAAGAGAGTGTGGTGTCGGCAAAAGAAGAGAACAAAAACATCAATAGAACAGAATAAAGAACACAGAAATAGACCCACACAAATATAGCCTACTGATCTTTGACAAAGGAACAAAGGCAATTCAATGGAGAAAGCATAGTCTTTTCAAAAACTGGTGCTGGAGCAACAATATCCACATGCAAAAAATGAATCTAGACAGATCTTCCACCTCTCACAAAATGAATAAGATGAGGCTGGGGGGGGGGAATTTGAGGAAGGTGGTAAAAAAGTACAAACTTCCATTATAGGATAAATAAATACTAGAAATGTAATGTACAACATGATGACTATAGTTGACACTGCTGTATGATATACAGAACAGTTGTTAACAGAGTAGATCCTAAGAGTTCTCATCACAAGGAGAATTTTTTTCCTTTTATTGTATCTATATGGGATGATGGATGTTAACTAAACCTATTGTGGTAATCATTTCACAATATCTGTAAATCAAACCATCATGGTGTACACATTAAACTTATACAGTGATGTATGCCAATGATTTCTCAATAAAACTGGAAAAGAAAGAATCACAGACTTAATGTAGAATGCAAACCTATAAAGCTCCTAGAAGATAACACAGAGAAAATCTAGGTGACCTTAGATTTGGGTTTCATGATGACTTTTAGATACAGGAACAAAAACACTATCCAAGAAAGAAAAAACTTGATAAGTTGGACTTCATTAAAATGAAAAACTTCTGCTGGTGAAAAATATTATTAAAAGAATATAAAGACAAGCCACAGAATGGGAGAAAATCTTTGCAAAACACGTATCTGGTAAGGGACTGGTATCCGAAATATACAAAGAACACTTGAAACTCAACAATATGAAAACAACCCAATTAAAAAATCAGGGAAAAATCTGAACAGATACCTCACCAAAGAAGATGTACACATTGCAAATAAGCATATGAAAAGATACTCAGCATCATATGTCATCAGGGAATTGCAAATTGCAACACTTATGTGATATCACCATATGTCTATTAGAGCAGCTAAAATCCCAAACACTCGCGACACTATAGGCTGGTGAGAATGTAGAGCAACAAGAACTCTCATTCACTGTTGGTGAACAATGCAATATGGTACAGCCACTTTGGAAGGCAGTTTAGCAGTTTCTTAGAAAACTAAACATACTCCTACCATTAAAATCCAGAAATTGCACTCTTTTGGTATTTACCCAAATGATTTGAAAACTTATGTCTACACAAAGACCTGCACGCTAATGTTTACAGCAACTTTATTCATAATTGCCAAAACTTGGAAATAACCAAGATGTCTTTCAATAGGTGAATGTATAAACAACCTGTGCTACATCTATAAAATGGAATATTATTTAGTGATTAAAAGAAATGGCTTGATAAAACCACAAAAGTATAATAAGGAAACAAATACACATTGCCAAGTTAAGCCAATTTGAAAAGGTAACATACTGTATTATTTCAACTATATGACATTCTGGAAAAGGCAAAACTGTGGAGACAGTAAAATGATCAGTTGCTGCCAGGGGTTCTTCCAGGGGAGTGAGGGAAGGATAAATAGGTGGAGCATAGGGAATATTTATGGCAATGAAACTATTCTGTATGATACTGTAATGATGAATACATGTCATTATAAATTTTTCAAAACCCATGGAATGCACAACACCAGAAGTGTACAACACCCTAATGTAAACTATGGACTTTACTTAATAATAACAAATCAGTATTGGCTCATCAATTGTAGCAAATGTACCACACCAATGCAAGATTTTAATAATAGAGGACATTCGAGGGGCTATGTTAGGGAATATGTGGGAACTATTTGTACTTTCCGCTCAAGCTCTTTATAAACATAAAACTGCTCTATAAAAATAAAAGTGTGTTAACTGAAAAAAAATGAGTCAATGTTAGAATAGCAAAAACTTTGAAGGTGGTTCATGGATGAATCGAGTTTAAGGCAGACTGAATTAGGTAGTCTCTAAGGGCCCTCTTGGTTTATAATTCTAGTCTTTCAGAGTCAGCTTTCTAGGCCCAGTGTTTAATATAAATTGACTCCATAGCAATTCTTTCACTGTTTTCTCGTGTCACGAGACATTTGAGTCACTAATCTCACAGCCTCAGAGCCAGATTACTTGGGTTGAAATTTTGGCCCTCCTACTTCTAGCTGTGTGGGTGGTGACTTCTCTCCGTGCCTCAGTTCCTCACCTATAACATGAAAATAATGAAAGTATCAAGGTCATAGGTATATACTATGTTTTGTTATTTATACCACATCTACTTGCGCTAGAATATAAGCTCTAAGGGGGCCTGGAACTTTGCCTGTCTTGTTCACTAACATATGCTCAGCTCTTGGAACAGTACCTAGCACATAGTAGGTATTCAATGAATATTTACTGACTACGCGAAAGACGTATTTAAACCTCCTATAATCTGACCATGGTCTATTTCTCCAGCCTCACTCCCTACTTTCCCATCCTCTTGCACTCTAGACTCTAATCCTATCACACTATTGCATTGCTCTTGAATACACCATGCTCTCTCACACTACTGTACCTTTTCTGGTGCTCTTGCCCCTTTCTAAACTGGCAAACTCCTCTCAACCCCAGAAGGCTGTGCACACCCATCAACTTCTCTGGGAAAGCCCATACCAACACACTTTCTCTCTCCTACATCCTCTTACTGTAGCACAGACTATATAACATTGGAGTTAGTTTGCTTATTTTTGGAATTCTCCACTGGCTGGGAACTCCTCATGGGCCAGGACTAGATGCAAGTATTCATTATGTTCCCAGTATATGGAATATGCCCACTATGTAATAAGGGCTCAAGGAAGGCTTGCTGAAAAGATGGATGAATAATGGAAGAATCAATGAGTTGAAGAGGGATGGAGAGTCAGGATAGAAGCAAGTGGCTTTAGTTTTGAACAGATAAGGAGCAGGTTGATGTGGTGGAAGGAGCCTTTTAGAGGCAGGTAGACTTTGCTTTGAATCTTAGCTTCAGCATTAATATTTTTGTGATCTTGGACTAATTATTTCAGAGCTTGTGTCTCAGTTGCTGTGTCAATAGCATGAGTCTAATAATGATTTCTGGACCTATTGTGAGTAATAAGGGAAACAGCACACAAAATGCCTAGCATAGAATCAGGTGCATGGAAGATAATCAACGTGAGTTTTCTTCCTCTTCCCACTGCTGTTGACTTGTCACCCTTATTTGTTCCCAAACACCTTCTTATTCTCTCATCTCCACCAACTGCCGCTTTATACTGTCTTCTGCCAATTCGCAAAATGCCTTAGTCTCCACCCTATCAGCTCCTGGGAGTCTGAGTCCTCTCCACAGCACAGTCATCTGGCTTGGGGTTGCTGTTCCATCCCCTGCAGAAGTGCTGTTATCATGGATCATCAGAATGACTCAGGGCCCTTTTCTTGTTAGTGCTTGACCATCCTGGAGCCAATAGCTTTTGCTTTATAATTGCTTTTCTAGGAGTTGTTTTAATAGTCTGTAAAGGATTTTTACAGAATTCTATAAAGAAGGATTCTATAAAGGATTTTATATCTGCTGCATCCATGCCGCCAACCTCCACCCTGCCTGTGGGGGCTCCATCCTCTCTCCTTGAAAGGGAGGTGAAAATGGTGCTGGGCTGTACAGCCCTGTCTGTATCCTCTCCTGAGAGACTTCCTATTCTAGGCTCCTGGGAGCCAAGCAAGGGAAACAACACAGTGGTTATAGGCTTGCAGGCTCCTTCTGGCCTGCCTTCCTCTAAGCCTGTTTGTGTATATTTATTTTGGGGTCAAGAATTCATTGGTGATAAGTGTGGGGAAAGGAGCCAGATTTTTTTCTAGGGAAATGGTTGGTACCTTTTACTTACTTCTTTTTAAGTATCTCTCCAACCTCAAGCTCAGCTCTTCCGGAGTCCTAGAACTACTATATAGGCACATCCAGTCACAAAGCTGAAAGAGATCTTCACGGTCTCCTTAGGCCATTCCCTCATTTTACAAGTGGGTAAATCAAAGTCTAGAGAGGCAGAAAATATTTACCCAAGGTCACCCAGTGTATTATTTCTTTTTTGAGTCTTTAGATTTCTCTAGAGAATTAAGTGGTTCAGCTTCCCTGAGTAGCATTCCATTCTCTGGGGCCCCTAAATCTGTCATGATCTAGAAATTTTGCTCATGGCAATGCAGAGAAGCAGGGGGATCCTGAAATAAGAGGATTTTCTGTCCCCAGGAAAACTAAACTAAGCATGCCTCAGAACACCTCACTGATATTTTCAAAACCCTTGTTGCCATGCTGGGTTTCATTACAAGTAAAACCATTAACCAACGATCCTGGAGAGTGGAAGAAATTGTGAAGGGTAGGCTATAGAAAAGTGTCTCATTTTTCCAAAAAGGAAAATAAACTGATATTAAAAATAAAACAGGGACCAAACAGCTTGACTTTGACACTATGCAAGCTTCTGGAACAGACCATGGAAACAATGGTTTATTGGAACTTAGAAAAGAAAGCAGTAATCAGGAAAACCATCATAGGCTTACATGGAACAGAAACAACATGTTAGATGAATCAACTGCATTGTGTTTATGCAATGCAACTAGCCTTATGAATTGGGGAAAAGGGGATATATCATTATCTGGACTATGATAGGGCACTTACCACATCTTTTCTGATTGTTTCTTGGTCAAAATAGATAAATATAGATTGACTGACAGATCAATTTAGTAGATTTATAACTGAATAAATCAGCATACGCAATACATGGTTACTGCTATTATTACTACTATCATTGTAGATACTGCTGCTATATTATTAATATTAATAGCATAAAGGCCCATAAAATTAAATAAAAATCTATTTTGGTTTTTGTAAATGAATAGGAAAATACATTTGTGGTAAACAAACTTTTGACAGTGATGCCAAAACCATTTAATGGGGAAAAATAGTCTTTTCAATAAATTTCACTAGAACAACTAGATATCCACATGCAAAAATGATGAATTTGAACTTCTACCTCAAACTTATACAAAAATTAACTCAAAATGGATCGAAGACTTAAATGTAGCCGCTTAAACAATAAAACTTGTACAAGAAAATATAGATACACATTTTCATGACCTTGTATTTGGCAATGGGTTTTTATATATGACACCAAAAATATAAGCAATGAAAGAAAAAACAGATAAATTTGAGTTCATCAAAATTTAAAACTTTGCACTTCAAAGGATGCTATCAATAAAGTGAAAAGACAACCAACAAAATGGGAGAAAACTTTTATGTCATATGCTGGTTAAGTGTCTAGTATACAGAATATATAAAAAACTGAATATATCACAGCTCAATAATAAAATGCAAATAATACAACTAAAAATGTGCAAAGATATGAATAGACATTTCTCCAAAAAAAGATATACAAATGTCCAAAAAGAACATGAAAAAATGCTCAACATAGGGCCAGCCCCATGGCCTGGTGGTTGAGTTCAGCACACTCTGCTTCAGTGGCCCAGGTTCGGTTCCAGGCATGGATCTGCACCACTTTCCAGTGATCATGCCATAGCAGTGACCCACAGACAACATAGAGGAAGATTGGGAGCAGATGTTAGCTCAGGATGGATCTTCCTCAGAAAAAAAAAAAAATGCTGAACAAAATTAGTCATTAGGGAAAGGTAAATTAAAATCACAATAAGATGCCACTTTACACCTTCTATGATGACTATAATAATAAAAAATACCAACTATTGGTGAGGGTGGGGAGAAATCGGAACCTTCATATATTGCTGGTAGAGATGTAAAATGGTGCACCCACTGTGGAAAACAGTCTGGCAGTTTCTCAAAAATTTAAACATAGAGTTACCATATGACTCTGCAATTTGACTCGTAGGTATATAGCCAAGAGAAATGGAAACTTATGTCCATACAAAAACTTGTACCCAAATGTTTATAGCAGCATTATTCATAGTAGCCAAAAAATTGAAAACAACCCAAATGTCCGTCAACTGATGAACAGAAACAAAATGTAGTATATCCATACAATGAAATATTATTTAGTCATAGAAAGCAATAAAGAAGAAGTGATATCAGGGAAGATGGCAGAGTAGGAAGCATTAGGAATCTATCTCTCCACACCAGAAAAAAATTGTATTGTCAGAAACTGATGAAGTATCTATTTTGGAGCTGTGGATTATATTCAAACACTTTAAGTTTCCAGGGGAAAACTGGCTGATAAATTGTGATTAGTTTCAGCCATCAGTGTGACCCCCCCACCAAAACAGGCAGCCATGTCTGCATTCTGGAAAGGGTTTGTGAGAGCCAGGGTTGGCAATAAGGGCCTTATCCTCCAAATTTTAGGGATCTGTGTTCTGATCATTGATTGTTGCTTCTAATAACAGAGGTTCAGATAAAGAGGCAGGCTGTCACTGTTTTATCCCTCACATCCATTGTTTCTTCTTCAGATTGAAGCAACTTCCAGGATATTTAAAGGGACACCTCCTTTTTTGTTTTTTTCTTCCCTTTTATCCTTTTAGGAGACAGACCTTTAAGGATTGGAACATTTAAAAGTAACTGTATATATCGGTGAATTTAAAAACACCAAGGAAAGACACAGGCTCAGAAAAGATCTGAGAAGACCTTAAGCTTTCAACTTAGCCTGATATCTGGCACAGAGATACCCAACAACAATCTGAAATATAGCAAACTTTCACAAAGGAGGAAAATCTGATTTTCATATTTACCACATTATGATTCAAATTTCCAGGTTTCAACAAAAAATCCCAAGGCATAAAAAGAAACATGAAACTATAGCCCATTTTAAATGAATAAAATAAATCAAGAGAAATCTCCCCTAAGGAAGCCCGGATGATGGAATTACTAAACAAAGACTTTAAAACAACTGTGTTAAAATGCTCAAAGATCTAAAGGAAGACATGGACAAAGACAGGAAAACAATGTATGGACAAAATTAGAATACAATAAAGAGAAAATACAAAAAGGAAATGAAAAGAAGTGGTGGAGCTGCAAAATACAATAATGGAAATGAAAAATCAACCAGAGGCATTCAAAAGTAGGTTTAAACAGGCAGAAAAAGAATCAATAAACCTGAAGAAGGACAATTAAAATGATCAAGTCTGATGAAGAAAAAGGAAAAAAGTTGCAAAAAGAATCTAAGAGACTCAGGGAATACCATCAAGTAGACCAACATATGCATTGTGGGATTTCCAGAAAGAGAAGAGAGAGGGAAAGGGGTAAAAAAAAAAAAAAAAAAGAATATTTGAAGAAATAATGGCTAAAAGCTTCCTAAACTTTATGGAAGACATGAATCTATAAATCGAAGAGTCTAAACAAACTCCAAATAGGATAAACTGAATGAGACACGCTGAGACATATTGTAATCAAACGGTCAGAAACCAAGACAAAGAGAGAATCCTTGGATGGAAAAAGAGAGAAGCAACTCATCATATATAAGGGATCTTCAGTAATTTTATCAACTCATTTCTCATCAGAAACCTTGGAGGCCAGAAGGCAGTGGGATGATATATTCAAAGAGCTGAAAGAAAAAAACCTGTCACTGAGAATTCTATATCCAGCAAAAACATTCTTCAAAAATGATCGAGAAACCAATATATTTTCAGATAAACAAAAGCCAAAGGGTCTCATTACCCCTAGGTCTGCCCTACAAGAAACACTATGGGGAGCCCATCAGATTGAAATAAAAGGACACTAGACAGTAACTTGAGGCTGAATGAAACATAAAGATCTCTGGTAAAGGTAAATACATGGACAATTATAAAATCTAGTGTTATTGTAATTGTGGTGTATAACTCCACTTTTTATTTTCTACATTATTTCAAAGACACATGCATAAAAAATTATTATTTATCTATGTTGTTGGGCATACAATGTTTAAAGATATAATTTTAACACCAATAACAAAGAGGGATTGTCAGAGCTGTAGAGGAGAAGGGTTTTTGTATGCTATTGAACTTAAGTTGATATCAATTCTGATTAGACTTTTATTACTTTAGCATGTTAAATGTAACCCCTGTGTAGCCACAAATAATATATCTCTAGAATATACACAAAAGAAGGTGAGAAGGGAATCAAAATGATTTAATGCGAAAAATTAACTAAATGCAGAAGCCAATAATGGAGAAAATAAAAGGGAGAAGTTGACACAAACATAGAAGACATAGAAAAAAACAAATAGAGAAATGGCAGAAATAAGTCCGTTCTTATCATTATTTAAAAAGTAAATGGATTAAACACTTCACTTAAAAGGTAGAGATTGGCAGAATAGATTTTGACAAACCATGATCCAACTATGTGCTGTCTACAAGAGATTCATTTTTGATCCGAAGACACAAATAGGTTGAAAGTGAAAGGATGGGAAAAGATATTCCATACAAATAGTAACCAAAAGAGAGCTGGAGTGGCTATACTGAGACAAAATAGACTTTAAATCCAAAAATAATACAAGAGACAAAGAAGGACATTATATATTAATGAAAGGTTTAGTATAGCAAGAAGATACAATAATTATAAACATTCATGTACCTAATAACAGACTTTCAAATTCTAGGAAGCAAACCTTGATGGAATTGAAGGGAGTGATAGATGGTTCTACAATAGTAGCTGGGGACTTCAATACCCTATTTTCAATAATGGGTAGAACAACCAGACAGAAGCAAAGTAAGGAAAAAGAAGACTTGGACAACACAATAAATCAATTAGACTTAACAGATATATGCAGAGCCCTCTACCCAATAACAACAGAATACACAATCTTCTCAAGTGCACGTGGGACATTTTTCAGGATAGACCACATATTACGCCACAAAACAAGTCTCAATAGATTTTAAAAGATAGAAATCATTCCAAGTATCTTCTGTGATGCAATGAAGTTAGAAATAACAGAAGGAAAACAAGAAAATCCACAAAAATGCAAAAGTTAAACAACACATTTTTGAACAACCAATGGATCAAAGAATAAATCATAAGGGAAATTGAAAATACTTAGAGACAAATGAAAACAAAAACACAACATACAGAAACTTACAGTATGCAGGGAAAGCAGTGCTCAGAGGGAAATTTATAGCTATAAATGCACATATTAAAAAAGAAGAAAGATATCAAATCAATAATCTAACTTTACCTGTGAAGGAACTTGAAAAAGAAGAGCAAAATAAGCCCAAAACTGAACAGGAGGAAATAATATAGATCAGAGCAAAGATAAACAAAAGAGGAGATGTCATCAAGATGGTGGCATAGGTGGACTCTGAATTTGCCTCCTCCCAAGAACACAATCAGGTTACAACTATTCTTGGAAAAATTACCCCAGAGAAAGGATATAAAACTGGATAAAAAGAACCTCCACAACAAGGGACAGTCCTGACCAAAGTGTAAGAGGCAGAAATTGCTTCTGTAGAGAAAAAGGACACCTTCGCAAGACATGGAGCTTCACAGCCGGCTAGGCAGGAACCATCCTAAGGTACTCAGCCCTCCCTGGAGGAGTGGGGACCTTAGCAGGGGCACGTTACCACTATAAGCATCCTTCAGACTCAGCACAACTGAGACGAGTGTCATACTATCTGGCTTCACTGGCTATTAACTGCAATGGGGAATACTCCCAGAAAAGCTATTGACATAAGTGGAATAAAGCCAGCTCTTAAAGGGCCCATGCACAAAACCACCCATCTCAGAGAGAAACCTAAAAACACCAGATAGAAAGGTTCATGATCCTTTGATGAAAAGAGATTCACCTGGTAGGCTCTGAGTGCATCTTGGTGAGAGGTGAGACCTCTCCAGAGACTGAGACATTGGTGGCAGCCATTGTTGTCACCTAGTACAGGCATGCTGGCAGAGATGATGGCAGACACCATTGGCGTTCTTCCCCTGGCCTGTTAGCCCAGGGGTCTGCCACACAACTAGAGCCCACATTTAATCCAGTTCAGCCAGGGAAGGCAGCACCACTAGGAACCAGCCCCACCCAACAGCAAGCCCTCAGGCTACTTGTCAGCCTGCATAGACTGAGTGCCTGGATCCTCTATAGGCAGAAAAGTTTGTCTACCATGGTGGGGCAGGGCCTGTGTGAAGACCAGGTGAACTGTGGAGGGCATTGGTGGAGATGTGGGGGCCTCTACAGTGGGGAGATGGTATGGTCCAGGAGGTTGGGAAGTGTGCACAGGTCAGGACAGTGTTGATGGTGTGTGTGGACCTGTGAGGGGTGGGGCTTATCAGTGGCAGAAGACCTGTGCTTCACAAACAGCCACAAAGGGGATCAGCCCCAAATTCCAAAGCCTGAAACAATTGGGTGCTCCTGTGCCTGCAGCCATCCCCACTCAGCTGCAATCCTAAGAGCTGACAAAATCCTTGCAGGCCTGAGGCCTACAGGAACTGTAAGCCCCTGAGCCTAACAACCAGCTACAAGGGGTACCTACTCATTTAACAGGAAAACTGCAATAGGAGTGTACTATTAGCCCTTGTAGCCAACAGTACTGGGGCTCCCCAAGCCCAATTTACAAACAGCCAACCAGGGAGGGAAAGCTTAGACTCCCTGGGTACCTGCAGTAAGAGCAACCCTGCCACAGCAGAAGAACACAAGTAGCCCACCCAGGGGTCACTCTAAGAAAATTTGGACTGGTGACAAGAAAGAAGGACACTGCTGGGCCTCAAAAGGCATCTCTTACATAATGTCACTTCTCCAAGATCAGGAGACATAGCTGACTCACCTAATGCTAATAGGTGTAATAATAGTTATAATGATGCTAATAGATATAAGCACAGAGAAAGAGGCACAATGAGGAGTCAGAAGAATACATTCCAAGCAAGGGAACAGGACAAAACCCCAGAAAGAGAAATAAAGGAAACAGAAATGAACAATCTACCTGAGAAAGAGTTCAGACAAAAACTCATAAGGATGCTCACTGATACTGGGAGAAAACTGGATGAACACAATGAGAACATCAACAAAGAACTGGAAAATAAAAAAAAAAAATCAGAAATGAAGAATAAAATAGTGGAAATGAAAAATTCACTAGAGGGACAGAATAGCAGAGTAGATGACACAGAACATATCAGCAACCTGGATGAAAGACTAGAGGAAATCACCCAAGTTGAACAGATAAAAGAAAAAAGAAATAAAAGAATGAGAACAGTCTAAGGGAACTCTGGGACAATATCAAGTGCACTAACATTCATATTATAGGTGTCCCAGCAGGAGAAGAGAGAGACAAAGTGGCAGAGAATCTATTTGAAGAAATAATAGCTGGAAATTTTCCTAATCTAAAGAAAGAAAAAGACATCCAATACAGGAAGCACAGAGAGCACCAAACAAGATAAACCCAAAGAGGCCCACACCAAGACACATTACAATTAAAATGCCCAAAACTATAGATAAAGAGAGAATTCTAAAAGCTGCCAGAGAAAGGCAACAAGTGACATACAAAGGAAAGCCCATAAGGCTATCAGCAGACTTCTCGGCCTAAACCCTACAGGCTAGAAGAGAGTGGCATGACTTTAAAGTGCTGAAAGGAAAAAACTTACAGCCAAGAATACTCTATCTACCAAGTTTGTCACTCAGAATAGAGGGAGAGATAAAGAGTTTCCCAGACAAGCAAAAATTAAAGGAGATTATCACCAAGAAACCAGTTCTACAAGAAATGTTTAAGGGGCTTATTTAAGCGGGGAAGAGAATACCACAAATAGGATAAGAAGATTATCAAAAAGAAAAAACAGGGAATAAAATCACTAGTAAAGGCAAAAATACAGTAAATGTATCAGATCAACCACCTATGAAGATAATATGAAGGTTAAAAGACAAAAGTACTAAAATTACCTATTTCAATGATGAGGGTAATGGATAGACACACACAAAATAAGAGATATGATATGATTTTAAAAACATAAAATGTGGGAGGAGGCAAGTAAAGGAGTAGAGCTTTTAGAAAGAGATAAATCTGAAGAGACTATCAACTCAATACAGATTACTATATACTTATAATGTTATATAGGAACCTCATGTTAATCACAAATCAGAAACCTATAATAAATAAATAAGTTAGAAGAAAGAAATCTAACATATTACTAAAGAAAACCATCAAACCACAAGGAAGAGAGCAAGAGAAAAAGAAAGGAACAGAGAAGAACTACTAAAACACCTAGAAAAAAAAGTAACAAAATGGGAATAAATACATATTTATCAATAGCTACTTTAAATGTCAACGGACTAAATGCTCCTATCAAAAGGCATAGGGTGGCTGATTGGATAAAGAAACAAGACCCATATATATGCTGCATACAAGAGACACACTTCAGAACTAAAGACACTCACAAACTGAAAGTGAAAGGATGGAAAAAGATACTCCAGGCAAATGGCAAAAAAAGAAATCTGGGGTAGCAATACTTATATCAGACAAAATAGACTTTAAAACAAAACTGTAACAACAGACAAAGAAAGGCACTACATAATGGTAAAGGGAACAATCCAACAAGAGGATATAAAACTTGTAAATATTTATGCACACAATATAGGAGCACCTAAATATATAAAGCAATTATTAACAAACATAAAAGGAGAAATATACAGTAACATAATAGTAGTAGAGGTCTTTAACACTCCACTTAAACCTATGGATAGATCATCCAAATAGAAGATCAATAAGGAAACATTGGCCTTAAATGACACAATAGACCAGATGGACTTAATAGATACATACAGAACATTCCATCCAAAAACCACAGAATACACATTCTTTTCAAATGCACATGGAACGTTCTCCAGGACTGATCACATATTAGGCCACAAAACAAGTCTCAATAAATTTAAGAAGATTAAAATACTACCAAGCATCTTTTCTGACCACAAAGGTATGAAACTAGAAATCAACTACAGGAAGAGAAGCAGAAAAGTCAGGAAAATGTGGAGATTGACAAAATGCTGCTGAACAATGATTGGCTCAATGGAGAAATCAGAGGAGAAAGCAAAAAATACCTGGAGACAAACGAAAATGAAAATACAGCATGACTAAAATCTATAGGATATGGCAAAACTCGTTTGAAGAGGGAGGTTTATAGCAATTCAGGCCTACCTCAACAAACAAGAAAAATCCGAAGAAAAACAATCTAACAGTGCACCTAAAGAAACTGGGAAAAGAACAACAAACAAAGCCCAAAATCAGCAGAAGGAAAGAAAGAATAAAAATCAGAGCAGAAATAAACAAAATAGGGACTAAAAAAAAGTAGAAAAAATTAATGAAACCAAGAGTGGCTTCTTTGAAAAGACAACCAAAATTGACAAACCTTTAGCTAGACTGCCCAAGAATAAAAGAGAGAAGGCTCAAATAAATAAAATCAGAAGTGAAAGAGGAGAAATTACAATGGAACCTCAGAAATACAAAAGATTATAAGAGAATACTATGAACAACTGTGTGCCAACACAATCGATAACATAAAAGAAATGAACAAATTCCTTGAAACACAAAAATTACCTAGACTAACAAGAAGAATTAGAAAATTTCAACAGACCTATCATAAGTAAAGCGATTGAAACAGTAATCAAAAACTTCCCAATGAATAACAGTCCTAGACCAGATGACTTCATCATGAATTCTACTAAACATTTACAGAAGAATTAACACCAATCCTTCTCAAACTCTTCCAAAGAATTGAGGAAGAGGGAACACTTCCTAACTCATTCTATGAGGCCAATGTTACCCTGATACTAAAGCCAGATAAAGACATCACAAGAAAAGAAAATTACTGACAAATATCCCCTATGAATATAGATGTAACAATCCCCCATAAAATATTGGTTAATCAAATCCAAAAGCATATTGAAAAGACTGTTCACCATAACCATTTAAAACAGCATCAAAACAAATAAAACAGTTAGAAATAAATTTAATGAAGGAGATGAAAGACCTGTATGCCAAAAACTACTAAACATTGCTGACAAAATTTAAAAGAAAATCTAAATAAGTATGATGACTTCCTGTGTTGAGGGATAGGAAGACCACATTTTTAAAGATAGTACCAAAAATAACCTACAGATTCACCACAATCCTTATCAAAATTGCAATAACTTTTTTTAAAAGAAATGAAAAAGCCAATTATCACATTCATATAGAAGTTCAAAGGGCTCAAATAGCCAAACAATCTTGGAAAAATCAAAGTTGGAGACTCACACTTCTAGACTTCAAAACTTACTACTAAGCTACACTAATTAAACAATATGATTTCTGGAGTACAAACAGACATAGACCAATGGACTAGAATAGAGGGTCCAGAAACAAACCCTCACATATATGGTCAATTGATTTTTGACAAGGATGCTAAGATCATTCAATGAAAAAACACTATTTTAACAAATGATGCTGAGAAAATTGGGTAACCACATGCAAAAGAATAAAGTTGAACCCTTACCTTACTCTATATACAAAATTAACTCAAAATGGATCAAAATTCTAAACATCAAAGCTAAAACTATAAAATTCTTAGAAGAAAACATGGGAGGAAATCTTCATGACATTGGATTCGGCAATGATTTCATAGATATGGCACAAAAAGCACAAGGAAAAAAAGAAAAAATAGATAAATTGGGAATCATCAAAATTAAGAACTCTTGGGGGCCAGCCTTGTGGCCAAGTGGTTAAAGTTCCACACACTCTTCTTCACTGGCCCAGGTTCACGTGTTCAGATCTCGGGTGAAGACCTACTCCACTCATCATCCATGCTGTGGAGATGTCCCACATACAAAGTAGAGGAAGATTGGCACAGAACAGATGTTAGCTCAGGGCTAACATTCCTCAAGCAAAAAAAAAAAAACAAGAGGAGGATTGGCAATGGATGTTAGCTCAGGGAAAATATTCCTCACACACACACATACACAAAATTAAGAACTTTTGTGCATCAAGAAAATGAAAAGGCAACATGCAGAATGTGAGAAAATAATTATAAATCATATATTTGACCAGGGATTAATATCCAGAATACATAAAAAAACTCCACAACAAAATAATAAATAGCACAATTCAAAAATGGGCGGAAGACAATAGAAGTTTCTCCCAAAAAAATGTACAAATGGCCACTAAGCATATGAAAAAAATGCTCAACATCAATAGTCATTAGGGAAATGCACATCAAAACCACAACGAGGTAACACTTCATACCCATTAGGATGGCTAAAATAAAAAAATGAAAATAATAAGTGTTGGTGAGGATGTGGAGAAATTGGGACCCTCATGAATTGCTGGTGGGAATATAAAGTGATGTAGCTTCTACGGAAAACAGTTTGGTGGGTCCTCAAAAAGCTAAACGTAGAACTGCCATATGCTCCAGCAATTTCACTTCTAGGTATATACATTTAAAAATTGAAAGCAAGGACTCAAACAGATACTTGCACACCATTGTTCACAATAGCCAAAAAGTGGGGGGAAAGCCCAAATGTCAAACAGCAGATGAATGGATAAAAAAGGTCATGTATCAATACAATGAAACATTATTCACCCTTAAAAAGAAATGAAATTCTGCTACATGGTACAACATGGGTGAACTTTGAAAACATTATGCTAAATGAAATAAACCAGACAGAATAGGACACATATTTTATGAGTCTACTTATGTGAAATATCTCAAATAGGCCAATTCATAGAGACAGAAAGTAGAATAGAGGTTACCAATGGATGTGGGGCCAGGAAATGGGAGTTATTGTTTAAAGGGTACAGAGTTTATGTTGGATGTGATGAAAAAGTTTTGAGTATAGAGAGTGATGATGGTTACACAACATTGTGATTATAATGAATGCCACTGAATTGTACACTTAGAGATGATTAAAATGATACATATTATTTTTATAGTTTAACACAATAAAAAAATTTTAAAGCAATGAAGTACTGATTCATTCCATAACATGGATGAAACCTGAAAATTTCTAAGTGAAAGAAGCCCAACACAAAAGACTATATACTGTATGATTCCACTAATATGAAATTTCCAGAATGGAAAAATGCATAGAGACAGGAAGTAGATTAGCAGTTTACAGGAGCTGCTGGAGGAGAGAAATGTGGAGTGGCTGCTAATGGGTATTGGATTTCTTTTGGGAGTGAGGTAAATATTCAAGAATTATAGTGATAGTGGTTGCACAACTTTGTGAATATACTAAAAGCTGCTGAATTGTAATAATTATTTAAAAATACTTGATAAGACGAGTTCAGGCTGAGTTAGACACGGTACAGCAACAGTAGATATGGAAGAATTCAGGGGTTGTAGTTGACAGTTAAGTTCATGGTGAGTAAACAGTGTGGTATGGCTTTAGAAAAATCTAATTTGAACTGTGGCTGCACTAACAGAAGTATATGATCTATACCAAAGGAAGCAGTCATCCTGTTCTTTCCTGGGCTGGCCAGGCCACATCTGGAGGACTACATTTAATGCTAGCCCCACTCTTTAAGAAAGCACTTAATTACCTGAAGCATGGCTAGAAGAGAGTGTCCTGGGTGTAAAAAAACCCTAGGTAGATTCAAGAAGGGTGGATTCAAAGATCCTCTAGGAAGCAATATAATTTAGGAAAGATTTAGTTACATAGGTTTCAATTCCAGTTCCTCTACGTATCAGATTGGTGAATTTGAATAAGTCACTCACTGTATTAGTCAGAATTATTTTCATTGAAAGTGGCAGAAACCCCAATTTAAATTGGTTTAAGCAAAAAGGGGAATGTATGGGCTTACGTAACTGAAAAGTTCAAGGGTAGATGCAGCTTGATCCAGGGACTCCAAGGCTGTCACTGGGATCTAGCCTCTGTCTCTCTCTCTCTCAGCCCTGTCTCCTACACTTGGCTCCACACTCAGACAGTCCCTCCCTTCAAGATGGCAAGACAGGTGCCAGTAGTTCCATGCTACATCATTCCAGGCTTGAGTGTGTGTGTGTTGGAGAAGGGATACTTCCTGGGAATTCCCATGCAAGTCCAAGATTTACCCTGATTAGAGCACTTTGGGTCATGTGCAATTCCCTGAACCAATCACTGTGGCTAGAAATCATTGTGCTGATTGGTCTTGGTTGGGTCACATGCCTCACCCTTGGAACCCCACCTAAAGTACATGTACTAATACCTGGAGAAAGCTTGGGTCCTTAAAATAAAATGAGAGATATTTTATCAAAAGGAGGAGAAATGCATGCTTGGCAGCCAAATTACAACAATATCAACCTCTCTGTGTCCCTGTTTTCACATCTGGAGGATTGGAATAATCTTGTCCACTACACAGGATTGTTAAGAGGATTGAATGAGATCATATATGTAAAGTGTCTAGCTCAGAGTCTGACTTATGGTAGGTGTTCTATAAATGATAATTTACTTTCCTTTTCCTAACATGTATCAAAATCCCTGTCTCTTTGTCTTAGGAATTCATGCCACTCTGACTGAGCTCATGCAGATATCATTCCATTATGGTTCAGTTTTCTTTATTTCCAGAAGCTCAGTCTGTGGAATTCATGGAAGAAGTATATAAAATTCCATAAGCCTCCAGCCTCTCCTACCTACCACATTAAACCATATGGATCAGGTCATCTGATCTCTTCCTTGAGTTCAGTTGACAAAATTCTGAATATTATCATTTCTACCTGGTTCCAGGATAAATTTTAAAGCCGCTCTTTCTTAGAACTTTTCGTTACTTAAAAGACTAAATCACTTTCCCTTTATGGACATTTGAAGCATGCTTTGAAGATAACAACAGCAACTTTGTAACAGTGTTTCCTCAGAGTATCTGGTGACCCTTGATGGAAAGAACATTCCAGACTCTAGCAGGAGGCACTTGGCCTTAGGAGGAGGATAAAGATAAAATCTGAAAGACAGAGCTGAAAAGAGGACAAAAGGAGAGTGTGGAGGACATTTCCAATTGCCTTTCAGAATGAGTCTGAATCATTTCATGATTCTCTTCTAAGCTTCGAGATGAACAGAGTCATCTCTAAACTCCAGCAAAGAGACCAAGTGCTAAAGCTACCTGGCCAGACCTGAGACTAAAGCTATATCTGAGACTATTTTATACAGTTAGCATTAGGACACAACTCCAGCATGCCTTTATTCTATTCTGGAAGGGCTGAAGTTCACTGTTTGTCTCACTCTCCCAAATCTCTCTGATGTGAAACACAGCTGGCCCCAGGCCCCAGGCATGTGTATATGTGTGTGTGTGTGTGTGTGTTTCTATGTGTGTGCATGTACATATGCCCTCCTGTACCAATGATGCTGAGGTCAGATGGTGGTTTTCTTTACCTGGGGTTTTCACTCTGGATATAGACAAGGTTGAGAAAATGATACCAAAAGAGAAAGAGCTGCTAAGGCCAGAGCCAATATACAGGCTATATTAGCAATTCCAAACAGGAATGGTTGCCCAGGAAATGCCAATGGGGGAAGATGTCTGGGCATGTAGGAATCTTTCACAGGCAGGTCAGATCTCAGTGGGTAGAGGAACCTTCCTCAATGCATGTGGATTCATGGATGCTGAAGGCTTCCTAACTCTGCCAATGAGTCTCCTGGGAAGTGGTTTATGAATCTTATCTTTGTTTTCTAGGAGAGAAAATTGACATGTGAGAAGTTCTCAGGAAGATTGCTACCCCACTCCAGAGTCTGTCCTTTTCCAGATATGAAGGAGGCTTCTCTGGCAGGAATAAGGACCACGACCCACCATGGGCAGTGTGTTGGGACCTACAGTACCCAAAGATGGTACTATCTCTGGATAGGGGTATGAAAGCAGGGAAAGATCTCTGAGATAAAGGCTAGAAAAAAATCAACCCATACTAGATGAAACAAGCTGCCTACAGAATTGACCCAGCCTAAAACCAAAGAGGCTATGTGCAAATGGGTGTTTACAGGGCCCATGTGTTTCTCAACTCAGTTAGATAGATAAGTTGATCCTCAAAAAGATGTCACTCACTCACTATTGAAGAGGGAAGTGATTTGCCATAGGGGTCGAGAGTCCTAGAGTTTGGGTGTCAGTTTTGCTCTTAATTTGCCACATGACCTTGAGTAAGTCCTGCTCCTTGGGTGGAAATTTCAAATGAAGGAACAGGACCAGGGGATCTCTAAGTACCTCCTAGTTAAAAAGTGTGATGATCCCACCTGAATGTGTTATAACTTGTTTGAGGTAATTTTTGTGTTGTCATAACAGAGTTTGTTTGGGGGGGGTGTATAGGCTGGGAAAAGGGGAGCAGTGTAGTCTTACAGTTTCTAAGAAGGTGTGAGTATGGCTCTGATACTCAGAGGAAAACTTGAGCTATGGAGATCACGGTCAATCAAAAGAATCAAGAGGAACATCTTTCAAGAATGCTGAACCTCCTGTTGATGCAAATAATTCATAACCAATCTATAAATCAAAATTGGAGTGATTTTATTATGAGGCAGATCTGAGGACTGGGGCTTTCTTTTCCCAAGGAAGGAAGGGCACCAAAGAAATGGTGTATACAGAGTGGTTATATACTGTCTTGGAACAAAGAGCATACATCACGTATTACAGGAATCTCCCTTTTACAATTGTCACAAGATACTTTGCTGGCACAGCAGATTAGTGGTCAGCAGGTCAGTGGTCACAAGGTGGGCACAGCAGATTGGTAATTAATCTTTAGTTCCCAGGAAGAGATGTTTATCCTTAAAGAAATGCCGATAAGGGGGAAGTTACATCCCTATCTTTAAGGGCATCATCCTTGTGTTTGGGACATAGCAAATATTTAAAGAAGGTATACAATGTATGTACAACAACCACATCAGGCCCTTTTGGTAAAACAAGGCCAGGTTGAATTGGTTTTAACAGAAATGGCTTCCTCATATACTCCAACGTATCCTATTTCTTGTCATTTATTTATCACTCCTTTGTCCTAATTCTCTGATAATCAAGAAGCCTCCTGAGTATGCGTTCAGCCTCCAACATATGCTGACCTACCAGGAAAGAAGGCCCTTGAATGAATGGTGGTTGTGAGTGACCTGATAAGCTCTGTCCCTCAGGGGAAACTAATAAGTTGACAGCTGCTCTTTCTTGCATCAAGCTTTGAAGAATTTGATTCATGAGGATTTGTGTTCCTGAGTCTGAGCATCTCTGAGAGGGGCAGTAAAATTACATTTCTGGTTCCAGAAAACTGAGGCCCAGCCCTCACTCCCATGGCAAGTCCTCCAAGGCCCTTATCCACTACTGAGTCCAGTTACCCTACTCACCAACAGCCAGAACCTCCTTCTCTTTGATATCTCTGGAGCAGCACCATCCCCACCCCTCACACCCTTCTCTCTCTTCTCTTTCACTAGGCCAGACTGTGGAATTAGGGAACATGCCATAACCTGTGCTGCATGTATCTTCCTTCACATAGGTACAGTCTGACAAGGCTCTAGGCACTGTAGACTTCACTGAATGAAGGACCAAATTTGATGCTTAGCTTGCCAAAGCACATCCACAAGATGGCAGCCATTTACAGATCAGGCCACATAGGGCAGAATGGAGTGCACTAGACTGAACAACAAAGACCTGGGCCCTTGACCTTTCACAGCCATAGATTCTTTCATTGACCTTGGGCAAGTTATTTTCCCTCCTTAACCTTCCATTTATTAATTTTTAAAAGGATGAGGATCAGACTAGTCCAGAGATGCAAACTCAAATGATGTCTAAAACATGAACACCGGGAAATAAATGGAACGTGCTTAATGCAATACAACAGGAAGTAGTGTAGATTTTGGTGAACTGAAGAATGCATGTTCTAACTAAAGAAAGCAACTGATCCTCAGCTCCAGCTGATTACAGTCATGTGAAAATGCATGAGATCGTAAAAATCTAGAGTTTAATATGAAATCACCTAATATGAAATCACCTATGGCCACATAGAAAAGTGTAAGGAAGTATCTTACTTGTGTCACCTAATTTCTCAATCTGGCATACCTTGTAACCAAGAGAGATTCCCTTGGTGTGACCTCTCCCAATGGAGGAAAAGGAGAACAGGCGGACCCAGCAGCCTTTGCCACCACCACAGACACTCACAACTTTCACCACTGAGGACCTCTTCAGTCTTCACTGATGCTGATTCCAGCTGATGAAGCTGCCTGGGGTCCATGCTGCTCCACATCCTCCTGGAGAAGGAGCTTCCACTGAGCCCTCCCAGATAACAACCTCCCCTGCTGCACCTCTCTCAGGAGAAGGAGCTGCCACTGCATGCCCTGGAGATAGAATCTCTGCCTCATCTTCCTGTCCCAGTGCAACCATGTGCACACTCCAAGACCCTGGCTCTGGGACCACTTCATGTGTGCCTACACTCCAGATACTGGTGACAGTGCTGTGGTAAGCATGTTTGTACCCCAAACCATGGCACTATGATCATTCCACATACACTCACACTCTGGACCCCAGCTTTACAGCAGGTATGTGCATGCCCATTCCCTGGACATCGGCACCACTGCCACAGCAAGCATGGCCACACTCTGGACACTAGAGTCACTGCTGCAGGAAGCACACACACGCTCTGGACACTGGAGCTGCAATTATTCCATCTGCACCCATGCCCCAGTCCCAGATCTGTGGCAGGTCTTTGCACAACAATGCCCAAAACATCAGCACCATTGCTGCAACAAGTGTGCCCACACCCTGGATATCAGCACGACTGCCTCATTCCCCTGACACCAGCACCACAATTACTCCATGCATGCCCATTCCCTATATTCTGGCTCCCCAGAAGCCCTTGCTATCACTTCCTGTGGTAGCTAAAAAGAGAACAAGAGGACCCCAGCAGCCTTTACCACTGATGTAGACACCCACAGCCTTGGCTGTTGAGGACTCCCACAGTCATGCCTAATGCTGACCTCAGCTGACAGAGCTGCATGGAGAATATGCTACTGCACTCTCCCCAGAACTGAAGCCTGTGCTGCACCCTGATAGAGCTGGAGTTGCTGCATCCAACCTAGCTGGTGCCTTCACACTCACCCATAGGTAAATGTCTTTCCCCACTGAAGACAGTCTATAAAGTCTGGAAGAGGTGACTGCTGCCTCAAATGTGCAGACATGAATGCAAGGTTAGAAGAAACACAAAAAATCAAGGAAACATGACATCACCAAAGGAATGCAATGATTTTCCAAAACCTGACCTCAATGAAATGGAAATCTATGAATTTCCTGACAAATAATTCAAAATAATTGTTTTAAAGTAGCTCAATGATCTACAAAGGAACACAGACAACTCAACAGAATCAGGATAACAATACATGAACAAAATGAAAAGTTCAACAATGAGATAGAAATTATAAAAAGGAACCAAACAGAAATTCTGGAGCTGAAGAATACAATGAATGCAATGAAAACTTTAATATAGAGAGCTACAATAGAGTATATTTGATTAAGAAGAAGGAAGAATCTGTAAACTTGAAGACAGGCCATTTGAAATTATCCAGATAAAGGAGAAAAAAGAATGAAAAGGAGTGAAAAAAGCCTATGGGATTTATGGCAAATCATAAGAGGATTAATATGCGCATTATGGGAGTCCCAAGAGAGAGAAAGGGACAGAAAGCTTATTTAAATAAATAATGGCTGAAAACTTCCCAAATCTTGGGAAAGAAACGGATATCCAGATTCACAAAACTCAAAAATTCCCAAATAGAATCAACCTAATGAAGACTACATGAGACATAATCAAATTGTCAAAAGTCAAGAACAAAGAGAAATTTGAAAGCAGCAAGAGAAAATCAACTCATCACATAAAATTGCCCCCCCCATCATAAGCCTATGAGATTTCTAAACAGGAACCATGCAGGCCATGAGAGAATGGTGTGATATATTCAAAGTACAATCATATATCACTTAACAACAGGGATGTGTTCTGAGAAATGTATCATAAAGCAATTTTGTCATAGTGTGAACATCATAGAGTGTACTGAAGGGGAATAAAATTTGTCACCCCAAAATGTGTCTCTTTAGCATGAGGATTATTTAGGCTCATTATTTTTAAGAAACAAAAGACTCAGAATGTTCTTCTTGTTGTCTCTCCCTTAACTGCTTCAAAAAGAAAAATGAGATTTAAAAAACTGGTCTTAGAAAGCAAGCTATCATCTTAGCATAACATGAACTAAGTAGTAGATGGGGAGGAATCTAAAAAGGCCTATTTGTCTGGTTCCCCACTGTGCTCTTCTATTTCTGTGCAGCCACACAAACACTTGTTTCCCAAATATTTACTCCTGTTCACATACCTGTGAATTGCCTTTCTTCACTCTAAAGTCCATAATTCTCCCCACCCTCAACATCTTCTTTTGTCTTTAGCTGAGGATGATATTTAAGGTAAGAGCTTCAGCCATTTTGCTGAATTACTCAGTTTTCATGGATTTCTCCCATATATGTAATTTTAATTTTGTTTGTTTTTCTCCTGTTAATCTGTCTCATGTAAATTTAATTTGTAGCCCAGCCAGAAGAACCTAGAAGGGTAAAGAAAAATTCTTCCTCCCCTACAGTACTTATGCAAATCTAGATGGTATAGCCTACTAACCACCTAGGCTATATGATACTGATCTTATGAGACCACCATCATATATTCTGTCTGTCACTGGATGAAATGTCTTTATGTGGTACATAAATGTCCTGAAAGACAAAAACTGCCAATCAAGAATACTATACCTGGGGGCCAGCCCCATGGCCAAATGGTTAAGTTCACGTGCTCCGCTTTGGCAGCCTGGGGTTTCACCAGTTCAGATCCCGAGCATGGACATGGCAACAATCATCAGACCATGCTGAGACAGTGTCCCACATAGCACAACCAGAGGCACTCACAACTGGAATATACAACTATGTACTGTGGGGCTTTGGGGAGAAGAAGAAGAAGAAAAAAGATTGGCAACAGTTGTTAGCTCAGGTGCTAATCTTTTAAAAAAAACTATATCTGAAAAAATTATCCATTAAAAATGAAGGATAAATCAAATCCTTCCCAAACAAGCAAAAACAGGGAGTTTGTCATCACTAGAACTGCCTTACCAGAAATGTTTAACAGAGTTATTCAAATTGAAATGAAAACAAACTAAACACCTATGTGAAAACATATGAAAGTATAAATCTCATCGATGAAGGTAAATATATAGAAATACACAGATTAATGTAACACTATAACCATGATGTGTAAATTGCTTTTAGTCCTAATTAAAAGTTAAAAGACAAAATTTTTAATGAATAAACAATATAAAAAGAAGCAAACTGACACAAGAACACAAAGTGTAGGGGGAGGGATAAAAGCGGATTTTTGTATGTGGTCAACGTTAAGTCATTATAAACTTAAAATAGAAGATTATAGCTACAAGACATTTTATGCAAGCCTCAAACTAACCACAGAAAATCCTCTAATAGATACACAAAAGACAAAAAGAAAAGAACAAAAGCAAAACTCTACATAAAATAATCAAAAAACAAGGGAAGACAGAAAGAGAGGAAGAGAGGGACAAAAAAACCCTGCAAAACAAAAAGAAAACAATAAAATGTCAATAGTAAGTCTCCTTATCAGTAATTGCCTTAAATTTAAATAGATTAAACTCACCAATCAAAAGACAGACAATGGCTCAACAGATAAAAAAACTAGATCCAGCTTTATGCTGTCTACAAGATGCTTACTTAAAATTTAAGCCTATTCCACACATAGGCTGAAAGTGAAGGCAATGAAAAAGATATGCAAATTGTAGCCAAAGAAAGCAGGGAGATTATACTTATATCAGACAAAATTAACTTTATATCTAAAACGGTCTCTAGAAAAAAAGAAGGTCATTATATAATGATAAAGGGGTCAATTCTAAAGGAATATCTAGCAGTTATAAATATATATGGACCCAACATCAGAGAACCTAAATATATAAAGCAAATGTTCAGAGATTTTAAGGCAAGAAGTGACAGTAATACGATAACAGTAGGGGACTTAAATACCCCACTTGTAATAATGGGTAGTACATCCAGACAGAAAAACAATAAAGAAACAGCTGATTTGAACATTATAGACCAAATAGGCCTAACAGACATATATAGAACTTTCCAACAGCAGAAGAATACACATTCTTCTCAAGTGCACATGGAACATTCTCCAGAATAGATCATATGCTAGGCTACAAAACATATCTTAATAAATTTAAGAAGTTCAAAGTCATTCTAAGTATCTTTTTCAACCACAATCAAATGAAACTAGAAATCAATAACATCCAGAAAGCTGGAGATTTTACAAATAAGTGGAAACTAAACAGCACACTCTTGAACAAACGTTAGATCAAAGAGGAAATCAAAAGGGAATTTAAAAAGTTTTTCAAGATAAATGAAAATAAAAACATGACATACAAAGACATACGGGATGCAGCAAAAGCAGTACTAAGAGACAAGTTTATAATGATGAATTGAGAAGTGTAATCTACACTTGAGAAGAAAAAAGATCTCAGATAAGTAAGGTAATTTTACACCTAAAAGAACTAGAAAAAAATTAAGCCGAAGGTGAGCAGAAAGAAGGAAAAAATAATGATTAGAATAGAAATAAGGCAAATAGATAATTTAAAAATGGAAAAATCAACAAAACTAAGAGTTGTTTTTTGAAAAGACAAACAACATTGACAAACCCTTAGCTAGATTAAAAAACAAGGAGAGAACACATAAATAAATTAAATAAGAAATGACATTACAACATATGCCTCAGAAATAAAAAGGATCATAAGGGGCTATTATGAACAATTATATTCCAATAAACTTATGAAAATGGATAAATTCCTAGAAAAACACAACCTACCAAACTGAATCAAGAAGAAATAGAAAGCCTGAACAGACCAATAATAAAGAGATTAAATCAATAGTCAAAAATCTCCCAACAAAGAAAAGTCCAGGACCAGATGACTTCACTGGTGAATGCTACCAAACATTCAAAGAGGAATTAATATCAATCTTTCTTAAACTTCCAAAAAATATAAGAAAGGGGAAAACTTTCAAAATCATTTTATGAGGCCAGCATTATCCTGATACCAAAACCAGATGAAGACACTAAAGAAAAGAAAACTACTTGCCTAATAAACATAGATACAAAAATTCTCAATAAAATATTAGCAAATGGAATTCAACAGCACATTAAAATGATCATATACCATGACCAAGTGGGATTCATCCCTGATATGCAAAGATGGTTCAACATACACAGATTAATCAATGATATGCCAATACATGAACAAAATGAAAGAAAAAACTACATGATCATCTCAGTAGATACAGAAAAAGCATTTGACAAAGTTAAGATCCATTCATGAGAAAAACTGTCAACAAAATAGGTTTAGAAGAAATTTACCTCAATACAATAAAGGTCATATGTGAAAAGCCCACAGGGAACATCTTAATCAATGAGGAAAAACTGAAATCTTTCCCTCCAAGAGTCAGTACAAGACAAGAATGCCTACTCTTGTCGTCTTTTTTCTAGTACTTAAAGTCTTAGCCAGAATAATTAGACAAGAAAAATAGATTAAAGGCATCCAAACTGGAAAGGAAGAAGTAAAATTATCTGTTTGCAGATGACATGATCATATATGTAGAAAACCCTTAAAATGCAACAAAAAAAGTCTTAGAACTGATAAATGAATTTAATTAGGTTACGGGATACAAAATGGACATAAGAAAATTAAGTATCTTTCTGTACACAAATACCCAAAAAGGAAATTTAGAAAACAACCCCATTCGAAATAGCAACAACAAGAATAAAATATTTAGGAATAAACCTAACTAAGGAGGTGAAAGACTTGTACACTGAAGAATATAAAACATTGATGAAAGAAATTAAACAAGACACAGATAAATGGAAAGACATCCTGTGTTCATGAATTGGAGGAATTAATATTATGAAAATGTCTATATTACCTGAAGTGATCTACAGATTCATTGCAATCCCTATCAAAAGCCCAGTGGCATTCTTTATAGAAATAGAAAAGCAATCCAAAAATTCACATCCACAAAAGACTCCGAATAGCCTAGCAATCTTGAACAAAAAGAATAAAGCATCACACTTCCTGATTTCAAATTATATTACAGAACTATAATAATCAAAACAGTATGGTACTGGCATAAAAGTAGACAAATAGACCAATAGAACATAATAGAGAGCCCAGAAATAAATCCATGCATCTATGGTCAACTGATCTCTGAAAAGGGTGCCAAGAGCACACAATGAAGAAAGGATAGTCTCATCAGTAAATTTTACATCGATATTCACATGTGAAGGAAGAAATTGAGTCCTTATCTTACACCATATACAAAAATCAACTCAAAATGGATTAAAGACTTAAATATAAGACCTGAAATCATAAAACTACTACAATAAAACAAAGGAAAATCTTCTTGACATTGGTCTGGGCAGTGATTTTTTGCACGTGACACTAAAATCACGGGCAACAAAAGCAAGAATAGACAAATGAGATTGCATCAAACCAAAAGGCTTCCACACAGCACAGAATGAAAAGGCAACCTATGAAATGGGAAAAATATCTGCCAACCATATATCTGATAAGTGGCTAATATCCAAAATACATAGGGAACTCATAGCAAAAAAAAAAAAAAACCCAAAACACCAAATAACCCAGTTTAAAAATGGGCAAAGGACCTGAATAGACATTTCTCAAAAGAAGATATACAAATGTTCAATGGCATATGAAAAGGTGCTCAACTTCTCTAGTCATTAAGGGAATGCAAATTGAAACCACAGTGAGATATCACCTGTTGGAATGGCTATTAGTGGAAAGAAAAGATAACATGTGTTGGTGAGGATGTGGAGAAAAGGGCACCCTCTACACTGTTGGTGGGAATGTAAATTGGTACAGCCACTATGGAGAACAGTATGGATTACCATTTGATTCAGCAATCCCACTTCTGGGTATATACCCAAAGGAAATGAAATCAGGATCTTGAAGAGATATCTGCACCCCTATGTTTATTTCAGCATTATTCACAAAAAATATGGAAACAACCTAAATGTCCATCAACAGATAAGTGGATAGAGAAAATATACAACAGAATATTATTCTGCCTTAAAAAAAGAAGGAAAGTCATGCCATTTGTGACAGCATGGATAAACCTGAAGGACTTTATGATAAATGAAATAAGCCAGACACAGAAAGATAAATACTGCATGATCTCACTTATATGTGGAATCTAAAATAGTTAAAGTTATAGAAACAGTAAAATGGTGGTTAGTTACCAGAGGCTGGGAAGAAGGAAAAATGGGGAGATGTTTGTCAAGGTGTACAAAGTTTCAGTTATGCCAGATGAATAGATTCTGGGAGATCTATTGCACAACAATGTGACTGTAGTAAACAATATTGTATTCTCTACATGCTATTTGCTAAGAGGGGAAATTGTAAGTGGTATCATCACAAAGAAAGAAAATGGTAGCCATGTGAGTGATGAACATGTTAATTAGCTTGATTGTGGTGAATATTTCACAATGTGAAATGATAAGCCCATCAAATCATCAAGTTGTAGAACTTAAATATATATTATTTTTAACTGTCAGTTATACATCAATAAAGCTGGAAAAAATTAACTCCTATAGAAATATGTTGTTAATTCCAACATTTATTGAGTACCTAGAATAGAATATGCCAAATATAGGGTGGGAAGGACATAAAAAAGTAAATGAAACAAAGTTGTGGATTTTAAGACATTCTTCTTCTAGTGGAAAAGATAAAACTAAGTGCTTCTTTCATAATAAAAAATGTCAAAGACAGGAAACCCAAACCACTAGGTCATTCCTTGACCCAAGTCTCAAAGCTTAACCGTGGAGCAAGACTTCTTTAGAGATTGACCTTGCAGGTATAGGGTGTGGACAAAGGAGATTGAGAGGTCTTACTGACCTATACCCCATGAAGAATAAGGAGAAAGAATGTGGGCCTGTTGTAGGCTAGCAGCCCCACCGGCTTATATAATGCCTTCAAGATCTGAGGACCACTTTGGTGAGGAGGATGACATCAAGTTCCAGGTATCCCTTTTTCTAAGTAAATCAACTTTCCAGAACTATAATAATTCAATACCTGTTCATGGAGCCCACCACTGAATCAGAGACCACCAAGCTAAAAGGCCCCTTAAGGACAAGCTAGTAAGGCCACTTGTTTTGAGCCCATGGTCTCCAGGAATTCTTCAAAGGTGCCTTGGTAGTAGATTGGCTGGAGACTATAGCTGGAAGTCGAGTAAGTGGCTCTGAGCCACCTCCCTAGCTTCAACTAGAGTAGCACTACTGGGCTTCTGCATTAGATTTCGTTATACGAAACGGTTCCACTGCAAATAAAATAATAAAATACTTGGAAAACAGCCGTTTACATCAAACTCTGCCATTTTACAGGGCCTGAAATGGAAGCTGAGAACAAGTGGCTACAGTGACGTCATACAGTCAACCAATGGGAGAGTCGGGACTCAGGGAGGTCCTGCTACACAACTCTGGAGGGTACAATGCTCATTGTATTTATCCAGAGCTGCGCAGCATGGCAGCCCTGCACTAGAATGCTTCTTTGCCGATGCACAGCTGTGCTATATTTCACACTGTCATGTATGCATAGCATTAATAAAGGAGGTGATCATAATCAAAGAGACACAAACTTTGAAAAAATTGATTTACTCTTCACTTGAGTGGGAAAACTACTTACGAATTTCAAAAGTCAACTGTTGAATTAAAATTATAAATATTTATATATAAATATATTTATTGAGCACCTACAATGAGTCAGATATTGTACTTGGAGCTTGTAAAACACATAAGAGCAATGCCTAGTTCTGTCCCCAAGTAGCCTATAGCCTAGTGGAGGAGAATCAAGATGCTTGGACATAAAACATCAACCTTACCTTCCAGAGGTCCCTCAAATCTCTTTTTTTTTATTTTGAGGATGATTAGCCCTGAGCTAACATCTGCTGCCAAGCCTCCTCTTTTTTGCTGAGGAAGAGCGGCCCTGAGCCAACATCTGTGCCCATCTTCCTCTACTTTATATGTGGGACGCCTGCCACAGCACGGCTTGACAAGCGGTGAGCAGGTCCAGACCCGAGATCCGAACCAGCGAACTCTGGGCCATCAAAGCAGAACATGCAGACTTAACTGCTGCACCACGGGGCTGGCCCCTACCCTCAAATCTTTTGAGAATTGAGGCAGGCTCTGTTCGATAGCACGCTGGTAAATGTTTAACAACTAACTCTCCAGGAAAAGAAAAACCAACAATATGATTTGTATTCTTTTCCAATTCCCATGGTGAAAATATTCTAACTATGGCTAGTTTCAAGCTGCCACATGACTGAATATGGGAAGAGATGGGCTACAATCACCTCTCTCATCAGCTGGTGCAGGCCAGTTCCAGCACACTACTGCAAGAAACACTTTCCTTTAAACTCTCTCCCTATCTTTATACGCCTAGCTGTGGTCTGTGTGCATGGAGAACTTTGTGTTCTATTTTCCATTTATCATTATTTGGTAAATACATACAGGAACAGGTTCTTCACACTTATTTTTGATTGAAAGTTAGGGGAATGTCCCCCGTTGTGGCATGCCTTTCCTAAGAAGCACCTGCAGGATGATAGGTAATCAGGATGTTAGTGCCCTAGCTCTTTCTTCTAGTTTCTCCTTATTACAGCCTCTCAATCTATTCCTTTCCATTCTTGTTATTTACATCCAGATGGTCCTCCAAAAGCCGTATGACAGGTCTTTTAATCAGGAGATGGATACATAGCAGGGCTGGGAAGCCTGACATTTAGGGAGATATGAAGCATGTGAAGGGGAACTTGACATAACCCAGAAAGAACTACCTCTTTTTGCCAAGGCCTATTCACGTCCCCTGCCTCATTGCTGACACTTGCCCTCTTGGTCTGACAACTCTATCACTACTTAAATGAAGGAGTCTATGATAGGGAGGTCGCCTCAAGATACCTATCAAGAAGGTCAGTTGACTTTTCTGCTCCTTCCTCTCAGAAATTCTAGTTCAGGATGCACATCTAAACATAGACCTCCTTTCCAAGGTCAATGGTGAGTGGACTACGGCTTGTTTCAGGGACCCTGGCACCGGAAATCACTTAAGAGGGCCTGACATGTGGATTTCCTGTAAGTGTAACCCCAAGAAGTAGGTAGGAGTTGAACTCAATGCTTTGTGTGATTTATAGGCGTCTGTAAACTCACTGAGGCTCCACCACAGAAGTCATCACTTATTTTATTCCTCAGTTGCACCCATGATCATATACATGGAACTTAGACCAAGTAGTTTTTGCCCTGTGTCACTCAGGCAGTCTGCTTTCTGATTAACAAAAATAAGCACCTCTTCTTTTGGATCCAGATTACAGATGACCTCTTATCTCCCTGGGGTGTTTTACTGACTGGGGTGAGGGGAAGAGGGAAACAGTTCTTAAATAAATAAAATTATTAAATTATTGCCCTATTTAATTGACTCAGATATTGATGCTTTAGCATTCTTTATACTGTACATGGAATAGAAATACAGTCATGTGCTGCATAATGATATTTTGGTCAATGTTGGACCACATATATGATAGTGGTCCCATAAAGTTAGTACCATATAACCCAGGTGTGTAATAGGCTATACCATCTAGGTTTGTCTAAGTACACTCTATAATATCCGCAAAAAACGAAATAGCCTAAAGATGCATTTCTCAGAATATATCCCCATTTTTAAGTAATGCATAATTGTATTGATTTGTGGAATTAATAGAATTTTACTGCTTGAAAGAGCCCTTAGAGATTATCTATTCCAGCATCTTCATTATACAAATGAAAACCCATTATATAAATGAGACCCATAAAGAGTAGATGATTTGTCTAAGGTCATACAAGAGATTCGTGACGGCATCAGGACTAAAGCCAAGAAACCTGACTCCCATGTGGTGTTATTTCCACCACATCTTGTTTACAGTTGGTGCTTAGGGTGAATACTATAAAAAATTAGATACCAAGCTTCTGGACAAGTTTGCAAGTCCCAGTTATGACATTGCTTTTATGGGAACAATAGATTCGGCTTACACATTTGTTTGCCTAGGTGTGCCTTTTCTGGGAAATTGTTTTGCCCAAATTCTAAGGACTGCTAGTGATTTTAATGTGGAATGGGAGGACACTACTGGTGGGAGATGATGACAACCTTATATAAATTGTCATGTGGAGAATGAAACACTCTCCGGTTACTTGAGGTTCATTTTGTGGGTGAATGATCGGAAGAAGATACCCAGGTCAACAGGTAAACCTCTCTAGTGATATCCCCAGGAATCTGGCCACTTCCTGACTCCGTCTCTGGGAAAATTATGCCAAATGCCAAACTCTTTCCAGGCTGGCAGGCACACGGATGTCCTCTGCCCTTTGGATCCTTCGATCCTGTATGCAAATATTAATAACGTTCATGCTTACTGGCCCGAAAGGACAGGTTCTATTTTGGCTTTTTGGTACATTTCCTCTTGAATATTCTGGCATATGTCTCTTTTTTTGACCTGTAAGAGGAGAGAGACAAATGTTGGGTAAAGGAGGTTCATTTTTGGGAGACTGTGTGACTAATGACTGCCAGGATTGTGAGGCTGAAGCCATTTTCTTTCAGTGGAGTGAAGAGGGGTCCTTGGTGACCAAAGTAGTCACTAATTTTCTCTTCCTCTGATTCTCCTCCAACCTCTCTGTTCCTTGGACCTAGAGTCAGGATACCCTGGTTTGGGATCCTAGCACTGTTACTTATTAGTTCAGTAGCTTTAGATAAGTGGCTTTACCATTCTTCCATTTCAAACACTCCAATGGCTTTCCAACCCACACAGAATAATTTCAGAAGTCCTGAAAATGGCCTACAGAAACCCTACGTGATCTGATTGTCTCTGGCTCCATCTCTTACTCTTTCCCTCTTGCTTACTTCACTCTAGGCACATTGGCTTTTTCTTTTCTTTTCTTTTCTTTTTTTTTTGAGGAAATTTAGCCCTGAGTTAACATCTGCCACCAATCCTCCTCTTTTTTTTGTTGAGCAAGACTGGTCCTGAGCTAACATCTGTGTCCATCTTCCTCTACTTTATATGTGGACGCCTGCCGCAGCATGGCTTGACAAGCGGTGCATAGGTCCACACCTGGGGTCTGAACTGGCGAACCCCAGGCCACTGAAGCAGAACATGCAAATTTAACTACTGCACCACCAGGCTGGCCCCCATATTGGCTTTTTTGCTTCTTTGAACACACAGGTCCTCTCCTGCTTTGTGGCCTTTGAACCTACTGTCTCCTTTGCTTGGAGTGCTCTGCTCTCAGATATTGAATGACTTATTCCTTCACTTCCTTCAGGCTGTTACTTAAATGTCACTCTTATCAAAAAAGCCCTCTCTGACCTGGTTCTCTCAATCCCCTTACCCTGGCTTATTTTGTTTCACAGCATTTATCCTCGCCTAACAAATCTTTTCTCATTTGTTTATTGTCTGTTTCTCCCAAACAGAGTATATATTTTTTCCTGTTACTTTCATGGTAACTGGCACATAACAAGTGCTCAATAAATCTGTATTGAATGAGCATATAAATGTCGGAATGAATGAAATTTCCAAGAGGTATTGTGAGATTTCAGTGAGATAATATACATGACTGCGGTTTGCAAACAGTAATGTATGGACTGCTACTTTTTCTTTTTTTTTTCTTTTTTGCTTCCTGCATTGGATTCTTTTTTATTTATTTTTTTTTTTTAAAGTAAAGCTTTTTTGGTGAGGAAGATTGGCCCTGAGTTAACACCTCTTGCCAATCATCCTCTTTTTTTTTTCTCCCCAAACCCCCATTAAATAGTTGTATATTATAGTTTTAGGTCATTCTAGTTCTTCTATGTGGGACACTGCCACAGCATGGCTTCATGAGGGGTGTTAGGTCCGCGCTCAGGGTCTGAACTGGTGGACCCTCGGCTGCCAGAGTGGAGCATGCAAACTTAACCACTTGGCCATGGAGCCGGCCCTGGACCCTCTTTTATTTACACGATCCTTTATCCTTGCAATGCTCAAGTCTTTGGCCCTTGGACTCATTCAGGGAATTTGTTGTCTTGTATATACTCATCTGTCTCCTCAATCTGCACTTCAAACTCCTGTCCATGACTGCCTGGAGCACATGTCTACTTGCACATCCTGCCATCATCTCAAATACAACCTATTTAAAATGAGGTACCTCTACCTTTCCTTGCCTCCTTCTGCAGAAGCCAGCTCCACCACACCTTTTTTTAGGGTATCCTTGTTTATTCCCCATGCTATCCTGGATCCAAACCTTTCCATTTCTTTCTCCTTCTGTCTTCTAGGATCAATCAGTGTGTCTTATCAAGTCTTCTTTTTCTCTGTCAGATTCTTTTTTCCTTTCCATTTTCCTCACCTTGGCTATTTAGTTTGGGTTCCTGAAATAATACTCCATCTATTTTTTCTGTCTCCAGTCTTTCCAGCCCATGCTGTGAAATTAAATCTTCCTAATAACAAGCATTTCAGGTCTCCAGAGTCCACACCCTCTCTCTTGTGAGAAGCAACCTGTCATCAAAAGCAAAGGGAACTGTCAGAACGATGGCCTTGGTTCTAGTACTGACTCTTAGAAGTGGGCACTGTGACAGGAAGAGGAAAGCCACTGCATATTGGACTGGAACACTCCAGTAAGGCTTAACAATTCAAGAAATATCAATTCCTTTCTGTGGCCCAGCATTAGGCCTTAGCTTTTCTATCTGTAAAATGAAAGGATTAGACCATATCAGTGGTTTGCATTTTTTTATAATAATAGCATCCTATGTTCAAAGGAAATCTGGTCCAGAAGCCAAATATACAAAATAAGTAAAAATGGATGCTCTATACCCTTTCCCCCAGTAAACCTATTCTGATCTCTTCTCCTTCAAGATCCAACTCCTTTATTTCTGAATTCCTATAACACTTTAGTCTGTATAATATAAATTTAGATGTGAGAGGATTGCTGGAAAGATGGTAGCATAGGAGGACTCTGAACTCACCTCCTCCCATGGACACAACAAATTTACAACTACCTGTGGAAAAATTACCTCTGAGAAAGAACTGGAAACTGGATAAAAAGAACTCCCACAACAAGAGACAACACTAACAGAGAGGTAAGAGACAGAAATACCTTTCTGCTAAGGTAAAAACCACATTCTAGCCACAGTGTTTCATGGCCAGGAGCAATCTTAAGGCATGAAACTTTCCTTGGAGGAGCAGAGGATCTGAGTGGGAGAGCCATGCCATACTATTCAGCCTTTGAATTCAGCTCAACCAAGATAAGTACCATAACGCCTGGCTTTGCTAGCTATTAAAACCAATGTGGAGTATCCTCAGAAAAGCTGTTGAATAAAAGAGAAAGGAAATCCTACTCTTAAAGGGCCCACACAGAGATTTGCCTATTCCGAAAACCAAGATAAAATCACCAGAAAGAAGGGCACACAGTCCTCTGGTGAAAGAAGCTTAATCGATAGGTTCTGGGAGCATCTTAGAGAGGCAGGAGGTGGCTGGGCCCACCTCGCCAGGGACAGAGACACTGACAGCAACCATAATTGTGACCCAGTACAGGTGTGCTGACACAGACACTGGCAGACGCCATTGGATTTCTTCCTCTGGCCAGTTAGCATAGAGGTTTGCCCTGCCCACTAGACCACCAATTTAATCCAGCTCATTTAGGACAAGCAGCCCATGCTAGGGACTGACCCCACCCACCAGCAAGCTCTTGTGGAAATTTTGGGACACAGGCTGGGTGTGTGGGACCTCTGCAGCTGGGCAAATGGGTCCACTTTGGTGGGGCAGGGTGTACATGAGGGGCAGGTCTGCATTGGCAGGGTGTGTGGGCCCACAGGCAGTGGGACTTGTTGGCTGCAGTAGACTTGTGCCACTGGCCTTCTCAAACAGTCATATAAGGGGTCTGCCCCACCTTCCAACTCCTGAGACCATTGTGTGCTGCCATGCCTGGGGCTGACCCCACTCAGCTTCACTCCTGAGACAGATCACAACAACTTAGAGGGCCAGAGGCCTACAGTAATTGTCAGCCTCGGAGCCCAGCAGCCAGCCACACTGGGGGCCTGATTCATTTAACAGCAAAAGATGAGCAGATATATGCTATTAGACTTCACAGCCAGCTGTGCTGTGGGTAGTCCAACACAATAAAGTTACTAAAGTGACTGTAGCAGCCACACTTAGCTGCGACTTACAATGAGTCAGCCTAGCCTACCTGTGAGCCCATAGCAAGAGGAACCACAGCACAATAGAAGGGCACACATAGCCCACACAGATGACACTCCTAGAACATTTGGAATTGGTGACAAGAGGGAAGTAGATTGATGGGCCCCATAAGGCATTTGTTACATCAGGCCAGATCTCCAAGATCGGGAGATATAGCTGACCTACCTAATACATAGATATAAGCACAGAGAATTAGACAAAATGAGGAGACAAAAGACTATGTTTCAAATGATGGAACAGGACAAACCCTCAGAAAAACAACTAAATGAAACAGAGATAAAGAGTACAAACCAATAATAATAAGAATGCTCACTGATCTTGAGAGAAGAATACATGAACACAGTGAGAACTTCAACAAAGAATTGGAGAATATAAAATAGAAGCAATGAGAACTGAGGCATACAATGATAGAAATGAAAAATTCACTAGAGGGATTCAACAGCAAAATAGATGACACAGAAGAATGGATCAATGAGCTGGATGAAACAGAATGAAATTTTCCAAGCTAAACAGAAAAAAGAAAAAAGAATTGAGAAGAACAAGGACAGTCTAAGGGACCTCTGGGACAGCATCAAGTGTACTAACATCCATACTACAGTTGTCACAGAAGGAGGAGAGAGACAAGGGAGCAGAGAACCTATTTGAGAAATAATAGCTGAAAGCTTTTCTAACATAAGGAAGGAAACAGACATCCAAGTACAGGAAGCACCAAGAATACCAAACAAGATGAACCCAAAGAGGTCCACACCAACACACATTAAAATCAAAATGCCAAGAATTGCAGATAAAGAGAGAATCCTAAAAGCTGCAAGAGAAAGACAACAAGTTACATAAAAAGGAAACGCCATAAGGCTATCAACTGACTTCTCAGCAGAAACTTTACAGGCTAGAAGGGAGTGGCATGACACATTCAAAGTGCTGAAAGGAAAGAATCTACTGCCAAGAATACTCTACCCAGCAAGGTTATCATTCAGAAGGAAAGGAGAAATAAACAGTTTTACAGACAAGTGAAAACTAAAGGAGTTTACCACCACTGAACCAGCCTTACAAGAAATGTTGAAGAGACTTATTTAAGTAGAAAAGAAAAAAAATCATTTGTAAAGACGAATATAAAGTAAATTTAGAAGATCAACCACCTATAAAGCTAATATGAAGATCAAAAGACAAAAGTACTAAAATTATTCAATTCCATGATAAGAGGCTAAGGGATATACATACACACAAAAGAGGTTAAATTTGATATCAAAAACATAAAATGTGGGGGGAGGAAAATAAAAATGTAGGGCTTTTAGAAAGAGGTCAAATTTAAGAGATGATCAAGCTAATATAGATTGCTATTTATGTAAGTTATAATATATGAACCTCATGGTAATCACAAACCAGAAACCTCTAATCAATACAGAAAAAATTAAGAGAAAGGAGTCTAAACATAATACTAAAGAAAAGTGTCAAATCACAAGGGACTAGAGCAAGAGAAGAAAAAACAGATAGAGAAGAACTACAAAAACACTGAGAAAAAAAGTAACAAAATAGCAATAAGTACATCCTTATCAATAGCTACTTTAAATGTCAATGGAATAAATGCTCCACTCAAAAGACATGGGGTGGAAGAATGGATTAAAAAACAAGACCCATATATACATTGCATATGAAAGACACACTTCAGACCTAAAGACACTAACAAACTGAAAGTGAAGGGATGGAAAAACATACTTCATGCAAATGACAATGAAAAGAAAGCTGGGGAAGCAATACTTATATCAGACAACATAGACTTTAAAACAAAAACTATAACAAGAGACAAAGAAGGGCATTACATAATAATAAAGTAAACAATACAACATAACAAGACATAACAATTGTAGATATCTATGCACCCAACATAAGATCACCTAAATATATAAAGCAATTATTAACAGATATAAAAGGAGAAATAGACAGTAACACAATAGTAGGGACTTTAACACTCCACTTACACCAATGGATAGATCATCCAAACAGAAGATCAATAAGGAAACATTGACCATAAATGGCACATTAGACCAGATGAACTTAGTAGATATATACAGAGTATTTCATCCCCAAATGGCAGAATACACATTCTTTTCAAGTGCCTATAGAACATTCTCCAGGAAGGATCACATATTAGGCCACAAAACAAGTCTCAACAATTTTAGAAAATTGAAATAATACCAAGGATCTTTTCTGACCACAATGGTATGAAACTACAAACCAATTACAAGAAGAAAACTGGAAAAGCCACAAATATGTGGAGATTAAACAAAATGCTACTGAACAATGATTGGGTCAAGAAAGAAACCAAAGGAGAAATGAAATGTTTTGTGGAGACAGATGAAGATGAAAATATGACATGCCAAATTTTATAGGATACAGCAAAAGAGGTTCTAAGAGGGAAGTTTACAGCAACACAGGCCTACCTCAAGTAACAAGAAAAATGACAAATAAACAATCTAACAGTACACCTAAATGAACTTGAAAAAGAACAAATGAAGCCCAAAATTGGTTAGGAAGGAAATAATAAAAATCAGAGTGGAAATACATGAAATAGAGGCTTAAAAAATAGAAAAAAGCAATGAAACCAAGAGCTAGTTCTTTTAAAAGATAAAAAAAGGACAAACCTTTAGCTAAACTCACCAAGAAAGAAAGAGAGAAGTCTCAAATAAACAAAAGCAGAAACGAAAGAGGAGAAATTGCACTGGACACTTCAGAAATACAAAGGATTGTAAGAGAATACTATGGAAAGCTATACACCAACAAATTGCAATCTAGAAGAAATGGATAAATTCTTAGAATCATAAAGCCTTTCAAAACTGAATCAAGAAGAAATAGAGAATTCAAATAGACCAATAACCAGTAAGGAGATCAAAACTGTAATCAAAAACCTCCCAAAAAACAAAAGTCAGGACCAGATGGCTTTTATGGTGAATTCTCTCCAGCATTCAAAGAAGACTTAACACCTATCTTTCTCAAACTGTTCCAAAAAATTAAAGAGGAGGCCAAGCTCCCTAACTTGTTCTATGAGGCCAACACTACCCTGATAACAAAACTAGACTAGTACAACACACAAAAAATAAAATTACAGGCCAATATCACTGATGAACATAGATGCAAAAATCCTCAACAGTACTAGCAAGTTGAGTACAAGAATATATTAAAAAGATCATACACCATGATCATGTGAGATGTATTCCAGGGATGCAGGGATGGTTGATGTTCTGCAAATCAATCAACTGGATACACCATATTAACAATATGAAGAACAAAAATCATATGATCATCTCAATAGATGAGAGAAAGCATTTGACAAGGTTCAACATCCATTTATGATAAAATCCCTGAATAAAATCTGTATAGAAGGAATGTACCTCAATATAATAAAGGCCGTATATGACAAACCCACAGTTACCATACTCAATGGTGAAAAACTGAAAGCTATCCCTTTAAGAACAGGAATCAGACAAGGATGCCCACTTTCTCCACACTGATTTAATATATTATTGGAAGTCATAGCCAGAGCAGTCAGAAAAGAAAAACAAATATAAGGAATTGAAATTGGAAAGGAAGAAGTAAAATTGTCACTATTTGCAGATGACATGAGAGAAACCCCTAAATCCACAAAAAAAGTATTAGAAATAATAAATGTAAACAATAAAGTTGCAGGATACAAAATCAATATACAAAAATCAGTTGTGTTTCTATATACTAACAACAAAAGAGCAGAAAGAGAAATTAAGACTACAATCCCATTTACTATCACAACAAAAAGAATTTAAAAACTAGGAACAAATTTAATCAAAGGGATGAAAAACCTGTACACTGAAATGTATGAAACATATGGAAAAAATTGTTGGAAGTAATCAAAAAGGACACAAAGAAATGGAAAGATATTCCGTGCTCTTGGATTGGAATAATGAACATAGTTAGAATGTTCATACTTCCTAAAGCAATCTACAGCTTCAATGCAATCTCTATAAAAGTTCCAATGACGTTTTCCACAGAAATAGAATAAAGAATCCTAAAATTTATATGGAACAACGGAAGACCCTGAATAGCCAAAGGAATCCTGAGAAAAAAGACCAAAACTGGAGGTACCACACTCCCTGATTCCAAAATATACTACAAAGCTATGATAACCAAAACAGCATGGTACTGGCACAAAAACAGACACACAGATCAATGGAAAAGAATCAAGAGACCAGAAATAAACCCACACATCTATGGACAGCTAATTTTCAACAAGGAAGCCAAGAACATACAACGGAGAAAGGAAAGTCTCTTCAATAAACGGTATTGAGAAACTGGCCAGCCACATGAAGATACATGAAAGTAGACCATTATCTTACACCATACATAAAAATTAACTCAAAATGGATTATAGACTTGAACGTAAGACCTGAAACTTCTAGAAGAAAGCATAGGCTCTTCGACATCGGTCTTAGCAGCATATATTCAAGTACCATGTCTGACAGGGCAAAGGAAACAATAAAAATATAAACAAATGAGACTACATCAAACTAAAAAGATTCTGCACAGCAAAGGAAATGATCAAAAAAATGAAAAAAACCTCCAAATAACCCAATTAAAAAATGGCAAAGGATCTGAACAGGCAATTTTACAAAGGAGATATGCAGATGGCCAAAAGGCACATGAAAAGATGCTGAACATCACTAATTATTAGGGAAATGCAAATCAAAACTACAATGAGATAGCACCTCACACCTGTCAAAATGGATATAATTAACAAGACAAGAAACAATGTGTTGGAGAGGATGTGGAGAATAGGGAACACTCATACACTGCTGGTGGGAATGTAAACTGGTGCAGCCAATATGGAAAAGAGTATGGAGATTTCTCAAAAAATTAAGAATAGAACTACTATGTAATCCAGCTATTCCACTGCTGGGTATTTATCCCAAGGACACAAAAACATGAATGCACAAAGGTATATGCACCCCTATGTTCATTGCAGCATTATTCACAATAGCCAAGACTTGGAAACAATCTCAGTACCCAACAATGGATGAATGGATAAAGAAGATGTAGTATATACACACACTGGAATACTACTCAGCTATAAAAAATATCAAATCTTGCCATCTATGACAACATGGACAACAACCACCACCAACACATAGAGACAGAGATTAGATTGGTGGTTACCAGAGAGGAAGCGGGGAGGAAGGAGGGTGAAAGGAACAAGTGGGCATGTGTGTAGAGTGATGGACGGTAATTAGTCTTTAGGTGGTGAACACTATGTAGTCTACACAGAAATCAAAATATGATTATGTACACTTGAAATTTATAGAATGTTATAAACAAATATTACCCTAATAAAAAATTAGCAGGGCCTGAACATAGTAGGGCCCTGCTGAATGCTTGTTGACTTTACTGAAAACAAGAAAAGTTAGCACAAAGCAATGGCTCAGCCTTGATGTGACCTGAGCCAATGTCTGGCTAACACATAAAGCACACATTTAATCCTGTTCAATGTATTTTTATTCACTTGTGCCCATGGAAAAAGGCAAATCTCTATCATAGAAATCTCCATACACCAATTTTACTTGATACCTGGAAAATCCCCACTCATCACTTTTACTTGAAACCCAGGTCATTGAAATCCTGCCCATCAATTTAATCTAAAAACCAGATCATAGAAATCCTCAGTCATCAATTTCACCTAAAACTGGGATCACTGAGATCCTCACACATCAATTTCTCCAAATATATGAATGATTGAAATTCAACAAGTGAATTTTGCTTTGCTGCCATTCCCTGCCAGCTCCGTAGCCAAATAAATACCCTGAGACAACATGTATGGCCCAGAGTGGATGCTGCTTTTTAATTTCCCTGACTGGCTCTGGGAGATGTTGGTCTAAATAGCTCAGTAATCCAATGGCAGGGGAACATCTGCCTTGCTCTGTGTGTGTAGGGGGGCGGGGGTGGGGAGGAGAGGCGATGCAGGGTTCCAGAGCATTGATCCCCTTAAACCACCAGTTTTGAGTTATCTAGAACTAATTCTTGTTCCTTTTTCCCTATTTACCTTTATCAGAGAGTACTGAGCTGCCTGTGCATACTCTGAGCAAGATCTCAGGGGTCAATAGCAACACTAGCACAATGCAAAACAGCCTCAATCACAATGCCAAAGAACAGCAGAACTGGCAGGGCTCTCTGAAACTGGGGAGTCCAATCCCTTCATTTTAGAAGGGAAGAAGCCAAGTCACAAAAAAGAGAAGGGACTTGTTCAAGGCCAGACAGCAAAATTAGAATCCTTCTGTATACTCTTCCTAATAACAATAACCTAACTTTTATACTTGATTAGATTTTTATATATATGTATATATGTATATGTGTGTATCATATATAATATAGATGTGATCTCTCCAACTAGACTGTTATTTTATTATCTTTGTCATCATTCTCTTTTCCACTCCAGCCCAGTGCCTCTTTTACCATTATTATTCAGTAGAATCAAGCCTCAGGATCCCCAGTTGTCTTAATTGTAAGAAAATATGTCCACAGTCAATATAAAACAGGTTTTTGCCATGGTGAGAAAAATGAGAAGAAATCAAGGTTTCACTAAACGTTTTTTGGGCCTATGTTTCTTTGAAGAGTGTGTGTGTGTGTGTGTGTGTGTGTGTGTGTGTGTGTCTGCTTGCTTTGAGATAAAAGTTTATGATGCATATGTTTAATGTTAAGTAGTTTGTTTCTCTAAAGCAGTCTCATCAGTAATAGGGCTGGAGAATCAGAAGGATAATTTCTTCGCTATTTCCATGCATTTGTCCCCAGTCTGGTTTGGTTATTGCCTTGATTCTCTTTGCCAGCCTCAGATGTTTTGATCTGGCTGTTGGCATTTAGACTTTCTTTCTTTTTCCATGGGGCTTGGTTTATTATATAGGTGTTTATCTCATCAAAAAATTTGCAAGCCCTTTAAGTAGCCAGGCTTTCCAGGGGCCTCATGTCCACCTCTTGCCTACAGGCAAGATTATACTTAATTCAACAGGAGAATTTCCCATCCTTTGCTTTCCTGAAAAGACTATTTTGCAACATTTCTTGATCACATCTCCTTGTGCCTCAGAGTCAGGAAGTGTTTATCGAGGTCTAACTAGAAGTCCAACTGTTGATCTCAGCATTATTTCTGTCTTGCCTGGTTGTTGGGAAACTTGTAATCAGCAGTTCATGATCATCCCATCTTCCTCCCATTCCCTCATTTGTCATTAAGTGTTCCCTAACAGAGTTAGAGCTGCTGTATAGGGTTTTTCAGACTGTGCTCTGCACAACTCCAGGGAGTGCCAGTCACCTAGAAGTCAATGTGAATGTTAACCCTTGGAGTCGAGCAACTTATTGGCCCTCTGAGAGCACTATGAGCCAGAAATTCTCCAAGGGAACGCAGCTGGTTTCTATAGCAAGTGAAGTCTCTGCATTCTTCTAATGCACTTCTACTATGCTGAAACCAGATGGGGAGGAAGTGAGACGACCCTCATATCCCCTTCATCCAAGATCAACAGTAGTAATGGATATACCTCAACTTTTCTTTCCTTTTGCAGCCTCAGCCTTCACTAGCAGTCCCCACATAAGACTAAACAGAGCTCAAGAGAGGGAAGATTTCTTTCTTCTTCTTTAACTCTTTTGAGTCTATACATTTTTATTTCTTATTTTTCATTTTTTTAGGAAGATTAACCCTGAGCTAACATCCATGCCCATATTCCTCTATTTTATATGTGGGACGCCTGCTACAGCATGGTTTGATAAGCAGTGCATAGGTCCGCACTGGGGATTTGAACCAGCGAACGCTGGGACGTTGAAGTGGAACATGCAAACTTAACTGCTGTGCCACTAGGCTGGCCCCCATTTTTATTTCTTAATAAAGGTAATGCCTCTGCCAAACATCTTTAGAATTTCTCTGCACAAGACATGGCTCTTCTGGAAACAAGAGAGAGAACGTTTTCCTGGCTGACTTTTTGGTTGTGGATAAAACAAGTATTCAACAATGTAAAATCCTAGCTCTATCCACTAACATTTTAATTCCTTCAAAGTCTACCTTTTAACATTTCATGGTAAATAGCAGTTTTTACTTTCTACACCTCTAAGAGGCTTGCCCACCGAGATGGTCAGTTGTGCTAATTTGGGATATACTTCTGGAATCGAAAGATGTGATTGTGAATTGTAACAATGAACTTTTAGCCAATCAGAGGAGGACCTGCTATCAGAGGAACTCTCTGGGTACTTCTTAGCCAATCAGGATTCTGAAATGGAGGGGAGGGGAGAGCCATGAATAAATCCCTCACTGTGGGTAATCAAATATCAAGCCACCAATTGGCTAATGTCAGGCCTATTGAAGATCTAGCTTCTATGCTTGCTTCAGAAGGGAGTTGACTACCTTGCAACAAATCCTGCAGGTGAAAGCATGCTTACTGGGGTCCTAGCACCAGTCTACAGGCTTACTTCATATGAGGAAATGGTTGTTTTGGTATGTCACTCACCTCCAGAGTTGTGAGAAAAGGAACTGCCTCAGCAATGGTGTGGGCACAACCCAGAGTCACGGAGCCTGGGTCTCATGCCGAGACATGGTGCTCAGCTACTGTTGGTGCATCAGAAGAATCCAAGATGAGAAAGACCTATAAGATCATTTTTCTCTGTCCAGGAGCCTCTTAACTACTCTCCTTCCTCTTCTTTACCTCCTCTATCTACCTACTGGGTGATTCAGGAAGCAATATTTTCTTTACCTTTCCCACTATTTTAGATTCAGTAGTTCCCCTCAGTTGGGGTACTTGGCAGGGTAGTCTGCACCTTTAGTCCTGAGTTTCATTGCAATAGATGAACTTGTTAAAATGTTATTCAAGAGCTCTGTAGACAGGAAAACTGGGAGGCAGAAAAATATAGCAGCCCTTCCCAGTCCACTCCCTGGCAACGCGCACACACAAACAACTGCAAGTGCACACAGGTTCAGTTGAGCACAGGAGTCTACTAGTGGGGAACTTGGCTTAGATAAGGGATAGCAAGAGGCACATCATCATTCACATCATCGCTGGCTTGACTGGGGACACACAACCAGAGATGGCTAGGTCTTTTCTACAGATTTGTGTTTGGTGGGGTGGGGTGGGGTGATAGGGTGGGGTTGATTCAAATTGGTTTGCTTCTAAGCAGTCTTGGGTGGAGAGGTGGAGCTTACAGCCCTTAAGACAAAGGATACTTTTAAAGAGGCACTTACAATAAAGAGTAAAAGACCTTGGACAGTCAATGGTGACCGCAGCTACCTTCTCTGTGGTCAAAAGGGAATAAAACCATGGCTTCATATTTTTTATAAAAAGGAATTGCTAATTTATTTACTTCTATAAGATCTTGTACAAATCTTTATCAAATTTATCTTCCTTTTTTTAGTTGGATGTACAGTGGTGTTACAAGGTAAATGCTCCTTCAGAAAATTATTCCTTGAATATCTAATTCTTTTATAATTGATTTGATTCCTGCTAATTAAGCTCTTGACAAAGGATATATGTTACATTTGGCCATGATTTATTCTTTTTATTAAAAAAAGACTCTATTTTGTAATAATTGTAGATTCATGTGCAGTATTAAGAAATAATGCACAGAGATCCTGTATACTCTTTATGCAGTTTCCCCAGTGGTAACACCTTGCATAAGTATAGTAAAATATCACAACCAGGAGATTGATACTGATATAATCCACTGAACTTATTCAGATTTCATCAGTTTTACATGCACTCAAATGTGTATGTGAGCATGTGTGGGTGGTAATTAAATTCTATTCAATTTTATCGCATATGTAGATTTGTGTAATTGCCACCACAAGTAATCTATAGAACTGTTCCATAGAAAGTATCCCTCATGCAACCCTTTCATAGCTGTAGTCACCACTGTCCCACTCCCCTCCCTAACCACTTCTGTCTAAATGAGAGGCATTCAAGTGTATTGTGGACCTTTGATATGCTACTGTAATTGCCAGGCGGTGATTTCAGGCACAGAGAAGAAAAAGGAGCTGTTGGGAGAAAGGAGCAGAAGCAATAGTGACTAAAAGAAGATCGAAATAGAAAAGCTTGAGACCGGGGAACCGTTTGTGGAGGTTCCTATGATAATAGGGTAATAGAACTAGTAGAGATATTAGAACACTTCTCTAATTTTCAAACTTGGTTCTAGGCATCTTCAGCCTCTGTATAGACTGCAAGGCAGTCAGATGTAGCCTCTCTGAGTTGGTGACATTTGAGCAAAGATTGGAAGGAACGGGGAGAAATGATACAAGTGGAGACCTGGGGGAAGAGAGTTCCAAACAGAGAAAGAATAGTCAGTGCAAAGGCCCTGAAGAGAGAATGCACTTGGTTCCTTGAAGCACAGGAAGGAGGCCAGTGTGGCTACAGCAGAGTGAACAAGGGGGAGAGTGATAAGAGAAGAGGTCTGAGGAATATCCAAGACCAAATCCACTAGGGCAGTGGCTTCCATCTTGGCAGCATGTTAGAATTACCTGGGAATATTTAAAAACAATCCCTAGGTCCAGATCCCATGGAAGAGAGAGTGATTCTCCCTAGGGTATAGAGAAGGAAGGTAATTTGACTTTTTTTTATGAACTCCTCAGGTGATTTAATGTGCAGCTCAGTTAAGAAGCCCTGAGGAAAGGCCTTGCAGGCCTTTGCAAGGCTTTGCTCTGAGTGACAGAGTAAGTCATTGAAGGATTTTGAGCAGAGGAGTAACAAGATGTGACTTGTGTCTTAAAACCATCCCTTTGGCTGCTGTGTGGAGATTAGACTGAAACAGCAGGCAGGGCTGAAAGAGGCAGGGAGACAAAAATGATAGCCCAGGCAGGAGAGTGCCTGAGACCTATGTGGCAGCTGATGACCAAGTTGCCAGTTGAATAACTATTAAATCTGGAGTGTCTGGGCTGTGAATGAGAGTACGAAAGGAAGAATAAAGTGATCTAGGCTCTGAACCCATCCCCAAGTCTCTGAAGACACGTGATCTGGTGAGTTTTAGGGACAGAAGCCTCAGGCAAGGCCTCAGGACATCGTGGTTCCCATGGAACTGGGCAGGTGAAAATCTCTCTTACAGCATTTCCTGGGTACGCAGGGTCTGAGGATTTCATCCTAGAAGGCTTAAATGATCCCAGGCAACCAGGCTGCTTGGAAATCAGGCACCAGGGACCTACTGCCTCAAGAACAGAAGGGAAAGTTCTTTCCCCATCCACCACCCCCCAAGCCAGGTCACAGCTATATGGCCAATAGTCTGCTAGGGATGTGTGACTTGAGCCGTTTGAAGAAATACCGGTCAGACCAGAGATGGGAAAACAGCAGAAAAGGACACCAGATAAAGAGGGGCTGGTCTGACAAGGCAGCAATTTTTCACAGATTGCCACAGTCTTACTATTAATGAGATGGAGCAGGCCATGAGGCTTGGTTTTCTTTGTGTTTACTCTCCAATGCTGGACAGTTGGTTTAGGGAACAGAGAGGGCGAGGTTAACTTCTACTTGCCATTAAAAAAAGAACGGGCAAAAAAAGAGACCCACTGCCAAGGCTTTGAAACTACCAAGGTCTCTCTCAAGGCCAGCTTGGGGCCCAAATGTGAAATTGATAAAGTGTGTCATTGGCCATACTTCTGTGCTATTGCCACCCTTAATGTGGCCCTGTCAACATCTGGTAGGCCCTGAACCCTCGATTGTCATCCTCCTTATTGGAATGAGCCTTTAGAAAAAGAGGTGATAGGCTCTCAATGGACTTTCTCTGGGGGGTTGGAATACAGAATCATTCCCTCCTCCTCCACCCCTGATCTACCCAACTACCTTCATACAAGCCCTTTTGACCCCAATTATGATAACCAACGGTGTTCCTTATGCAATCGAGTTATCTGTTTAGTGACAAATTTGTAAGTTACCCCAAGCAGTCACTGATTCCATTCCCATGGAAACAGACATAAAAAATGTTTGACTCTCCATTTCCAAAACACCTTCCTTGATGGACACTCACAGCTGGCTTTTGGAAAATAGTTCTTAACATCTCATGTTCATCTTTCCTATTGAATTTTTTTCCTTAGATGCAAAGAACTTTATACTTGGAAGAAACCTTTGAGATTGACTTGCTCTGCTTTCGTATTTTACAGTAGGTAAGAAAACCAAGACCCAGATGAAGAAAATGATGTTTCCAAACTCATATTACCATTCAGTAGCATAGCCAAGACTTGAACTCAATTCCTCAAACTCCTAGGCCAAGGTCCTTACCATGAAAAAATGTCCTTTTAGAGTTTGAACCAAGTTAGCTTCCTAGGAGCAATGCTTGGCCTGATGCATAGGTACATGCGTCTAAGCACAGAAGGTGGGATTGGGAGTGACAGAGAGTAGGGGTTGTTATCCAATTGTGGTTAGCCAAGGAGCCCAGAATACAAAGTGTCAGCCTGGGAGGAATAGTAGAGGTAGAAGATTATCCCTCTGGTAACTAGTACATTACCTATTCCCCAGGGGCCAATTCCATAGTCTTCTTGGCCCCAAGGAGAGGGCAATGGCTCATGGAGTCATTCCAATATTATCAGTGGCATTTATATTTGATGCATGAGTTTGGCTGATGTATTGTACCCAGCCCTAGGATCTCTAGTCCTCATGGCTCCCTTCTGACCAACAAAGGGAGACATGGCATGTTTGACTCCTCCTTCACTTCCTCCCTCTCTCCCTCTCAGACTAATTGGCTTAGACTGACAAGGATTTCTCCTCACCTCTTCTGTGGAGTTTTCCCACCTGTCAGCCATAATCCCAATTTCCCTACCCCAGACAGACTGCAGCAAGGCCCTTCTCTGCATTGTCTTGGCATAGGACAGCATGTCTCTCAAACATAGCCCTGCATGAAGTAAGTGATGAGTGAATGAAGACAAATATCTTGGGCTTCTGTCAGGCAGAGCAGACAGCTATTTGGGGATACTCAGAGGCTCCTGGATACGAGTTTGGCTATTGGACACAGGATTTCATCTAGTAAAGGCCTGAGTTATAAGCCTGCTGTCTTTGTGGGGACGGAAGGTCAGAAGAAGCCCTGTGTTCCTTTTACACCATTAATACCCTCCAGTCTGCTTCCAAGAAAACCAGGAGCTGGAAGCTTGTGGAGAAACATTTCGGTGAGTTATAAGGATTCTGATATACAGCTGGTCATAAGCAATTTAGGCCCATGCCAAGAAGAAATGGGGCTGGGCCAAAAAGAAGTCAGACTGTGAGTAAGAATTATTAGTAAAATGGAGGCCCATCCTGGAATGCTGGTCTCATCCTATGTTTACATAAGACACTCTTCTGAAAACAAATCCTGACTGAGCATAATTCAGACAATAAGATTCACCCTTGTAAATTGTACAATTCAGTGGGCTTTAGCGTATTCAGCGTTGTGCAACCATCACTATTATCTATTTCCAAAACCTTTTCAGCACTCCAGAAGGAAACATCATACCCATTAGCAGTCACTCCCCATTCCCTTCTCTCCTCAGCCCCACCCAACCACCAATCAACTTTCTGTCCCTATGGATTTGCCTTTTCTGGATATTTCATATAAATGTAGTCATAGAATATGTGGCCTTTTGTGGCTAGCTTCCTTCCTTAGATGATATTTTTGAGATTCACCCATGTTGTAAGCATGTATCAGTACTTCATTCATTTTTATGGCTGAATAATATTTAATTTGAATAGATACACCACATCTTGTTTATCCATTCACAATAGATGAAGATTTGGTTTGTTTCCACTTTACAGCTATTATTAATAGTGTTCCTATGAACCTAGGAGAGGAATTGCAGGTCATATAGTGACTCTATATTTAACATTGTGAGGCACTAGCAGACTGTATATGGGACATTTTTTTTTTTAAGATTTTATTTTTTTTCCTTTTTCTCCCAAAGCCCCCTGGTACATAGTTGTGTACTTTTTAGTTGTGGGTCCTTCTAGTTGTGCCATGTGGGATGTCGCCTCAGCATGGTTTGATGAGTGGTGACATGTCCACGTCCAGGATTTGAACTGGCAAAACCCTGGGCTGCCGAAGCCGAGCTCATAAACCTAACCACTGTGCCATGGGGCCAGCCCCTGTATGTGGGACATTTTTAGTATGGGAAGTTTGGGGTTCATTTTGTGGGTTGATTTAGTGAGTATCTACCAATAATCTGCTCTATGTGTATGGAGATGAAAATATATCAAACAAATAAGGTAAAAATAAGGTGGAAGGAAAGAGGTGCTTCATTCTTACTGTTGGAGTCAGGAAAGGCTTCAGGGAGGAAGTAGCATTTGAATAAAGCCTTAAAGGATGAATAAGAATTCTTTAGCAGGTGAAAGAGAGTAGAATGGGGGTGGAGAGTGTCTTCCAAGTAGCAGGAACAGTATTGCAATAGCAGCAGGTTTGGAAAGGATATGACAATGTCAACCAAAGATAAAATTTCAGGGGACGATGGATTAGTAAACGAAGGCAGGGCTAGATCATAGAAATCCTCAAATGCCGTGAAAAGAATTTGAAACTTTATTCCTAAAACAATGGGAAGCCACTGTAGATTTTTCTGATACAAGTGACATTTTAAGGTAGGTGTTTTAGGAAACCCGACACTGGTGCACTGTTTTCCTTTCCTTGAGATTACTGTGATATTGGCTACAAAATGAAACCAGAGAACGTTAGTGATGTGAGAACATATCCTGTGAGATGCTCTAAGTAAGATGATTGAAGTAGCCAAGGCCAGAGCAGAGGGACAGAAATACAGATGTCTGCATGTGCATAGGCATATGTCATCTCTTTTCAAGAAGATTAGAAAGTTTTGATGGTTTACTCTTAGTGCCATCATTTCTTGATTTTCCTTTTTCTCTTACTGCTTGCACACTCACCATCACTGATTCAGGACCCCCTCACCAAAACGAAAAGTAAAGGAGATGGGGACAATGGCAGAGCAGGTGGTGTAATTCTAAGAACCATTGGGGAACATTGTTGGAAGGGATCTTCCAGATGGTCTAGAAATCTCCTCTTGTTACAGATGGGGATACTGAGGCTCTGAGTTGGAGTATAACCTACCCAAGGTCACCAGTGAACTGATAGCAGAGCTGGAATTTAAAACCCAAATCTCTAGGTAACTACTTCAGCATTCCATTTGTCGATGAAAATAATCCATAACCAATCTACAAATGAAAATTTGGGTGAGTTTATTCTGAGCTTAAATCTTAGGATTATAACCCGGGAGAGTCTTTCCACAAAGGAACAGAGCACTCCAAAGAAGTGGGGGTACAGAGGGTGGTTATATACCCTCAAAGAGGGCGTTTCACATATGATTGAAATGTCCCTCCCACAATAGTCACAAGATTGCCCTGTCGGCACAGCACTTGATGGACACAGCAGGTAGTGGGTCTGCTATCTTGGTGGGCATAGCAGGAGGCAAGTCTATTGTCTTGAGCTGGGTGGTCACAGGTGAGCACAGCAATCAGTTTCTAGCCTAAGGAAAGATACTTAATCCTTAAGGAGATGCCAACGTTGGGAGGGGGAAGGAAGTTGCACCTTTATCTCAAGGGCCTTTTGCTCTTGCCATAGGGAATCTCTAAAGCAGATATACAATGCATGCTCAATGGCCTAGGTCAGGCCCTTTTGGAAAGACAAGGTCAGGCCAAATTAGGTTTACACCAAATGGCTTCCTCATATACTCCAATATATCCTATTACTTGCCATTTTTATTTGTCACATTGTAGGGGAGGAATGATGTGGGGTCGGTGAGCCAAGGAGTCGAAAGAAAGATTTCTTGGACTCTCAACATCTGGCAGTAGTGCTCTTTTATTTAGAGAATAGTGTGGAATAGCATGGGGACAGGACCCATGGGCAGTCAGAGCTGCTGCTGCTGGCATGGGGACAGGACCCATGGGCAGTCAGGCTGCTGCGTGGGGACAGGGCCCATGGGCAGGAGGAGCCACTGCTGCTGCCCCCATTACTGCTGCTGCTGCCATGGGGACAGGACCCATGGGCAGCCAGAGCTGCTGCTGGCATGGGGAGCTGCCGCTGCCGCAGGCATGGGGACAGGACCCATGGGCTGGCAGAGCTGGTGCGTGGGGACAGGACCCATGGGCAGGAGGAGCCACTGCTGCTGCTGCTTCTGCTGCAAACATGGCTGGAGAGTAAGGCTAAATTTAAGGCATAAGTATGTGAGCCATCTCTTTACAAGACAAAGGAAAGAACATGGAAAAAAGTTAAAATGGTATCAGTGCATGTGGGGTCTGGCCATTGGGTGGTCCCACAACTTTTAGATAAGAATCAAATCGGAGTAAGTAAAGGCCAGAAGCCACCACCCTAAAGTTACATGAGGTTGCCAGACAGTAACCAACTTAAGTTCTTGCCTTCCCCATTAAGAGTTTCTAGAGATAAGGCCATCCCCCTTCTTCCTGGCAGAGAGAGGGAGACATCTTTACAGATGGAGGTTCCCCTTACAAATGTAAATGTTTCTCAGCAAAGGGTAATCAAACTCCAGTCCTTGGAGTCTGCTTCTCATCTGCAGTTTTAAAATTAACCAGCCTAAAATCCTCATCAAGGAAGACATTTCCTCTTCCCAAATGTGCATTCGTCTGGCTGGAGAACGAATTAAATTCACATGAGACAGAATAGCAAGAGAAAATTAAACAAAGCTTTATGAGGAACCATGGCCCGGGGCCTTTCTTCCGGAAGGAAGAAAGGGCACGGAAGAAGTGGGGTGCACAGAGTGGTTATATACCCCCAAACAGGGTGTTTCACATGTGATTGAAATGTCCCTCCCACAATAGTCACAAGATTGCCCTGCTGGTACAGTGCTTGATGGACACAGCAGGAGGTAAGTCTATTGTCTTGAGCTGGGTGGTCACAGGTGAGCCCAGCAATCAGTTCCTAGCCTAAGGAAAGATGCTTAATCCTTAAAGAAATGCCAAAGTTGGGAGGGGGAGGGAAGTCAGCTACAGGAGGTTACCAGAAACAGGAACAATAAAATGCAGATTCAAGTCCTTGCCTTTGGCATTGATTAAGAGTTTCCAGAGAGAAGGTCATCTCCTTTCTTCTTCCTGGTACAGAGAGGGAGGCACCTTTTACAGATAGAGATTTACCTTACAAATGTAAATGTGTCCTAACAAAGGGCAAGTTCCTTTCCTCAGAGCCTCCTTCCCTGTCCCAGTTTATCAAAAGCAATCAGCCTCAAATAATCCTGATGCCAAAGAGACGTATCTTGGGGTGGCCATTTTCAGGTCCCCACACCATACAGCCTAATTAACAACCCTTAGGATGTTTAGAAAATGCATAATGTTGTTTGTATAGAAATATACCAACTGAATACATCATTCTGTTGAGGTATGCAGCAATAGACATGGGTTACAATGAGCTAGGCACTCTCTCCCCACACCATCCCTTTGACCACTTTGCTGATGAGTGGCGTCAATTCATTCATTCATTCCTTCAGTTAGTTAGTTGTCCAGTAAGTAGGCATTTATTCAAGGCCCTTTGTGGGCATTGCAGCTCACACTCTGGTAGGGAGTTGTAGCAAGGGCACAGACAACAAACTAAATGAGATAAAAGTAAATATGACTACAATAAAAATGTGTTTGTTTTCTATGCCTGCTATAATGAATTGCCACAAAGTTAGTGACTTAACACAAATTTATTCTCTTACAGTCCTAGAGGTCAGAAGTCCAAAATTAGTTTTATGGGGCAAAAGTCAAGGTGTTAGCAGAGCTGTTCCTGCTGAAGGCTCTGGGAGAGAATCTGTTCTTTGCCTCTTCCAGCTTCTGGTGGCAGTTGACATTCCTTGGCTTGTGACCTCAGCAGTCAAATCTTCAAAGACAGCACCTTCAAATCTCTCTCTGCTTCATCTTCACGTTGCTTTCTTCTCTGTTTGTGTAAAGTCTCCCTCTGTCTCCCTATTATAAGGATACATGTATTGCATTTAGGACCTGCCTGGATAATCCAGGATAATCTCCCCATCTAAAGATCCTTAATTACATCTGCAAAGTCCCTTTTCATGTAAGGTAAGATTTAAAAGTTCTAGGGATTAAGATGTGGACATCTTTGTGAGGTCACTCTTCAGGCTACCACAAAAGGTATAAATTTTAAGGCTGATGGAAGGCGTAAGATACAGATATGGGCATAGGAGGAAACTGGCAGAAGGAAAAGTGAGGATTGGGGCTAGGGTTTTTCTCTTGATTACACCAACTGACCCATATACAGTTCAGAAACAAGACAAAGGGTTGTTCAACATTGTACTCAACAGCTCATTAGAAACACTAGCCCACTCTATTGAATATAGCCAGAGAAGTCCATATCCAGAGACCCCTGTCAAATATTAACCAGGCTGCAGTGAAAGGCTTGGGGATATAGGATGCATGCACTGCTTGATTTTCAACATGAAAAGTGTGTAGTGGCAACTTGCTTACAAAATGTTAGTCCAATTTTCTGTAGTCTCTGGGACAATGAGAAGCAGAAGACGTTAGGTGTGGAACTGTTGTTGGCTTATTTACCTTATCTTCTGAATTGACAAGGGTTCCTTGAGAGCAGGATCTGGGCCTTGTCTATCTCTGTGTCACCCATTTGACTTAAGTAGGTTGTTTCTTGGCATGGGTGTCCAGTGAATTTTTGTTTACTTCTTGAATGGCTGTCTTTCCCTGGGAAACTTGAAAGATAGGAGTAATTCTTATGGTGAGGGCCTGTTGGGAGGGAAGCAACTGGATGAGATAACCTCTTGAGCTGTCCCTTGTGATCAGTTTCTGGGATTATGTTTTCACATGGGCAGAATCTAGAAAGGCCTATCTCAGAAAAATTTAATCTCCATGCATCTGTTTCTGTCTCCTTCCCCAATGCAGAGGCTGTTACCCACTACAGACATTATTATTATTGTTATTCTTATTATCATGGTGAGTATGATGAAGAGGAATAATTATGGCATAAAAATATGTATTCTTTTTTATATTGTCAAAAGTGTGCCTGCCACTACATATAGCATGTAGGAAGAGCTGGTCCTTGTTTTGAAAGCATTCAGTGTGAGCTCATCAAGATAGGCCCTATGTAAAAAGTAAAGGGACCTGCTTCTAAATTAGGAGGTCAGGACCTTTTCCTCAGAGTACGGTTAACTATTGGTGATTCCAGTTTGGAAGATAAAGAAAACAAGACATGAAAGGCAACTGTTCTAAAATGACTGCTCCAGCTCTATTTTAATATGGCTCCATTCATGTCATCTTTCACATTTCCCATTTTTATCAAGATCTTTCTCCAAAAGCATCATTGATCAAACACTGGAAATCATTGCTGATCAACTACTGGAAAGCATTGCTGATCAGCCATCAAAGCATGCTTGGTCGCTTGTCACCAGGAAGGCTCATTCCCAGTATGTTATGTACCACATAGGAGGGAAAGTAGTTTCCTTAGGAGTGTTTAGGTCACATTTGAGCACCAAGAGTACCAGAGCAGAGCAAGGCTCTACCATGAAGTTCTTTTAAGGTTAAACATCTTCTGCAGTTTGGAGAGGATGTGGAAAGGAGGGCGTTCTCATACATTGCTGGTTGGAGTACAAACTGGTGTAGCCACTATGGCAGTTTCTCATGTGAAGTTTCATAAGTCTTAGTAATCATTTTGAAGTGCTAGGTGACCATTATGTGAGTGGTGTTTTTATAACATTAAGGCATGCATGAGAGACAATGTTTTACAACAACAAGAATTCCTATAATAAAAAACAAAATTCTAAGTACAAATTGGAGAATAGACCTGAACCAGGAGGCAATGCCTGAGGGCAGCCAGCTAAAGAGATCATAGAACCACTGGATGTCAGTGGGCACTGCATTTAACCATTCAGCTTGTGCCTGATTTCTGTCTAGTTCTGTCTCTGCCTTGCCAGAGGTGTTTACTCAAGTAAAACAAGAGGTATTTATAACAGTTTTAAATGTTACTTCTAAAATCTCTGGAGGTTTGATTTGTTAGGCAAGAAGGTCTAGACATTTAGCACAAGGAATTAGGGGAGGAATGGCAGAGAGATTGGTAATTAAATGTACTAAATTCTCTAGATTCATGTACAGAATGAGGCATCTGATGACAAATTCAGTCAGAAAGATTTCCCCCTTTTGTAACAGATTGGGAGATGTGGATGAGTATTGTCTTTCCAATAAATAGAGGGAGAAAATAAGGTAATAAACAACAGTGAGTAAAAGGTATACAGGCCTGGTCCAGCCATCTTGGGAAGGCTATCTGCCTCAGATGTCAGCAACTTCTCTTCCTAGTTAATTTGTTTTGGAGGTCTCCAGCATTTTCACCAAATGTCAGGTGGAACCTTCTTCAGCTGTGGGATGTACCTCCAAGTTTCGATGCCTTCTGGTTCTGCAGCAGTTTCAGTGGCTAGGAGCACTTGGTTAGGTCCTTTCCAAGGAGACTTGAGGGCTGCCTTCTTCTGATGATGCTTCCAGAATAACCAGTCAGCAGACTATAGACTGTGACCAATGGGATCCTTTTTTAAATTTTTATTGCAGTAACATTGGTTTATAACATTATATAAATTTCAGGTGTACATCTTTATATTTTGATTCCTGTGTAGATTACATCACGTTCACCACCCAAATACTATTACAATCCATCACCACACACATGTGCTTAATCATTCCTTTCACCATCCTCAATACCCCCTTCCCCTCTGGTAACCACCAATCCAATCTCTGTCTCTATGAGATTGCTTATTGTTGTTTTCATCTTCTACTTATGAGTGAGGTCATATGGTATTTGACTTTGTCCCTCTGACTTATTTCACTTAGCATAACACCCTCAAGCTCCATCCATGTTGTCACAAATGGCTGGATTTCATCATTTCTTATGGTTGAGTAATATTCCATTGTGTATATGTACCACATCTTCTTTATCCATTCGTCCGTTGATGGACACCTAGGTTGCCTCCAAGTCTTGACTATTGTGAATAATGCTGCAATGAACATAGGGATGCATGCATCTTTACACATTTACGTTTTCATGTTCTTTGGATAAATTCCCAGCAGTGGAATAGCTGGATCCTATGGTAGTTTTTTTCGTAATTTTTTGAAGAATCAGCCTACTGTTTTCCATAGTGGCTACATCAGTTTGCACTCCCACCAGCAGTGTATGAGAGCTCCTTCCTTTCCACATCCTTTCCAACACTTGTTATTTCCTGTCTTGTTAATTATAGCCATTCTGATGGGAGTGAGGTGATATCTCATTGTAGTTTTGATTTGCATTTCCCTGATAGCTAATGATGTTGAATGTCCTTTCATGTGCCTGTTGGCCGTCTGAATATCTTCTTTGGAGAAATGTCTGTTCAGATCTTTTGCCCATGTTTTAAATGGGTTGTTAGTTTTGTTGTTGTTGAGATATATGAATTCTTCATATATTTTGGATATTAACCCCTTTTCAGATATATGGTTTGCAAATATATTCTCCCAATAGATAGGTTGTCTTGTTGTTTTTTTGATGGTTTCCTTTGCTGTACAGAAGCTTTTTGGTTTGATGAAGCCCATGTTTTTTTATTGTTTCCTTTGCCCTGTCAGACATGGTACTTGAAAATATGCTGCTAAGACCGATGTCTAACAGCCTATGTTTTCTTCTAGAAGTTTCAAGTCTTACATTCAAGTCTGTAATCCATTTTGAGTTAATTTTTGTGTATGGTGTAAGATAACCGTCTACATTTGTTCTTTTGCATGTGACTGTCCAGTTTCCCAACACTATTTATTGAAGAGACTTTTCTTTCTCCATTGTATGTTCTTGACTCCCTTGTTGAAAATTAGCTGTCCATAAATGTGTGGGTTTATGGCCTATTGATTCTGTTTCATTTATTTGTGTGTCTGTTTTTGTGCCAGTATCATGTTGTTTTGGTTACCATAGCTTTGTAGTATGTTTTGGAATCAGGGAGTGTAATACCTCCAGCTTTGCTCTTTTTTCTCAGGATTCCTTTGGCTATTCAGTGTCTTTTGTTGTTCCATATAAATTTTAAGTTTCTTTGTTCTACTTCTGTGGAAAATGTCATTGGAACTTTGATAGGGATTGCATTGAATCTGTAAATCACTGTGGGAAGGATGGAGATTTTAACTATGTTAATTCTTCCAATCCAAGAATACAGAATTTCTTTCCATTTTTTTGTGTCTTCTGAAATTTCTTTCAACAATCTTTGACAGTTTTCAGTGTACAGATCTTTCACCTCTTTGGTTATTTTTATTCCTAGGTATTTTAATTTTTTTTTTGTTGCAATTGTAAATGGGATTGTATTCTTAATTTCTCTTTCTGTTACTTTGTTGTTAGTGTACAGAAATGCAACTGATTTTTGTATGTTGATTTTGTATCCTGTGACTTACCATATTCATTTATTATTTCTAAAAGTTTTTTGGTGGATTCTTTAGGGTTTTCTATATATAAAATAAAGTCATCTGCCAATAGTGGCAGTTTCACTTCTTCCTTTACAATATGGATCCCTTTTATTTATTTTTCTTGTCTGATTGCTCTGGCTGGGATTTCCAATACTATTTTCTTCTTCGTTTCTTTTTTAAAGATTGGCACCTGAGCTACAATCTGTTGCCAATCTCCTTCTCCTCCTCCTCCTCCTCCTTCCCCTTCCCCTTCTCCTTCTTTTTCTCCCCAAAGCTCCCCAGTACATAGTTGTATATTCTAGTTGTAGATACTTCTGGTTGTGCTGTGTGGGATGCTGCCTCAGCAAGGCCTCATGAGCAGTGCCATATCCACACCCAAGATCTGAACTGACAAAACCCTGGGATGTGGAACCGGAGTGCGTGAACTTAACCAGTCAACCACAGGGTCAGCCCCTCCATTACTATTTTAAATAAGAGTGGTGGAAGTGGGCATCCTTGTCTGGTTCCTGTTCTTATAGGGATAGCTTTTCCTTTTTCCCCATTGAGAATGACATTAGCTGTTGGTTTGTCATATATTGCCTTTATTATGTTGAAGTACTCTCCTTCTATACCCATTTTATTGCGAGTTTTTATCATAAATGGATGCTGTATCTTGCCAAATACTTTCTCTGCAACTATTGAGATGATCATTTTGTTAATGTGGTGTATCACACTGATTGATTTGCGGATGTTTAACCATCCCCACATCCCTGGAATAAATCCCAAGTGATCATTGTGTGTGAGTTTTTTAATGTATTGTTGCATTCGATTTGCTAGTATTTTGTTGAGGATTTTGCATTGATGACACCAGTGATATTGGCCTGTAATTTTATTTTTTTGTGATGTCCTTTTCTGGTTTTGACTTTGTAGAATGCGTTAGGAAGCTTGCCTTACTCTTCAATGTTTTGGAAGAACTTGGGAAGGATAGGTATTAAGACTTCTTTGAATGTTTGGTAGAATTCCCGAGGGAAGCCATCTGGTTCATGACTCTTATTTTTTGGAATTTTTTTTATTTTTTATTTTTTTAATTATTTTTTTAAGATTTTATTTTTCCTTTTTCTCCCCAAAGCCCCCAGTACACTGTTGTATATTTTTAGTTGTGGGTCCTTCTAGTTGTGGCATGTGGGATGCTGCCTCAGCATGGCTTGATAAGCGGTGCTGTGTCTGCGCCAACGATTCAAACCAGTGAAACCCTGGGCTGCTGAAACAGAGCACACGAACCCAACCACTGGGCCACAGGGCCAGCCCCTTTTGGGAGGTTTTTGATCGCTGTTTCTATCTCCTTACTGGTGATTGGTCTATTCAAATTCCCTATTTCTTATTGATTTAGTTTGGGAAGGTTGTGTGATTCTAAGAATTTGTCCATTTTATACAGATTATCCAATTTGTTATAGCTTTTCATAGTATTCTCTTATAATCTTTTGTATTTTTGAAGTGTTGTAATTTCTCCTCTTTTGTTTCTGATTTTATTTATTTGAGCCTTCTCTTTTTTTTCTTGTCTAGTCTAGCAAAAGGTTTGTCAATTTTGTTTATCTTTTCAAAGAACCAGGTCTTGGTTTCATTGATTTTTTCTATTTTCTTTCTTAGTCTCTATTTCATTTAAAAATTTCTATTTCATTTAAAAATCTGCTCTGATTTTTATTATTTCCTTCCTTCTACTGATTTTGTGGTTTGTTTTTTCTTCCTTTTCCAGTTCCTTTAGATGCACTGTTAGATTCTTTATTTGAGATTTTTCTTGTTTGCTGAAGTAGGTCTGTATTGCTATAAACTTCCCTCTTAGAATTGCTTTTGCTGTATCCCATAAATTTTGGCATGTGTATTTACATTTTCATTTGTCTCCAGGTATTTTTTTGATTTCTCCTTTGATTTCTTCATTGACTTAATCTTTGTTCAGTAGCATTTTGTTTGATCTCCACATATTTGTGACTTTTCCAGTTTTCTTCTTGTAGTTGATGTCTAGTTTCATAATGTTGTTATCAGAAAAGATGCTTGATATTATTTCCATCTTCTTAAACATATTGAGACTTGTTTTGTGGCCTAATATGTGACCAATTTTGGAGAATGTTCCATGTGTATTTGAAAAGAATGTGTATTCTGCCATTTTGGGATGGAATGCTCTGTATATATCTACTAAGTCCATCTGGTCTATTGTGTCTTCAAAGGCCAATGTTTCCTTATTGATCTCCTGTTTGGATGATCTATACATTGGTGTAAGTGGAGTGCTAAAATCCCCTAGTACTATTGTGTTACTGTCTATTTCTCCTTTTATGTCTGTTAATAATTGCTTTGTATATTTAGATGCTCCTATGTTGGGTTCATTGATATTTACAGTTGTTATGTCTTCTTGTTGTATTGTTCCCTTTACCATTATGTAATGCCTTTCTTTGTCTCTTATTACAGTTTTTGTTTTAAAGTCTATGTTGTCTGATATAAGTATTGCTACCCAAGCTTTCTTTTTATTGCCATTTGCATGGAGCCTCTTTTTCCATCCTTTCACTTTCAGTTTGTGTGTCTTTAGGTCTGAATTGTCTCTCTTATATGCAGCATACATATATGGGTCTTGTTTTTTTTTTTACCAAATTGGCTACCCTATGCTTTTTGATTGTGCCATTTTATCAATTGACATTTAAAGTAGCTATTGATAAGTATGTACTTTTTGCCATTTTGTTACATTTTTCTGGGTGTTTTAGTAGTTCTTCTCTGTTCCTTTCTTCTTCTCTTGCTCTCTTCCCTTGTGATTTGATGGCTTTCTGTAGTATTATGTTTGGTTCCTTTCTTTTAATTTTTTGTATATTTAGTATAGGTTTCTGACTTGTAATTACCATGAGGTTCATATATAACAACCTACATATATAGCAATCTATATTAAGTTGATGGTCTCTTTAGTTTGACCTCTTTCTAAAAGCTCTTCTCTTTTACTCCCCTCCTCCCACATTTTATGTTTTTTTTTCAAGTAATTTTATTGAAATCATAATAGTTTATAACAGTGTAGTTTCAGGTGTACATTATTATTTATCAATTTCTGAATACATTTCATCATGCCCACCCCCAGTAGTTTAATTTTTATCCATCACCATACATATGTGCTTCTTTATCCCTTTCGCTACCCCCCATCTCCTTCCCCTCTGGCAACTGCTAATCTGTTCTCTTTATCGATGTATTTGTTATCTTCCACATGTGAGCAAAATCATGCTGTATTTGTCTTTCTCTGTCTGGCTTATTTCATTTAACATCATACACTCATGGTCCATCCATGTTTCAGACATTTTTCTGAAGAAGATATACAGATGGCCATCAGACACATGAAATGATGCTCAACATCACTAATTATTAGGAAAAAGCAAATCAAAACTACAATGAGATATCACCTTACACTGGTCAGAATGCCTGTAATTAGCAAGACAAAAAACAAGTGTTGGAGAGCATGTGGAGTTAAGGGAACCCTCACGCACTGCTGGTGGGAATGCAAACTGGTGCAGCCACCATGGAAAACAGTATGGAGATTTCTCAAAAAACTAAAAATAGAAATACTATATGATCCAGCTATCTCACTACTGGGTATTTATCCAAAGAACTTTAAATCAATGATCTCAAGAGATTTATGCCCCCCTATGTTCATTGAAGAAGTATTCACAATAGCCAAGATGTGGAAGCAACCCATGTTCTCTTCTACGGACGAATGAATAAAGAAGATGTGTTATATATATACAACGTAACAAAAGTCAGCCATAAAAAAAGACCAAATCATCCCATTTGCAACACATTTTATGTTTTTGATATCATATCTAACCTCTTTTTGTGTATGTGTGTGTGTATCTGTTACCTTCTTATTATTGAAATAGATAATTTTAGTACTTTTGTGTTTTCACCTTAATATTAGTAGGTGTTTGATCTGATACATTTACTGTAGTTTTGCCTTTACAAGTGATTTTACTCCCTTTTTTAAAGATTATTTTCTTAGACCTATTTGTGGTCTTCTCTTTCCCACTTAAATAAGTCCTTTTAGTATTTCTTGTACAACTTGTTTCTTTGTGATAAACTCCTTTAATTTTTGCTTGTCTGGGAAACCATTTGTCTCTCCTTCCATTCTGAATGATAAGCTTGCCAGATAGAGTATTCTTGGCTGTAGGTTTTTTCCTTTCAGCACTTTAAATATATCATGCCACTCTCTTCTAGCCTGTAAAGTTTCTCCTGAGAAGTCAGCCAATAGCCTTATGGGGTTTCCTTTGTATGTCACTTGTTACCTTTCTCTCACAGCTTTTAGGATTCTCCCTTTATCTTTAATTTTTGACATTTTAATTATAATATGTCTTCATGTGGGCCTCTTTGGGTTTATCTTGCTTACTGCTCTCTGTGCTTCCTGAACCTGGATGTCTGTTTTCGTCTTCAGTGTAGGAAATCTTTCAGCCATTATCACTTCAAATAGATTCTCTGTCCCTTTGTCACTCTCTTCTCCTTCTGGGACACCTATAATATGAATGTTAGTGTGCTTGATGTTGTGCCAGATGTCTCTTAGACTGTTCTCATTCTTTTTAATTCTTTTTTCTTTTGTCTGTTCAGCTTGATTTCCTCTAGTCTTCTGTCCAGCTATTAAGTCCTTCTAGTGACTTTTTTCATCTCCAGTATTGTATTCTTCATTTCTGATTGGTTCTTTTTCCAAGTCTTTTTTGAGGTTCTCACTGAGTTCATCCATCTTTTCTCAGGATCAGTGAGCATCCTTGTGACTTTTTGTTTGAACTCTTTGTCAGGTAGATTGTTCATTTCTGTTTTATTTAGTTCTTTTTCTGTTTTTTTTTCCTGTTCCCTTACTTGGAACATATTCCTTTGCCTCCTCATTTTGCTTCTTTCTCTGTGCTTCTATTTATGTATTAGATGTGTCAGCTACATCTTCTGATCTTGGAGAGGTGGCCTTACGTAAGAGATGCCTTATGAGGCTCAGCAGTGTGCTTCACTCTCATCACCAGTTCCAAATGTTCCAGGACTGACCCCTGTGTGGGATTCATGTGTCCTTTTGTTGTGGCAGGGTTGCTCTTGCTGCAGGTGCCCAGGGAGGCTAGGCTGTCTCCTGGCCCACTGGTTGTAGTTCTCAGCTACATGTGGTTGCTATGGACCCTTTAGTCACTTTTTGGGTGTTGGGACCCCTAGTACAGTTGGCTGCAAGGTATAATAGCACATTCCTGTTGCAGTTTTTCTAAGTGAGTAGGCCCCCAGCATGGCTGGTTGATAGGCTCAGGAGCTTACAATTGCTGTAGGCCTCCAGCCTGCAAGTTTGTTGTCAGCTCTTTCAGGATTTCAGCTGAGGAGTTGGCCCAGACGGGAGGACCCAGTTGTTTCAGGCTTTGGAAGGTGGGGTTGATTCTCTGTTTTTGTTTCAGAAGCTCAAGTCTTCTTCAGCTGACAAGTCCCACCACCCCCAGGACCACACACACCATTGACATACTCCTGCCCCATGCATGTCATGACCCCCTGAAGGTGGACCCAGTCACCCCCCTGCAGAGGCCCCACTCTGCCTGCTCCTTGTGCATGCCCTGCCCTGCAGAGGCAGATCCAGTTGGTTTCAGAGGATCCAGGCATCCAGCCTATGCTGGCCCACAAGGTGCTTGAGGGCTTGCTGTGGGGTGGGGCCAGCCCCTACGGCAGGATGCCTGCCTTGCCTGAGCTGGGTTAAAGCAGTGCTCTAGTGGGTTGGGCAGACCCCTAGGCTAACAGCCCAGGGGAAGAACTCCATTAGCATCTTCCAGTCTGTGTCAGCATGCCTGTACTGGGTCACAATAATGGCTGCCACCAATATCTCAGTCCCCAACAGGATCCTTTAAATTGGAATCGAGAGAACTTCTTTAACCTGTTGATGACAAGCTTGAGTATAGGACACTAGAGACTTATAGTAGCTGGTCATACTAGCGTAAGACAACAAGGGATCAGCAGAAGGTTGTATACCAACAGACAGTGACCTGCTGGCAACAATCTCATGTGGAATCAGTTCATGTTTTCTAAAGAGGGCACTGTGAACATTTGGCAAAGCCAAAAGTAATATCCTAGTCCAGGGGAGTCTGGTCCACAGGTATATAACAACCTCAAATTAACAGGACCAGAATCCAACATCTACAAAGGTGCAAACATAAGTTTTATCTTCACAATTACCCTCATTTTTTAATCAAAGATAATCAGAGTAAAACTAATTTGTTTATATTAAAAAATTGATCTGATTATTTGTATAAGTGAAAATAAGAATACTGATTGAGGGTTTCTGAATTCTGCAGGAACCAGGTAGGGAGAAAAAGTAAATCTTTCTTCACAAAGGTATATCTTACCAAATTGTTGCTAGTTTAAGAGAAAAGGATTTAAATATGGAAAAACAAAAGATTAGAACATTCTCCTCAGTTCATGCATTCCCATGTAATTAATATTCATTCTTGATCTTTTGTTGAAAGTTTTATGGAGCCATCAGTTTCTCTGTTAGAGTTCTGTAATTTCTTTCCCAGTCCAGTTTTATGATCTGCAAGTTTATAAGAAACCTGTATTCTAGAGTGTCAGAGTAAAACAAGAAATATCTACAACTTACAAACATTTAACATTATAATGTAATTGACAAATAAACTTGGTTATTTTTATGACATATTACATTTTAAGATAGTGACTAGATCTATGACTGATAACATTATACCAAGACATATCAGAAATTTCAGGAATTTTATATAATTTTTAGACAATTAACCAATGGTGACAATTAAAGATTTTCAGACAAATACAGAAAGTTAAATACTTATAAGAAAAACCTCAGCTCTTGTGATTAAATAACTGTTAAAACAATACAAGAAATTATTTTGATAAAACAGAAAACCCCTGCCTTTTTGGTAGACTACTCAAAGGTAAAGAAAAAACCTTTCATAATCTCTTTATTAAGAGCAGACTAAAAGCCAAGAAAACCTTGTCTTTATAATAGAGAGAAAACCAAATTGTAATTTTGCAGTAGCTTACTTTTTTCTTTTAATTTTTAATGAGTTAATCATAGGTTACAATCTTGTGAAATTTCATTTGTACATTATTGTGTCAGTCGTGTTGTAGGTGCACCCCTTCACTCTTTGTGCCCACCACCCACCCCACCTTTTATCCTGGTAGCCACTAATCTGTTCTCTTTGTCTACATTTTTAAATTCCTCATATAAGTGCAGTCATACAGAGATTGTCCTTCTTTATCTGGCTTATTTCACTTAACATAATTCCCTCAAGGTCCATCCATGTTGTTGCAAATGGGGCAATTTTGTTCTTTTTTATGGCTAAGTAGTATTCCGTTGTATATATATACCACATCTTCTTCATCCAATCATCTGTTGATGGGCACTTAGGTTTCTTCCACATCATGGCTATCGTAAATAATGCTGCAATGAACATTGGGGTGCATGGGACTTTTGGAATTGCTGACTTCAAGCTCTTTGGATAGATACCCAGTAGTGGGATAACTGGGTCATATGGTAGTTCTATTTTTAATTTTTTGAGGAATCTTCATAATGTTTTCCATAGTGGCTGAGCCAGTTTGCATTCCCACCAGCAGTGTATGAGGGTTCCTTTTTTTCCACAACCTCTCCAACATTTGTTACTATCAGTTTTGGCTATTTTTGTCATTCTAATGGGTGTAAGGTGATATTTTATTGTAGTTTTGATTTGCATTTCCCTGATGACCAGCAATGATGAACATCTTTTCATGTGCCTATTGGCCATCTGTATATCTTCTTTGAAGAAATGTCAGTTCATGTCTCCTGCCCATTTTTGGATCGGGTTGTTTGATTTTTTGTTGTTGAATTGTGTGAGTTCTTTATATATTATGGATATTAAGCCTTTGTTGGATGTATGACTTGCAAATATTTTTTCCCAGTTAGTGGGTTGTTTATTTGTTTCAATCCTGTTTTCATTTGCCTTGAAGGAGCTCTTTAGTCTGATTAAGTCCCATTTGTTTATTCTTTCTATTGTTTCCCTTTTCTGAGAAGACATGGTGTCTGAAAAGATCCTTTTAATACTCATGTCAAAGAGTGTACTACCTACATTTTCTTCTGGAAGCCTTATGGTTTCAGATCTCACTTTTAGGTCTTTGATCCATTTTGAGTTTATATTTGGGAATGGTGAGAAAGAATTGTCAATTGTCATTCTTTTACATGTGGCTTTCCAGTTTTCCCAGCACCATTTGTTGAAAAGACTTTCTTTTCTCCATTGTATGCCCTCAGCTCCTTTGTCAAAGATAAGCTGTCCATAGATGTGTGGTTTTTATTTCTGGCATTTCAATTCTGTTCCATTGATCTGTGCATCTGTTTTTATACCATACCATGCTGTTTTGATTACTGTAGCTTTGTAGTATGTTTTTAAGTCAGGGATTGTGATGCCTCCAGTTTTGTTCTTTTTTCTCAGGATTGCTTTAGCAATTCGGGGTCTTTTTTTGCCCCATATGAATTTTGGGATTCTTTGTTCTAATTCTGTAAAGAATGTCATTGGGATTCTGATTGGGATAGCATTGAATCTGTAGCTTGCTTTAGGTAGAATGGACATTTTAATTATGCTTATTCTTCCAATCCATGTATATGGAATGCCTTTCTATCTCTTTATGTCATCATCCATTTCTTTCAGAAAAGCCTTGTAATTTTTATTGTATAGGTCTTTCATTTCCTTGGTTAAATTCACCCCGAGGTATTTTATTCTTTTTGTTGTGATTGTGAATGGTATTGTGTTCTTGAGTTCTTTTTCTGTTAGTTCGTTATTAGAGTATGGAAATGCTACTGATTTATGTAAATTGATTTTATACCCTGAAACTTTGCTGTGGTTGTTGATTACTTCTAACAGTTTTTCAATGGATTCTTTGGGGTTTCCCGTATATAAGATCATGTCGTCTGCAAACAGCAAGAGTTTCACTTATTCCCTCCCTATTTGGATTCCTTTTATTCCTCTTTCTTACCTAATTGCTCTGGCCAAGACCTCCAATACTATGTTGAATAAGAGTGGTGATAGAGGGCATCCTTGCCTCGTCCCTGTTTTCAGGGGGATGGCGCTCAGTTTTTGCCCATTGAGTATGATGTTGGCTGTGAGTTTGTCATATATGGCCTTTATTATGTTGAGGTATTTCCCTTCTATGCCCATTTTGTTCAGAGTTTTTATCATAAATGGCTGTTGGATCTTGTCAAATGCTTTCTCTGCATCTATTGAGATGATCATGTGATTTTTATTCCTCAGTTTGTTGATGTGTGTATCACATTGATTGATTTGCAGATGTTGAACCATCCCTGTGTCCCTGGTAGGAATCCCACTTGATCGTGATGTATGATCCTTTTGATGAATTGCTGAATTCAGGTTGCCAAAATTTTGTTGATAATTTTTGCACCTATGTTCATCAGTGATATTGGACTGTAGTTCTCTTTTTTCGTGGTGTCCTTGTCAGGTTTTGGTATCAGCATGATGTTGGCCTCGTAGAATCTGTTAGGAAGTGTTCCATCCTCCCTAATTTTTTGGAATAGCTTGAAAAGGATAGGTATTAAATCCTCTCTGAAGGTTTGGTAGAATTCCTCAGGAAAGCCATCTGGTCCTGGGGTTTTATTCTTTGGGATGCTTTTGAATGCTGTTTCAATCTCTTTCCTTGTGATTGGTCTGTTCAAATTGTCTGCTTCTTCTTGAGTGAGCTTTGGGAGAGTGTAGGAGTCCAAGAATTTATCCATTTCCTCTAGGTTATCCATTTTGTTGGCATATAGTTTTTCATAGTATTCTCTTATAATCCATTGTATTTCTGTGGAGTCTGTTATTTCTCCTCTTTCATTTCTGATTTTGTTTATTTGAGCTTTCTCCGTGTTTTTCTTTGCAAGTCTGGCTAGGGGTTTGTCAATTTTATTTGTCTTCTCAAAGAACCAGCTCTTTCTTTCATTGATCCTTTCTACTGCCTTTTTTGTTTCAATAGCATTTATTTTTGCTCTGATTTTTGTTATTTCTCTCCTTCTGCTGACTTTGGGCTTTGTTTGTTCTTCTTTCTCTAATTCAGTTAGGTGTAGTGTAAGATTGCTTATTTGGGATTTTTCTTGTTTCTTAAGATGTGTCTGTATTGCAATGAATTTTCCTCTTAATGCAGTTTTTGCTGTATACCATATGAGTTGATATGGCATGTTATCATTTTCATTTGTCTCTAGATATTTTTTGATTCCTTCTTTAATTTCTTCAATGATCCATTGCTTGTTCAATAGCATATTGTTTAGTCTCCACATCCGTGTGCCTTTCTCAGCTTTTTTTGGTAATTAATTTCTAGCTTTATAGCATTATGATCAGAGAAGATGCTTGTTATTATTTCAATTTTTTTAAATTTGTAGAGGTTTGCCTTGCTTCCCAACGTATGGTCTATCCTTGAGAATGTTCCATGCGCACTTGAGAAGAATGTGTATTCTGCTGTTTTTGGATGGAGTGTTCTATATATGTCTATTAAGTCCAACTGGTTTAGCTTTTCCTTTAATTCCGCTGTTTCCTTCTTGATTTTCTGTCTGGATGATCTGTCCAATTATGTGAGTGGCGTGTTGAGGTCCCCTACTATTATTGTGTTATTTTTAATATCTTCTTTGAGGTTTGTTAATAGTTCTTTATGAACTTTGGTGCTCCTGTGTTGGGTGCATAGACATTTATAAGCGTTATTTCTTCTTGATGGAGTGTCCATTTGATCATTATATATTGCACCTCTTTGTCTCTCTTTACCTGCCTTAGCTTGAAGTCTAGTTTGTCTGATGTAAGTATTGCAACACCTGCTTTCTTTTGTTTGCCATTAGCTTGGAGTATTGTCTTCTACCCCTTCACTCTGAGCCTGTGTTTGTCCTTGGAGCTGAGATGTGTTTCCTGGAGGCAACAAATTGTTGGATCTTGTTCTTTAATCCTTTTTGCCACTCTGTGTCTTTTTATTGGAGAGTTCACTCTGTTTACCTTGAGGGGGATTATTGATGTATGAGGGCTTAATGCTGTGATTCTGTCACTCATTTTCTGGCTTTCCTGCATTGCCTTTGTTTCTCGTGCTGTGTGTTTTAGCATACCCATTGACTTCTGCAATTTCTTATGCTGGGTTTCTTAGTTTTTTCCTTATTTATGTTTTCTGTCTCTGTTCTGTTTCTTAGTTTAGTGGCTACCCTGAAGTTTGTATTCAGAATCTCGTATATAATATAGTCCATTTTCTGGTGGTCTCTTACTTCCTTGGCCTAGACTGATTTAGTCCCTTTCCTCTTCCCCAACTAAATTATTATTTTCATCTCTTATCCCAACTCGTGTTGTGAGTTTGTGGTTAGATTGATAAGATCGTCTTTGCTCTGGCGGTTTCCTTCCCTTTATCCTAATGCTATAGTTGAATATTTGCTATCCTATTCTGATTCTATCTATTTGTCTCCCTACTCTGTGTTTTGTGACCCCTTTCTCCTTTTTTTTTTTTTTTCAGGTATGAAAGCCTTCTTGAGGATTTCTTGTAGTGGAGGTATTTTGGTCTCTTAGCCTTTGTTTTTCTGGAAAAGGTTTTATTTCTCCCTCAAATCTGAAGGATATTTTTGCTGGATAGCGTATTCTTGGCTGAAGATTTTTATCCTTTAAAATTTCGAATACGTCATTCTGTTCTCTCCTAGCTTGTAAGGTTTCTGTGGAGAAATCCGCTGAAAGTCTGATAGTTCCTTTGTAGGTTATTTTCTTCTGCCTTGCTGCCCTGAGTATTGATTCTTTTTCATTCATCTCTGTCATTTTTACTATTATATGCCTTGCAGTAGGTCTTTTTACATTGACAAATCTAGGATATCTGAAAGCTTCGTCCACACACATTTCTCCCTCAATTCCTAGATTTGGGAAATTTTCTTCTATTATTTCTTTGAGCACCCTTTCTGTTCCATTTTCCTTTTCCACACCCTCAGTGATTCTGATATTTCTTAAATTGGATTTCCTCATTGAGACTGCTATTTCTCAGATGTTTACTTCATTTTTTAAATTCTTATTTCTCTTTCTTCCTCTGTCTGGAGCCATTCAGCCTGTCTATCTTCGATTATGCTAATTTTCTCCTCTATGGTGTCTACACATGCATTCAGGGAACCCATATTCTGTTTTATCTGATCCATTGTATTTTTCATCTCTAGTATTTCTGATTGATTCTTCTTTATAGTTTCAATCTCTTTTGTGAAGTAACTCCAGAACTCATTGACTTGTTTCTCTATATTTCCCTTTACCTCATTGAATTTTTTGATGATAGCCACTCTGAACTCATTTCCACTTAGTTTACCTATTTCCAAACCCTCAGGACTTAATTCTGTGTTTTTATTATTTTCCTTCTGGTCTGGACTTTTATAAATTGCTGGATGGTAGAGGAGCAGTTTTTGCGCATGACGCTATTATTCTGTTGCAGTTACATCTTGTTGCCACTAGATGGGGGTTGAGAGCCGTGCATTCTCAGCCCTCCGCTTTCAGTTGCGATGGCGGCATGCAACATGGGTTGGGGGAGGAGGGGCACTTTCTCTCATGCACAGACCTGGATTCCGATCAGCTCTCACTCTCTGGTTTCCTGGGGCCCTGGCTTGATGGGGTCCCCCTAGGCAAAAGCTTTCCCCCGTTAGAGGGTTGCTGCCGTACAGGTGGTGGGAGTCCTGGATGATGCTGTGGATGCATGACCCTTCTCCTGCTGCTTCCCTCACCCACGGCAGTGATCTCAGTCTCTAGGGGAGGGAGTGAAGTTCTCTCTTACCTGGTTCCGGCTCCTCTGAGGGTGGCTCCAGCCTCTCCACCCTGCATCGTTTGGCTGCTGTGGGTCTCTGATGATCTCTTTGTTATTAGAATTTTTGGTTTAAATTCAATTGTTCCTCTTGGTTGTAGTTTGGAGGGGAGAGAGTCCTGGGTGAGCTCACTCTGCCATGTTGCTGACGTCACCTATAGCTTCCTGCTTTTTTTCAAGATTGGCACCTGAGCTAACAACTGTTGCCAGTTTTCCTGTTTTTTCCTGCTTTTTCTCCCCAAATCCCCCCAGGACGTAGTTGTGTATATATATATATATTTTTTTTTTTTGAGGAAGATTAGCCCTGAGATAACTGCTGCCAATCCTCCTGTTTTTGCAGAGGAAGACTGGCCCCAAGCTCACATCCATGCCCATCTTCCTCTACCTTATATGTGGAATGTCTACCACAGCATGACTTGCCAAGTGGTGCCATGCCTGTACCTGGGATCCGAAGCAGCAAACCCTGGGCCACTGAAGCGGAACATGCACACTTAACTGCTGCACCACTGGGCCAGCCAGTTGTATATTTTTCAGTTGTGGGTTCTTCTAGTTGTCGCATGTTGTACGCCACCTCAGCATGGCCTGATGAGTGGTACCATGTCCATGCACAGGATTTGAACGGGTGAAACCCTGGGCCACAAAAGCAAAGCATGTGAACTTAACCACTTGGCCATGGGGCCATGCCCCATGCACTAGCTTACTTTTGATATTAAAATTCACTTACTAATTAAAGTCATTCCAACCTTAGCCAGCTTGACCATGCACAAAACTTTTTCTCAGGGTTCCTCTTCCACAAACCTTCTACTTTTTTTACATCCAGAATTTGTCCTTTCCTTTTTCCTATAACCCATTTTACTTTAGTGCAAAATCTACTTTCTTAGCAAAAACATTTCCATTCTTTACACTTTCTTTTACAGAAAACATACATTTTCTCACAGCATAATTTTTTTTAACATGGCACAAGACATTTTTACCAATAGATCCAAACATCTTTTAGTTTTTCTGTAATAAGAAGCCAAGAGTAGTTAAACTTACACTTTTTTAGCAATTAATGTCTAATATTTTATCTTACGGAAGTAATCTAGATAATAAATTTATATTATTTAACTTAACTTAGCAGAACTCTAGGTTTCAAGTTACCAAAAGGTTTTGGAAGGTATTTTTAAGTCATACTATAAATATAATCACTGCACCTAAAAATTCTTATTTCATTAACATCTATATAACTTATTTGTTCTTAACATTCATACTTAGATTATTCATGAAAATTTCATGAATCATTAAAGCAATTAGCTATCATCTTATTTTTTTCTTGCTGACAAATTTTGTAACAGAGATAACATGAATTTGTTTGAATTGAGTAAACCTAGGTAGAACAAAAGTTTTATATCAAGATAGCTTGAAAAACATTTGGGTTAGTTTCTATTATATTTAGAAATAATTTATATAAGTGCTTACATTACCCAATTAAATAGACCTCTTTTAGGAATTATGCCATCTGGAGATAGAAAAATAACACACATATATAACATACAAATATAGAGACATGCATACATAGAGACCCCATAGCTATTGTTTTAAAATTACTGCCATGAATCAGGTACAGTAATACAAAGCTCACCAGTTATGAAAGAATAGTTGGATCCAAATTTTGTTTCTGGCAGATGGAATAAATTAAGGTTATCTGCTTAAATAGCTAAGGTGTTTTTTCTACTAATATTTGTGGAGAAGACACTTAAGATGCTAGATTTTGGGCAAAGGTGCTTTTACAGCCATTTGCCTCTTTTTTCCTGTTTTGTTTCTTCAGTCTTAGGAATTGGGGATGTTCCAGATACCAGTTCCTGGAAAGGTTACAAGCTTTTTGAGATAAACAGGGGAGGTTAGTTGCTTATCAAAGGAGTGACACACCCATCCAATTACATTATCCTTAATTTGTTTTTTCCCCCTGGGTACATAGTTTTATTTTAACTTATGGAAGAAGGCCTAAAAAAATTCCTATCAGGATCTGAATATCAGCTTCTAATTTGGCCAAAGTTCTGATCTTAAGTTACTAAATCCTTTCAAATGTTTTGTTAGGTTTCAGCTGGGAGAAACAGTTAATATTTCTGGCAATTCCATTAATTTTCAGTTTTGATTTCCCCCTGGCTGTTTACAGGAACAACATAGCAGTTGTTGATAATGAATCTCTCAGTTTCATTAACTCTGGGAAGGGCCCATATGGGGTTCTCCTTCAAAGGTAGATATGGGGGTGTCTGTAAAGGCATTAACTTAACAGACTTTTTTATAGTCTTTTCTTTTAAGTACCTCTCATATCTTAATTTTTCATTAGCTTTTTGCAACAGAACTTTCAATAAGGCTATTTTGGAATTTTGAAACCTTTGCTTTTAAGTGCACTTCTTAAATGATCTTACCTCATTGGAAGGTTGTTTCTAATGGTTAATGTAATTCCCCTGAGGGCTTGCAGCAATTTGGTAGAACTCTAGCTGCAAATGGAGATCAATCCACATTTATGTCCAGCCATATCTGGTGGCCACAAATGGGGTGTAACCCGTATTTCTGTCCGACGATATTTTGGGGCCCCAATCTGTTGGTTACCAAGCCAAGCTCTCAGAATATGAAAAAAGCTTAGTAAGATTTTGCTGCTTTTTGCAAATTTTACACCTTCAACAACTATAGTTTTTAAGCATTTGTGCTGGAAAGTGGCACACTTGATCTTTAGAAATTAAAGATTATATTCAATTTGTCTGGTCCACAATTCTCAGGGCACAAAAAGACAAGTTTTGGAAGCTGAAAGGAGCCCCCAAGTGGCAACTATAATTTTAAATAATCTTTAGTATTATCAGTCCACTGGGACAAAAATTTACGAGGAAGGACCATAGTTCTTAAATATAAACCCAGCTGGAGTTCCTGAGGGAAGACCTTCTCAGGAGCTTTTAGAAGATGAAATTCCCATGTTAAAGCACAGTGGAACAAAGAGACAAAGAGACACCAGTTGTAAGCCTTAGGTTATTACCTGTGCTTCTGATCTGCTGGCTACAGCTATTTGGACAAATAACACAAAAGACAGAGTTTGAGCACCCACCAGATAGAGAATAAACCCTCAGCAGCAGCCATAGCCAGCTCAAACAGAGAAACCCTTCCAGGCGGCAATAGCTGTGAGCTGCTGTAAAGTAGCCCAAACAGGGAAACTCTTCCAGTCGGCAAAATTTGTGAGTAGGCTTGGAGACAATTGTCTCTAGTCAGTTGACCCCAGATTGGGATATTGCCCCCAGAATCTCAGAGAAAGGCACAGACCTCAACCAGAAGAGAGGGAGGTCAGAACCTGAGAGAACTCATGATTGGAAGTCTGTGGAGGTAGTGAGCACACAAGGGGACTCCTGTTGGTACCAAACTGGTTTCCAGGGGACACTGGTTCGTAAAGGTAATACCACTTCAGGTCCCACTTTCTGACATCATATGTCAACCTACAAAACCAGAAACTAGTTTAAGAGGCAAAGACTTTATTTGGGATCAAAGAATTGCAGTTAGGGGAGCACAGAATCAGGTGGAAATCCAAATAGCATCCTGATTACGGAAGAGGGGTTTAGGGTTTTTATGAGAAAAAAGGAGGAAGATGAGGTAAGTTGTATTAAAGAAGAGTTCATTGGTGCTAGATGAGGTAAGGCTGGGTTTGTACTTCATAGATTGGCTTGAGATTTGATCATCAGGCAAAAGGCTAGACTTGTTATTCATTGATTGGTTAAAGATTAAGTCATCATGAAAATCCAATTTCCTCAGTACTTCCAAACGAGATATTCTTGTCCTTACTGACTTCTCAGAATGTTGGTGGTTTGGTCCAGTTGGAAGATAAAGAAAACAAGATGTGCAAGGCAATTCCTCTGAAATGGCTGCTCCAGCTCTATTTTTTTATGGCTCCCCTCATGTCATTGTTCACACGTTATACAGATTTATTAGTATAATTGCCAGGCTGATCGACCTAATTTCTCTATTTAAAAACAGAGGCATGTTCATTGAACCCTCCTGTAAAATTCTAAAGTCAATCCCTCCCACCTAGCAAGCAAGGACTCGGATTCCCTAGCCAGGAGGCCTGATCTCCAGGAGGCAATGCTCCTTCATCTTAGTACACACCTGGCAAGAGCTGAGGGAAAGCACCATTCGAGTTCCCAGCTAACCGAGCTGTCCTTTCTCAACCACCCTAGGGTTGTTGGTCAGAAGCATGTGATTACAGAGCTAATTAAAAAGAGGGAGGGGGGTTAAAAAAACGCACACTGTGATTAACATGCGGGGAATCTGCTCTCCTGGGGGTGTCGCAATAGCCAGGAAACTGCAAGGAGTGGATTGAATGGATCCGGGAAAAAGGTTGTGAACAGTCGGTCCCGCCCTCCTCACACAGCCTCCCGTTTCAACGCCAAGTCGGCCAGGCCTCTCCCAGACGCGAGGCGGGGGCCCGAGGCTAGGGTGTGGCACTCAGCGAGCCTCTCCAGTGGCCGGTAAAGGTGCCCCCTAGGCGAGGCCTGCAAAAGGGAAGACCCCTTAGCCTGGCGTCCTGGCTGTTTGCTCCCCAGAGCTCAGCAGTTAGGCTGATGAAATGTTTGGGTTACAAGTCGGAGCTTGACCCCAGCAAGCTAGGCTGCGAGACCCGAGCGGGCGGGGATAAGTGGGGTGGGCATTAGCGCGCAACAGGTTCGAGGCGCCCTTGCTTTGGCGTGCACACTCGCTCGCCACCCCCTTTGCCTCCCCCAGCTCCGGCTTAGCGAGGTCGCCCAAATCCGCCTCTGGGGAGTCCGGGAGGGAGTGTGCATTGGCCTTAGTCCAGCCTCCTCTGGGCCTTGCAGCAGAGTTCCGATCTGAACTTCAGAGTTGGGGCCCCTCCTCCATCAGCTCCCACCCCCTTCGCTCTTCTCTTCAGCTCCATCTTCCGCCAATTGTGACCCAAAGAACTCGCCGCCCTGACGGCAAGTCGCTGGCGAGGGGCAGCAGCCAGGGAGCGTCTCAGTTCAGTGAAGGCCTCTTTGGCCCCTAGCTGGCGCCGCGTGCAACTCCGCCAGCGCCCCCAGGAGCTCCGGTAAACTATTGAGGGCGGCCACTGGCCTGCAAGGTGAGTTTGGGGGCCAGAAACGCGGCGGCTCTCTTGCTTGGGCTGGCGAGGCGGCGGCCAGCGGCGCTCCGCCCAAGTGGCACGCCTTCCGAAGGCGCCGCTGCGCTAGCCACCGCCTGCCCTCGCTAGCCTGGCCGCCCGTCAGTGGGTTCATGCTGCTCAAGGCTTCGCAGGACGCGGGACTCCATCCAGCGTGTCACCGGCGGCCCTGACCGCTTTGTGGCACAGCGTGGCCAAGTGAGCTCAGCTTAGATGCAGACCCTCCCACTCACCAGTCTAGTGGTCCTACGGAGCGCTGCTGCTCGCAAGGTAACTCTGCTCCCTGCTGAACTAGTGCCTGTGGTACCAGGAGAAAGGCCCAATTTTGCCGCCAGCTTGGGGAAAGTTGCAGAAAAGGGACCTATTCAGGGAGCCTAACAGGGACCACTGTGGCACAACAGGGTAGGGAGTTGAGTGGGGGCACCTGCCTGGTTCGACTCATAGCCCAACAGCCAGTTTGCATGGGTCACAAGCAAGCTTACGGATTTAAGGATGTGGGGTAAAACCTTACCCACTCCTGAAGAGTCGGGAAGAGAGGAGGTGGGGGAGGTGAAGAGCCAAGGGCAGGGAGCAGGGAAGCTACCAATGGCAGCAGAAAGCTGTTAACTCCCCTGAGGGCCTGACCTCAGGCTTTAGGACACTTGACACTTGGCAGCCTGGAGGTGTAGAGCTCAGCTCACTCTTTGCTTGCCCTGTAAGGGGCTTCAGGTCACAGTGTAAGTACACTTCTGTAGGCCCGACTCTCCAGGCAGAGACCCGAGTGACAATCTCCGGTGACAAATGTCACTATTTTGTAGAAAGTGAGGCCAACCATAGCTGCCTATCTGCAAGAAGATGAATCTGGATGGGTGGAGGGTAGTCTTGCAATGAATCATTGTGAGGGAAGGGAAGCAGGGCAGGAGTACTCTCTTCAAATGTCTGCAAAGCTGTCTTGTGGAAAAGGATTGCATTTGCCCTTTGTGACCCCAGAAAGGGAAAACCCAGGATGGGTCTGAATTCAACAGGATGGAAGCCACCAAGGGGCAGAAATTAAGCTTATTGTAAGGAAGCAGTTTCTAAGTGGGAAGGAGGAATGCTTTTACAGTATATCAGGCATTTTACTAAGTACTTTACATAAATTATTCCGCTTAACGCTGGGCAAGGCTGAGATCTGTTGAATGATGAAATGGAATGACCGGAAGGTGGTAGGGTCACTGGAGACCCTTAAGCAGAAAAGAGGTGGAAGAACCACATGACTGCTATATTGTGGAAGATACTCAGGCCTCATGTGGGGATTTATACTATGTGATTAATAGGCCTTTTCAGACCCTGAGCATTCAGAATCCTAAATTAAGGGATCAGGGATTTTTTTTTAAGAGCAGAAAGAACCTGAGACCCTGGGATCTCCTGGTCCAGGTTCCTCACTGTATCCATGCTGTGATTCCCTAGGTTGAAGACTCAGGCTTGGTAAGAAAGGGTTACACTTAGGCAGCTTGCAAAAGCAGCTTCTCTGGATAACTACTAGGTTGGCAGAAATGCACATTTAACTCCAGGATAATCGTTCCAGGTGGATACCTAGAGGGAAGGTTGAGCTTTTGAAAGCCTACACTGGTTCAGTGTGGGCAACTAGAGACACCTTCCTTTGACAAGAAAGGGACCTGTGTGTGTGTGTGTGTGTGTGTGGTGGCCTGGTAGTCAAGGACAAGATGTTTGAAACAGAAAAATGAGACCCCCTTGGGAAGGAGACACTGTGCTCATCTAGGCGACAGCTCTTTCTGAATCCAGGTTAAGATGAGGTTGGTGACAAGCACCTGTTGATTTGGTGGAGTTGAAAGAGTCTTGCACAAGGAATTAAGAGATTCTGTCACCTACTCATGTTGTGACTTTAGAGAAGTCCCAGCATCTCTCTGAACCTCAAGTCCCCCATCTGTAAAGCCAGGGAGTTGGACTTCACTGGGAATCAAAAGATTCCTTTGACCAGCAAAAATAAAAATTAAAACAAAGAAACTAGGCTTTGGTTTCTTGCACACTCATATTTATGGGAGTTGTAGAATCAGAGCTCCATAGCATCTTGAAGATGGGCCCCTGCAGGGGAACTAAGATGCCACTCCTTTGTTTCATTGGCTAAGGTGTGACTCTAATGTCCATTCAATTAAGATAGGTTTTTAATGGCTGCAGTGTTTCTGAACAGCCAAGGTCTCTGAAGCGTAAAAACTCAGGGCCCGCTTTGATGTGGCTTGGATTTTCTTATGGCAGCTGCATTGCTTTCTGGTCACCATCAGGGCAATTGCCCTGGCCTGTTGTACAAAAGTATGGAGCATCTGCTGGTTTGGTGCATTGTGCTGAGCAATTGGAGATGAAGGCAGAAAGGACTGGATAAAATAGGCTCCTGCCATTAGGGAGCTTCAAGTCTGTTGTGGGAAAGGTGGCCACAAGGACCATAGACCATATTACAAGGCAGAAAGGTGCTTTCTTGGTGGGTGGGGGCTTGATGCATAAAATGCAGAAGCCATGTGGAGCAGGGGAAAATACACTGGACTAGAAGTTCAGGAGCCCTGGGTTCTAATCTCAGCTGTTCACGTAGCCTACCTCCTGAGCCATGCAACTTTAAGGCCTCTTCTTATTAGATGAGTATTTCTGGTTTGGGTGAGTCCTCAAGAGGCATTTGTGGTGGGTCCTGAAGGGCCGTCGGTAGGGTTTACACTAACAGAGCAGGACAGCAGAGGCTAGGACAGAGCTTTCCTGTGCAAGTGAATAACATGTATGCTCTCATGAAGGTAAGGGGGTGCTGGATATGCAGGGGACAGCTAGTGGCTCGTGTAACTACTGTGCCAAAAAAAGGAAATAGAAATTGAGGTTGCAAAGGGAGCCCTTGAACACCAGACCCAGGCATTCTGTATCTGCTCCTGGTAAGGCAAGAGCAGCCATGCCTGGTTTGTGATCTGAGCAGTGCTGGTGAGCAAATAGTCACGACACTTAGTAGAGCCTGTTGTAATGAGCTATGACTTACCCAATCTCCACTCTACTCAGACATTCGAGGGGTGGAAGTACTGCTCTCGGGGAACTTGAGCAAATGGCCTGCTGGTTGCAGAGAGTGCCTCCTGATGCCAATGGAGAAGAAGCACTATAGGGCTGGAGTGGCCCGTCCTTGAGATAGCTACCGATGAACTGTGCATGGGTCTGGCCCTTTGCTAGGAGCCAGTGTGGCTGGCCTTGGTGGCTGCTGAGAGATGGTAGAGGAGGTGGCCAGTGGATTGAGTGTAATCCTCATTTGACTGTCTGTGGCTGATGGACAGAGGACTTAGTGAGGGGTTGGGGAAGGGCAGGGGAGGGCAAAGTCTTCCAGATCATGTGACTTGACTTAATGATTTACTCCATTCAGAAAAAGGGTTTGGAGACCACCAGTGGGATCAAGTGTGGATCCAGGTTTCTGAACTACAGCTGGTGATATTGGAGAAGCCCAGCCAATCCTACTGCAGAGAGGGAAAGAACCTTGACCTGGGAGTCAAAAGACTTTGGTTCTATCAAGTCCCTTTCCTTCTCTGAGCCTCAGTTTTTCCACCTGTAGTATGAGAGTAGGAGAGGTTGGCCTCAATAATTCTTCAGGTCCTTTCTAGCTCTAAAGATCTATGAAAGATATATGACTTGGATCCTCTATGGATGAATACATCTATTTTAGACCAAGAGCCGGGTCTATTTTGAACTGAGGGCTTAAAAAAACAAAACAAAACAAAAACCTTTGTATCGGGGAATGAAACTCTGTGGAGGGGGAAGAGACTAGAGGCAGTGTGTACAGCTCTCCCGACTTAGTGGTTTCTGAACAGTGGCCTTGTGTTGCTGCATGTTGCCTTTGGAAAGTGATTTCCATCCCAGGACCCCTGTCCTTGGTAGCAGAGGGTCAGTAGGAGTGTCATGGAGCTGAATTCTTTTGATATTTCCTTTCTCAAACCCCTTATCTCTCTTCCCTTCTTTTCCATCCTCCACCAACACTTCCTTCTCAGATTTCCGGTGACCATTGCTCTCCCCTTAACACCTGGCACATTGGGGCTCTTTTTCACTTTCTCCATGCAGAGGGCAGCTCCCGGGCTCTTTGCCTTCTCAGTGAACCCCAGAACCATTTTTATCTTCCTTTTCCTAGCATCCAACGTACACCACGCCATCCCCGATTTACTTAGCTACTAAGTCTGTATAATCAATGGTGATGTCTTTTATTGTCTTTTTAAAGATAAGAGTAATACCGCAGCTTACTTTAAAATGCATCCAGGGGGCCAGCCCGATGGCGCAGCGGTTAAGTGCACACGTTCCGCTTCAGCAGCCCGGGGCTCGCCAGTTCAGATCCCGGGTGCGGACATGGCACCGCTTGGCAAGCCATGCTGTGGTAGGCGTCCCGCATATAAAGTAGAGGAAGATGGGCATGGATGTTGGCTCAAGGCCAGTCTTCCTCAGCAAAAAGAGGCAGATTGGCAGCAGATGTTAGCTCAGGGCTAATCTTCCTTAAAAAAAAAAGAAAAAAGAAAGAAAATGCATCCAAAAATAAGATGGCTAGATAGATGGATTGATGAATAGATAAAAGAATGATAATACTTAGATGAGTGACAAATAAATGAATAGATGAATGAACGGCAAACAGATAAAATCTTGGGGGAATAAGTAACATACAATGATATTGTAAACAATTCAAACTATATAGAAGTACACAGAATAAAAAAGGGAAAGTTCCTTTCATCCTTCTCCCCATTCCAAGTTGTCCTCCCCAGAAGTAAATACAGTTCAATTTTCTGTGTGTTCTTCTAGTCCTTTTTTTGTGTGTCCAAAAGTATATACATACATATACAAATAGTTTTCTTTTTAAATTTAAATGGATCATGCTCTGCATTTAATTCTGCAATTTGCATTTTTTCACCTCACAATATATTTTTGAAATCTCTTCATGTCATTATATAGATCTACCTCATTTTTTTAAAACAACTGTATAATATTTCATAGTATGGGTGCACCATAATATATTTAAACTTCCCTCCTTTTTTTTTTTTAGGAGATTGGCCCTGAGCTAGCATCTGTTGCCAATTTTCTTTTTTTTATCTCCCCAAAGACCCAGTACATAGTTGTATATCCTAATTGTAGGTCATTCTAGTTCTTATACGTGGGATGCTGCCACACCATGGCTTGATGAGCAGTGTGTAGGTCCGCGCCTAGGATCTGAACCAGTGAACCCTGGAGCACTGAAGTGGAGCATGGGTCATGGGGCTGGCCCCCTAAACCTTCTTTCTTGATGGACAGTTAAGTGGTTTTCAATTCTTTCCTATAACACACAAGGCTACAGTAGGGTATCTCCTTGGCTGTTGGTTACCTATGTGCATGCGAGCACCTATTTCTGGAAGGTGGATTCCTAGAAGTGGAATTGTTGTGCCAAAAGGGTTATGCTTTAAAATTCTGCCCCCAACAACATTTTATAATAGACATTTTCAAACATATAGAAAAATTGAAAAAATTGTATAGTGAACACCCATATTTCCTCTACCTAGATTCTACCATTAACATTTAACTATATTTGCTTTATCACATATCCATCTGTCCATCTCTCTATATATTCAACAAGCCATCTTTTATTTTGTGCATATCTTATGAATGAAGTATGACATTTTGAGTCATTTACATTTTCCATACATACTGCATATAAATATATGCTTATTGGCCATTTATATTTCTTTATCTGTAAAATTATCTCTTCATATTCTTTGCCCATTTGTGGCTTATTTGCATTTGGCCTACGAATCTGTGAGAGCTCTTCATTTTTTAATATATCTTTATGCAGTGGTGATATTGCAGAGCTCGTAATATTTTTTCCAAAACATTATTATTGCTAACTGAAAATTGCTCCCTTTCAACCCCTCACCTCATCTCCTACCTCAGGCTCTCATTATTTCTCCTGGACAGTGACCAATGATCTTTAAAAAAACAATCTGATGATCTCACTTCCTCACTTAAAACAAATCTGGGGGTGTCAACAGTCCAACTTACAGAATATAGTCCAAACTCTTTAGTCTTAAGTCTAACTCTATCTGACAACAAAATGCCTTTCTGTTACTATTCCTTCTACTCTAGTTTAAAACTCCTGAATGCCAGCCAAATTTGGCAACTTTCTTTTCTTCATACACACACCAAATTTTTCCTCAGGCTTTCTATCTAAAATGTTCTTCCCTCCTTCCATTTCCACATGGCCAAATTTTGATCATCCTTTAAGGCCTAGATCAAATGCCCCATCTACACGGACGTCCCAGATTCTGCTCCTTCAAAACGGGTATACTTTAGAGCAGGTGTACACTCTTCTCTGAAATTTCTACCCTCCCTCCCTCTCTCTCTCTGTCTCTCTCTGTCTCTCTCTCTCGCCCTTTCCTTTCCTCCTCCCTCTTGGTTTCTTGCTCTCACACAGGTGAACTAGTTATCACTGTCTACTTAGTTACATGCATATGTGTATTATGTTTCTGTTTTTCATCCCTCTAAGGGCCTTAAGCATTAGGTACTCAGAAAATGAAGAAATAGATGAATTTAGCCTGAAAATTAGCACAGACCCATGTACCTAAAGAATGGATTTTCCATATCTGCCTTGAAATCCCTGGTTTATCTGAAGATCTCAGGGTACAGTGCAATAGAGGCAGAGGGAAGGGTGGAACAACCTGGGATGTGTTTAGTGCCGACAGACATGATTTCTCTGAGATACGTGATATAAAGAGCATCACTTAGTGAGGTAGGCATGGAAGGGGGCTATGGGTGGAACCTACAGAGCTATTGCTGTGCTATTGGTGCTTTGGGTGCTGCTGATTTGCCAGTCATTCTGAGTGTAATGTGAGTGAACCCACATTGTTATGTCACCTTGGACAATTTGCTCCTGCACTTTGAGCTTCAAGTTCTCATTGGTCAAACAATGGGAAAATAATACTGATCTTGCCACAGGAAGGAGCAAATTAGATGATCTGTGGGAACACACAGTTTAAAAAGAACTAAAATGCTACATAAGCATGAAGTATTTCTGATTATAATAATGCTTTCTGAGAAGTCAGGAGACCTGAGTTCCAGGCATGACTTTGGAAAAGTAGCTTGTTCTCTCTTGGCCTTGATTTGCCGTCTGTAACACTGGATTGGACTAGATTTGTGATTTTCAAAAGCACATCTTCCATGGAAGCCCAGTATGCTCCTGGTGGAACTTCTTAGGCTCTGAGATCATCTTCTGGGCTGGTACCCAAGAGATGGTCTAGACTAGCTAAATAATCTCCAAAGGTCTTTCTAGTTCTGACATTCTTATGAGTCTGTCTCTCCAGGTAGCCCTACCACCACCACTCTTTTCTAGGCAAAAAGCAGGATAGATGCACAAAACATGGCTTTTACATCCTTCTCACCTATTCCTAGGCGTTCTGTCATACTTCTCTCCCAACACTTGTGCTCTTTGCACTTTTCAGCCAGGTTCTGTGACCTGCCTCTCCAGACTGGCTATTTTTGGAGCTTGTTCTCAGACACCAAGGCCATTGTTAATGCACACAATCTAACCTCTCTCCCTTAGCAATCCCAGTTGAGGGCTTTGGGGGCAGGGACCAATGGGGGAAGGAAGGAAGGAAGGAAGGCAGGAAGGCACAGCCCGAGTTCCCACAGTCCTTTATGGAAGCCCCCCTGGGCCGTGGCTTTCTGGGTTTTGAGTGGGAAGAGCAGTGTCAGTGGCTCAAGTGGATCATAGGGGTTCACTACACATTCCTTGAGTTCGATTGTCAGGGCTTACAGCTAGGTTACAGTTGCTATCTGAAGTCACTCCTGGCTTTTTGGACCCATGAGCAGATGGTGCCAGTCCTTGCCTAGTACCTGAAGCTAGCCTTCAAAGCATCCTTATAAATTAGCCTCTCTCTCCCATTTCTTCATACCTTTATTAGGGCAACTGAATCATAGAAAACCTAATTAAAGACCACACTCAAGTAAAATGTAACTGAGCTCAAGAAAGCCTTATTAAGGATCATATGAAAATAAAATAACACAGTTTAGTCCATTTCAGAAAGAATTTTCCCTGGTTTAAAAAAGAACAGGGAGGGGAAAATGTATTCAACAGATTGAAATTCTCCCCAGGTATACATCAGTCCACGTGATGGCCAATTAAAGGCTGAGGAAAGAAACAGAGGGGAGGAAAGGCAGAAAGAGAGAGATGGGGTGAGGGGAGGTAGGATGAAAATCGATGAGTGACACAGGCACTCACGAAAGGAAAAATTATGAAGTTTTTAAATTGCTCTTTATCCTTGAGCTTTTAGAACTCCCCTCTGAATGTGAAGGAAATTATTTATAATAGCTCATCAGAGGCAGTGATCAGAGCACCATTACCCCAGACTGTCTCTGGTCTCCCAGAAGTAAGTCCCCTCCAACAAGCCATTTGTTCCCTTCCTCCTTGCTTCCCTAATTCTCCAACCTGCTTGTTGCTGTCTCAGTGCTTTCATAACTACCATTCTGCAAGCTAGACTGGGGTTCACGGGGTCGGGGACTGACTGGGCTGTTGGAAAATGAAGAGGGATATGGAAGGTTAGACTCTCAGGCTGAGAACCTTGAAGCCAGAGGTAGGAGAGCTTGTATAGTCAGTCCTTTGCTCTTCATGGGCCTGGGGATGGGAGGTTTTTGGGAGCTGCGGGTTGGAGGACAAGAGAATGTAGGCTACAGAGCCTGGGTCATGATAATTGTCAAAGTCAGATAATCCTGAAGACGAGTTTTAGCCAAGAGACTCTGTCATTTTTTTCCCAGTCCCAAACCAGTGGCAAAAGCACATTTGCCTTTCCTGCTTTTCCCATTTTTACTCCTGTGGAGCCGACTGAGGAAGAGCCAGGAGGCCAAGGCTTGAGACTGGGGTGAGGTGAAGAAAGAGCCAGCTGGGGTTTCAGAGGAGAGTTGGCCAGCCAGAACAAAGGGAATAAAAGAGTTTCTGGAGCAGAACAGGGGCTGGTGCGCAGAAGCTACCTGCCCATCTGTCTTGGCTTCTGGCAGAATCCTGAACAGGAAAAGAGGCTGTTCTCATATGATTCTCCAGGCCAGTAAGACAGGTGTCTGGCACGCTCTCAGCCTGCAAGAGAAGGCAAAGGACTGATGGGAAAGCATTGGGTTCTGTGGCCTTGGGTCTCTGCTCCTCCTACTACTCAGCCCTGATGGCCTGGTCTTTTATTCTTCTTGTTTTTACTGGTTTGGAAGGCAACAGGCCTCATCTGAGTCCTGAGAGTCTGACTCCAGGAAATAGGTGGTGGAGATGGGTGAGTGTGGGGCATAGTGCCCAGCTTTAGGGTCTTCTAACTGCCCACTGCCTTTGTTCCATCCCTCTGCCCTCTACTCCCAAGTGCCCCAGTTCCACAGTTCCCTATCTTTACTCTCTTCTCTTACCTTCTGCCCCTCCCCTCAATTAAAGCTCCCTTTTTGCATGCCGTCTGATCTGAGTTAGATTTTAGGGAAAGTTCTGTGATTGATTCACACTAAGGTATACCACCCCGCACCCCCCAGCCCCTCAGGTTCTAGCAGCACAGTTCTTCCCCTCCAACAGCAAAGTTTGGCTCTCATTGGTGGACTTTTGTGGCTTCTGGCCTCCATTCTCACTTCACAGATAGGGAATAAATAGAGCAGGTCTTTCTCATCCTCTGTAAACCAGGATAATAGCAACTACCTCATCAGCTTATTATGAGGATTAAACGAGTTAATGCAGTAAAGCACTTGAAACAAGGCCTCACACATAGTAAGCCCACAATAAATATTAACTATTATTAATTCTGTCAGGGAAGAGGCAGTGTGGTAGTGTGAAAGGAGCATTGGACTAGGAGTCAAAAGTGTTGGGTTCTAGTACTGGCTATTCCACTGTCTTGCTCTGTCTCCATAGACAGGCCCCTGAATTCTCTGGGCTTTGGTTTCCCTCTCTGTGCCATGAGGATGGGACCAAGTGATCTCTAAGGGCGCTAAAAGCTCTGTCATTCCTAGTTATAGAATTCTAATCTCCCAAGGACAGCAGATACTGGATCAAAAGAGTGGGATAAGAACAGGATGTGTAAAAGAATATATGTCTGGATGGCAAGCATTCCCCAGGGTAAGTGTTTATGCTGAGTGCTGACATTAGAGCTGGCCCTAGGCTATTATAACTTGAGGTGTAAGCCAGTAAGAGTTCTGGCTACAGGCCGAAGTCCTGCGGTAGCTCTGGAAGTCCTCTGTGTTTAGTTATACAAAGGTTTAAAAATCCTCAGATATAGGAAAATTCACAAGACTTCTCATCTTCTCCTATACTAAGAGTGTATGGGAGCTAGTGTCCAGAATGTAGTTCTGCTCTCTTCCTTCAGTCTTCATTCCTCCTGCCTGTCCTGTGATCACCTGTCTCCTCATTCTGGACAAAGTAGGCCTGGCTATTCACTGTTCCCCATGGAGACACATTGGGTCATGTACGTGAAACACAGAGTGATTTTTCCCTGGGTTTGGATCTACTTCTCGCCTCTCATTACATTCTCCTTCCCAAGACTCTGGGGGGCTTTTTGCCTTCCTAGGCTTGGGAGGTGAGAGAGATCCCTAAACTAGTAATGAGACTAAGAGGAAGCGGAGAGTTTTGTTGAGCTTTGGTCTTGCCCCTTGGGAATGAATGAACCAGAATTTTCTCCTCTAATCTTTCCTTGCTTGTGGCTAGAACTTGGGGTGCCAGCTGCCTCTTGGCTGAGCCAAGAATGGCTGGATGAATGGTTACAGTCTGGGTTCATGAGATAACTCAGCTTAGAATCATAGAAAAAAAATTTTCCCACTATTGTCTTTAAAGAAAACTTCCTAAAATCATATGCATCAAAGTAGTATATTTAAAACTAATAATAGTTATATAATATGTAATTTGTGCCAGATATTTTTCTTGTTGATATATATATAACTCATTCAATCCTCACAACAGCTTAGTTCAATCTCCTTATGAGGGAGCTGGCAGGCAGGTTTGGCCAGTCTGAAGTCTCTGTGGTGGAGAAGGGGCTGCTCAGCCTGAGCCCATGCCGCTCCCATGACAGAGTCCTGCAAATCCAAATGACCGTGCAGCAGTGGGAATGAGCTATCTAGCCCCCTTCCCTTACCCAGAGATGGGGCTATGGAGGTTAAAAGTTGAGGTTGATTTGGGGGAGAGTGTCGAGTGAAGAGAAGAACAGAGTGAGAAATACTCGGAATGACTTTCAGTCAGTCAGCATCTATTGAGGGCCAACTATGTGCTTAGCGTTGGACCAGGCCATGCTGTAGAGGGGAAGAGCAGCTATGAATTGGTAGAGAGAGGCTGTAGAGGAGGTCAGAGGGGCAAGGACCCCAACCCTGAGGTCTTTGCCTTCAAGACCTGCTCACTGCACTCCTGGAGCAGCAAACAATAATTAAGTTCTAACCTGTATGGTCTCAATATCCAGAATCTCAGAGAAAGGGGAAGCCACTTCTCACTAAGGTGGGCCAGTGCTGACCCTTGTAGGCTGTATGGAGAGGAGCTGAGATGACATTCCAGTCAGAGTTTGGGTGATTTATAGCTGAATTCTGAACAAATAATTATCCTCTCCTTCCTACTCCCAATCTGGAGCAGTTACTTCCTTTCTCTCCTCACACCTCCTACCCTCCCTCCTTGTCCCTTGATTAACACAGATGCTTCCAGCACTTGGAGATGCCTCTCTTGGGGTTGGGCAGCCCTGCACCTTTGTGAAATGGTCCATTTGTCCCTTGGTCAAGATATTCCACTACTCCAGACCATTTGATAGGGCAATTTTAGAGGTTGCTGCTGGGAGTGCAGTGCTGGACTAGGCCCCCCAAGTGGGAGGTGCAAATACCAATGAGGCAGGGCCCCTTTGCCTCAGTCTGGCAAGTAGGAGAATAAGACAAGTATGGAAATAACTATTAAAAACCTCTAGGGGGAAAAAGCTATAGACCCAGTGCTCTGGTGAAGTAAAGGAGGGAGAGCTTAATCAGGGAAGGCTTCATGAAGGAGGCGATATTCCAAAGTGGGTAAATTGGGCCTGAGTGGGAGAAAAGTGGGAGATGAAGTTAGATCAGTAGGGTGGAGGCAGATTAGGGAAGGCCATGAATGCTCAGTGAGGAACTTTATTTGATTCATAAGGCAACTGTATGAAGAGAAGATTGGAAGAGGAAGAATCAGGAGTCAGGGAAACCAGTAGGAAGCTATTACAACAATCCAGGTAAGCAAGGTTCTGGGTCTGCACTAGGGCAGCAGCAGTGGGACTGCAGAGACAGGGATGCATGGAAGATATATTTAGAAAGCATGATGAATCATTAGTTTTTGAGGATTGGTGTCCCACCTTCTTCTTCTTTTGCTTCCTGTGAAGGCAGAGGAAAGACATAATTTCCATAGCCAAGAAAGAAAGTCTAGAACAGATTTCTCAGTAGCACAGTCTGGATATTAAGGAATTGCTGTTAATTATGTTAGTTTTGATAATGGTATTGTGGCTATGTAGGGAGAAAGTTCTTATTTCAATAGATGCATACTAAACATATAAGGTAAAATTTCATGATATTTGTAATTTAAAATACTTCAGAAAAAATTGGTGAAGGAAATACAGTAGAATGTTAATAATTATTAAATCTAGGTGATAGGTATGTGAGTGTTTATTATACTACTCTCTCTACTTTTTATATATTTGAGAGGTTTTTTTTTTACAATAAAAGGTAAAGAAAAAAGTGCAATCCAGGGACAGCCTGCATCAGAATCACTTGGGGAGCATATTACGCATGCAGATTCCACTCTCATGCTCAAACCCCTGGATCAAAATCTCAAGGATGGGCCCCAGAAATCTGCATGTGCATCAACTCCCTGGGGCTTCTGATGTCCACTCAAGTTTGAGAAGTGTTTGTCTACTATCTAGCCCAGGGACTGCTGGCTTTTCCTGTTTTCCTGTTGCCTCTTCCCCATTTTCATCAGTGGCAGTTCCCATACCTGCAGATTTTCAGAGGCTCAGAGCAGAGACAGGGTTACCTAAGGTTCTTTTGTTATACAAGAATAGGACCAGGAAGGTGATAACACATCCCCTGGGCTATAATGACCCATCTTAGAAGCTAATGATTGGACTTCTCCATGATTTTATCTCTGCCTTGCTGGAATGACAAGAGTAACATCCCTCCATCCCAAGGTCAAAAAACAAAACAAAACAAAACAAAACAAAAGCAAACAAAAACACTGCCTCTGGGATCAGAAAGAAGCTCAGCTCGAATCCCAGCTCTGCACTTTACCAGCTCAGTAGGCTAACTTCCCTGAGCCTCAATTTCTTCATCTGGAAAACTTGGGTACTAATGGTACCAATTTCACAGGGTTGACATGAGAATTAAATAAGGCAATGTACAGGAAATTGCCTGTAATTTAGGAGAGGCTCTATAAATGATGGTTATTTATTATTATTATTATTATTTTCTCATCTCAGAAATGGTATTTCTGCTTCTGAATGTCCTTCAACTGTTACCCTATCACATGGGTGCAGATAGACAGTGAATTTTATGGCACAAAGGATTCTTTACTTAGGTCCTATGAAAAATTTAACTCTTGTACAGCCAGAGGACTCTGAAGTGCTCTGTCCTAAACTCTCCTCCACAGCTGTCAGGATACTATTGATAAAGGCCCAGAAGAAGGGCATGAAAGTATTGAAAGAAACCTTGAGCCTGAAGTCTGAAACCTGGAGCCCTACTGCAGGCAGTCAATGATGGAACAGATTTAAGGTACAAAACATTTTATTGCATAGTTTCTCATAACTTCTGTCAAATGGAGGGAGGGGGAACGAGCACCCCAAGTTTTTTTGGAAATTAGAAGTCAGCTGGGATCAGATAAGACATTAAGCATGGAAAAAGCCTCCCAAAGCTCTGTGGAAGAAAAACTAAGGCCTTCTCTTCTTTGTAATGTGAAGCTGATCTACCATATAGGAAAAGGGACCCTAGTCAGAGGCCCAGAAACTTCTGTCCCGAGCAGAAGTCCAATCTGCGTTTGAGTTCTGGCTCTACCAATTCCCTGGCTGTGAGACTTTAAGAAAGTTCCTTTCCATCTCTGGACTTCAGTTTCCTCATCTACAAAGGAGTGTTAGTGAGTGGGACTCACTGAATTTGATGGCCTCCTGTGGCTCTGCTAGCCTATGAATGAAAGATTTTGTCTCCTCAGAAAGATTTCAGGCATTAGTGAACAGGCAAGGAGTAATTTCTGGCCCCTGGGCCCCTGAATCTATGTAAACCTAGTACCATTTCTAGCTCAGCCCCAGGTTTATAGCTGGTTTGAAGTAGACTCTTTAAAAAGGTAAAACTTCTTCATGGACATGCCAGACTGACTTTGTGCCCCTAGTCTTTCCTAGTCTTGGATCTACTTTTTAACTTCTGTGAGGAATCACCTATGAGCTGTAGGAAGTAACATAGAAGGACTGATCCCAACTGCAGGGGCCTTCTTCTTGCTAATTTGAATCCTTTTATAGAACTCAGTTGCATTCACTACATATTTTATGACATAGATTTTTTTATTGTGTTAAAATATCCATAACATGAAATTGACAAGTTAACAATTTTTAAGTGTATATAATTCAGAGGCATTAAGTATGTTCACAGTGTTGTGCAACTGTCACTAACATCTACTTCCAAAACTATTTAATCATCTTCAACATGATCTCTGTACCAGTTAAACAATAACTCCTCCTTCCTGTCCTCCCCCCATCCCCTGGAAACCTCTAGTCTACCTTCTGTCTTTACAAATTTGCCTATTTGAGGTACCTCACATAAGTAGAATCGTATGATATGTGTCCTGTGTCTGATTTATTTTACTTAATGTAATGTTTTCAAGGTTCATCCATGTTGTACCATGTAGCCGAATTTCATTTCTTTTTAAGACTGAATAATATTCCATTGTGTGGATATACTACCTTTATTTATCCATTCATCTCTTGATGGACATTTAGATTGTTTTTCCACCTTTTGGCTATTATGAACAATCCTGCTATACACATTCATGTACAAGTATCTGTTTGAGTCCCTGCTTTCAATTCTTTTGAGTAAATACTTACATCATATGGCAGTTCTATGTTTAACTTTTTGAGGAACCACCAAACTGTTTGCCACAGCAGCTGTATCATGTTACATTTCCACCAGCAATGCATGAGGGTTCTACTTTCTCAACATCCTCACCAACAGTTGTTATTTTGTTGTTTTTTTCTTTTTAATTTTAGCTATCCTATTGGGTGAGAAGTGTTATCTCATTGTGGTTTTGATTTTTATTTCCCTAATAACTAGTGATGTTAAGCATCTCATGTGCTTGGTGACCATTTATATATATTTTTTGGAAAAATGTCTATTCAAGTCCTTCAATCATTTTCAAATTGGTGGTGGTGGTTGTTGAGTTGTAGGAGCTCTGGATATATATTCTGGATATTAATTCCTTATCAGATATACGATTTGCAAATATTTCCTCCCATTCTGTGCATTATCTTGTCACTCTCTTATTAATGTACTTTTATGCACAAAAGGTTTTCATTTTGATGAACTCCAATTAACCTATTCTTTTTCTTTTGTTCCCTGTGCTTTTGGTGTCATATCCAAGAAATACTTGCCAAATCCAATGTCTTGAAGACTTTCCCGATGTCTTTTTTCTAAGACTTTTGTAATTTTGGCTTTTACTTTTAGGTCTTTGACCTGTTTCAACAAACTTTGTATATGGTGTAAGGTAAGGGTCTAACTTCATTCTTTTGCTTGTGGACATCCAGTTTTCCCAGCACCATTGGTTGAAAAAACTGTTCTTTCTGCCAATTAATAGTCTTGGTATCTTTGTTGAAAATCAATTGACTATATATGCAAGGGTTTGTTTCTGGGCTTTCTATTCTATTCTATTGTCTGTCTTTATGCCGATACCACATTGTTTTGATTACTGTAGCTTTGTAATAAGTTTTGAAATCAGGAAGTTAGAGTTTTCCCACTTTGTTCTTTTTCAAGATTGTTTTGGCTATTCAGAGTCCCTTAAAATTCCACATGAAGTTTAGGATAGCTATTTCTCTTTCTTCCAAAAAATTCCATTGAGATTTTCATAGGGTTACATTGAATCTGTAGTTTCGGTTGGGTAGTCTTATCATCTCAATGATAATAAGTCTTCCAATCCATGAACACATGATTTCCCAATTTATTTATGTCTTCTTTAATTTCTTTTAGCAATGTTTCATAGTTTTCAGTGGTCAAGTCATTTACTTCCCTGATTAAATTTATTTCTAAGTATTTTATTCTTTTTGATGCTATTGTAAATGGAATTTTTTTCTTAATTTCCTTTTTGGATGGCTCATTGTAAGTGGATAGAAATGCAACTGATTTTTTTTTTAAAGATTTTATTTTTTTCCTTTTTCTCCCCAAAGCCCCCCAGTACATAGTTGTATATTCTTCGTTGTGGGTCCTTCTAGTTGTGGCATGTGGGACGCCGCCTCAGCATGGTCTGATGAGCAGTGCCATGTCCATGCCCAGGATTCGAACCAATGAAACACTGGGCCACCTGCAGCGGAGCGCACAAACTTAACCACTTGGCCATGGGGCCAGCCCCAAAATGCAACTGATTTTTGTGTGTTGCTTTTGTATCCTTCAACTTTGCTGAATTCTTTTATTATCTCTGGAAGTTTTTTTGTGGCATCTTTAGGGTTTTATACATATAAGATCATGTCATCTTCAAACAAAGATAATTTTACTTTATTTCTGATTTGGATGCTTTTTATTTCTTTTTCCTGCCTAATTGCTTTGGCTGGAACTTCTAAAACTGTGTTGAATAGAAGTGATGAAAGTGATTATCCTTGTTTTGTTCCGCATCTTAGAAGAAAAGTTTTCAGTCTTTCACCATTATGTATGTTGTTAACTCTGGGTTGTTTGTATATGGCCTTTATCAGGTAGAGAAAGTTTCCTTCTATTACTAGTGTATTAAGTATTTTTTATCATGAAAGAATGCTGAAGTTTGTCAGATGTTTTTTTGACATCAATTCAGATGATTATGTGTTTTTTCCTCTTCATTCTATTAATGTGGTATTACACTGAGTGATTTTCAAATGTTGAAACATTATTGCATTCCCAAAATAAATTGCACTTGGTCATGAACTATAATCCTTTTAACATGCTGCTAATTTGATGTGCTAGTATTTTGTTGAGAGTTTTTGCGTCAATGTTCATAAGGGATATTTTTCTCTGCAGTTTTCTTGAAGTTTCTTTGTCTGGCTTTGGTATTAGGGTAATGCTGGCCTATAAAATGAATTAGGAAGTGTTCCTTCTTCAATTTTTTGCAAGAATTTGAGAAAAATTGGTATTAATTCTTTAAATGTTTAGTAGAATTCGCCAGTGAATTCATAAGTGAAGCCATTTAATTTAAGGCTTTTTTGGGTAGGGGAGGTTTTTGATTATTGATTCAATCTCCTTATTAGTTATAGTTCTGTTGAGATTTTCTATTTCTTTTTGAGTCAGTTTAGGTAATTTGTGTTTTTCTAGGAATTTGTCTATTTCACCTAGTTTATCCAATCTGTTGGTATACCAGTTTTCATAGTATTCTCTGGTAATCCATGAGGTCTGTAAAATTGGTAATAATGTTCCCAATTTCATTTCTGATTTTTGTAACAAATTTCTCTCTTATTTTTCTTAGTCAATCTAGCTAAAGATTTGTCAATTTTGTTAATATTTTCAAAGGAACAACTTTGGTTTCATTGATTTTCTTTGTTGCTCTAGTCTCTCTTTTATCTGTGTTCTAGTCTTCGTTATTTCCTTTCTCTTGCTAGCTTTGGGTTTATTTTGTTCTGTTTTTTCTAGTTCTTTTAGGTATAAAGTTAGATTATTGATTTGAGATCTTTCTTCTTTTTTAACATATACATTTACAACTATAAATTTCCCTATTAGTACTTTTATTGCATCTCATAAATTTTGGTATGTTATGTTTTCATTTTAATTTGTCTCAAGGTATTTCCTAGTTTCCCCTTTGACCCATTGGTTGTTTAAGAGTTCGTTGTTTAATTTCTACATCTTTGTGAATTTTCCTGTTTTCCTTCTGTTATTGTTTTCTAGTTTCATTCTATTGTGGTCAGAAAAGATGATTTGTATGGTTTCAATCTTTTTAAACCATTTTAAGATTTGTTTTGTGCCCTAATATAATGTCTATCCTGGAGAATGTCCCATGTGCACTTGAGAAAAATATGTATTCTGCTCTCATTGGTGGAGTATTGTCTATATGTCTATTATGTCAAATTGATTTATACTGTTGTTGAAGTCCTCTATTTCCTTATTGATCTTCTGTCTGGTTGTTCTATCCATTATTAAAAGTGAAGTATTGAAGTCTCCGACTATTAATGTAAAACTATTATTTTTTTTCTTTCAATTCTGTTAATGATTGCTTCATATATTTTTGGGGCTGTAATGTTTGGCACATATATATTTATAATTATTATATCATCTTGGGGAATTGACCACTTTATCAATATGTAATGTTCTTCTTAGTCTCTTGTAACAGCTCTTCACTTAAAGTCTCTATTAGACAGCTTGTACAACATAACAAAATACCACAGACTGGTGACTTAAAGAAGAAAAATTAATTTTCTCACAGTTCTGGAAGCTAAAAGTCCAAAGTCAAGATGCCATCAGTGTTGGTTTCTGGCAAGAACTCTCTTCCTGGCTTGTAGATGGCTACTTTTGCAGAGTGTTCTCCATGGTCTTTCCTCTGTGTTCATGTGAAGAGAGAGGTCTCATAAGGACACTAGTCTTGCTGGCTTAAGGTTTCACCCTAAGACCTCACTTAACCTTTATTATTTTGTTACAGGCCTTATTTCTAAATATTGGGGATTAGAGTTTCTACACATGAATTTGGGGAGGGCACAATTCAGTCCATAACAAAGTAGATTTTGTCTCATATTAGTGTAGCCACACCATCTCTGTTTTGGTAACTATCTGTATGGAATATTTTTCACCATTCTTTTACTTTCAACCTATTCGTCTTTAAATCTAAAGTGATTTTCTTTTAGACAGCATAGAGTTGTGCCATGTTTTTAAATCCATTCTGCCAATCTCTGCATTTGATTAGATAATTTAATCCATTTATATTTAATGTAATTACTGAAAAGGAAGGATTTACTTCTGCCATTTGCTGTTTGTTTTCTGATTTTCTTATAGCTTTTTTGCCCATCGTTGTCTCCATTACTGTCTTCTTTTGTGTTTAATTGATTTTTATAGTGACATGTTTTGATTCCCTTTTCATGTCCTTTTGTGTATTCTATAAATATTTTCTTTGTGATTACTATGAGGATTACATATAACATCCTAAAGTTATAACAGTCTAATATGAATTGATACTAACTTATCTTCAATCACATGCAAAAACTCTACTTCTATACAGCTCTGTCCCCTTTATGCTATTGATGTTACAAATTGTATCTTTATAAGTATGTGCCTAATAACATAGATTTAAAACTACTTTTATGCTGTTTTGTTTTAAATCCTATATAAAATATAAGATAGAGTTAAAATCCAAAGTTACAACAATATTGGCTTTTATGTTTGCCCATATATTTACCTTTATCAGAGATCTTTATACCTTCATATGGCTTTGAGTTACTACTGTTTAGTGTCCTTTCGGGTCAACCTAAAGGATTCCCTTTAGAATTTCTTGTAGGGTAAGTCTAGTGGTAATGTACTCCTTCAGCTTTTGTTTATCTGAGAATGCCTTAATTTCTTCCTCATTTTTGAAGGGCATTTTTCTGGAAATAGAATTCTTGTTTGATGGTTTTTTTCTTTCAGCACTTTGAATATATCAACCCATTACATTCTGGCCTCCAAGGTTTTTGCTGAGAAATTGGTTGATAATTGTATTGAGGATCACTTGTTAAAGGAAAATTGCTTCTCTTTTGCTACTTTCAAGATTCTCTCTTTGTCTTGGCTTTCAACAATCTCTTTGTGGGTCTCTGGGTTTATCCTATGTGGCATTGTTGAGCTTCTTGGTTTTGTAGATTCATGTTTTTCATGAAATTTTGGATGCCTTTATCCATTAGTTCTTCAAATATTATTTCTGCTCCTTTCTCTCTTCTCCTTCTTAGATTCAAGTAATGCATATGTTGGCTTGCTTTATGGTGTCCCACAAGTCCTTTAGTCTGTGTTTGCTTTTCTTCATTTGATTTTCTTTCTGCCCCGCAGTTTTGATTATTTCTATTATCGTATCTTCATGTTTGCTGATTCTTTCTGTGCAAACTTGTCATTGAATCCCTTTAGTGAACTTTTAATTTCAGTTATTGTACTTTTCAGCTTCAAAAATTCTATTTGATTTCTTTTAATAATTTTTATCTATTTGTTGATATTATTTTGTTCATATATTATGTTCCTGATTTCCGTCAGTTCTTTGTCCATGTTTTCTGTTAGCTGTTTGAGCATGTTTAAGACAGTTGTTTAAAGTCTTTGTCTATCAAGTCTGATGTCTGGGCTTCCTCAGGGATGGTTTCTCTCAAATTACTTTGTTCCTCTGATTGAACTATGTTTTCCTGTTTCTTTGTATGCCTTGTGAATTTTTTGTTGGAAATTTGGTCTATTAGGACTATTATAATGTGGTAAATCTGGAAATCAGATTCTCCTCTTTTCCCAGTGTTTCCTTTTTTGTTTTTGCTTCTTGAAAGTTATAGTAGTGCATTTATTTTGAGACTTTTCCACATTATTTTTGCAAAGATTATTCCTTGTTATGTGTGATTAACGAGATCTCTGTTTCTATAGGTCGTGTTCGGCTAATGTTTTGACAGAGATTTACCTCAGCACCAGGAGCTGAAGAAAATAACCCCCTCCCACTGAAAGAAAAAAACGAGAACAATCACATCTCCCAGTTTTTGCAGATTGGCTCTCTGCTGGGGCACTCCTGCATGCTTAGCTAGGCTTGCTCTGAGCCTAGGGATCAGCCCAAAGTGAAAGGTGAAAGCTTAGGGTCTTCTTAGGACTTTTCTGAGCATTCATCTTGCCTGGGAATGTGCATGGCTTTCTAAATTCCCCAATGTACATGGCTGCTTTTCAAAGTCCTAGTTTCCCACGGAGTATTTATCATCCTAGCTTCTTATCTGGGCCCTAAAAGGTCTTTTGTATGTCTACACTCATAATCTATTGCCCCAAATGTCTGTGGGTTTGTCATTGCCTTGTACATTTTGCAGTCAGTGCCTGCTGATTTTGCTGTGTGCATTCTGAGTTATGCAAAACAGGGACATGTGCCTTGCATTAGTCTTCAGGTATCCCCCTGGACAGATCAGAGCAGATATACATAATAATTTGCAAATAAGATTGGCTCTGCTCATTCCAGTTCAAGGGAAAGAACTGGGAATTGGGCTGCAACCTGCTCAAGACTATAGGCGATACTTTGTGGAAGATGGGGTGGGACATGGGTGAGTAAAATTGTCACAAAACTTTCTCACCATTTTGAAGATGACTTTTTCTTGATCGGGAGTTGCTTGGTTGCTGTAAATCTTTGACTGTTTTCCTGAGCTCCAGCAAAACTGGTTCAGGCAATTCTTTGTTTCCTCAATATTTCCTTGGATGAATGAGAGCTTGGAGCTTCTTTACTCACCATTTGTTGTTCTCACCTCTCCATTCAACATACTTTTATTGCAAGTACAGTTGGCAGTGTGCCCTAACTTCTGAACTTTTTGTAACCTCTGTTCAGTTGATCTCTTGAGAAGACAGGTAAAATTTGAAGAAATTCTGTTGTCTTGGGCACATCTGTTCTCTGGGCCTCATTCTTCTCATGTGTAAAAACAGATGATGGAGAAGTGGAAGATCTTGGTGAGGTGGTGTTAAAGGGCCTTTTCAGTTTTGAAGGTGTCTATTCCTGTGATTCTCTTACCCCAGCTCTGTGACCCTATCCCAGCCAATCTTGAGGTTCCATTCTAACCCTCAGACTAGGCTGGGAGGCCTCTAGGCATGACAAGATTAGCCCAGTGGTATCTCACAGCCTTTCCAGTTTGGGAGTAGAGAGGTGGAGCTGAAGTTAGGAATAAGGTAGGAACAACAGAACATTTTATTCTTAAATGACTTGGCTATATGTTTGCTGTGTGAAAGAAACCCATTTTGTTGGGCCTTTATTAATCTTTTTTTAAAACTTTGGATACACTGCCTCTGGAAGCCTACTGAGAATGGTGGTGTTTATATTCATTTAAAAGAAGTCAGTCAAAAATACCTCTTGTTCTCCTAAGTATAACTTTCTATGGATCCTCAAGCAAGGCATTGAGGGGGGCCTACTCTGGAGCGTAGCCTCAATTTCCATATCTGTAAAACAGATATGGGGCTATAGAATTGGGACTCTCTAAAAGCCTTTGAGCTTTGACTTCGCAGAGTTTGAAGATTATTTCTGCACTGTTGTAAGCCCAGAGATAAATGAAACCAGAAAGTAAATGTGGGAGGCAGATATAGGAACAAATGTCAAGTGGATCTTACTTCCTGTGGTTGTGCTTTCCCTCTCCACAGTACTGGGTATCTTGGTGGTCTTTCTCTGGGCCTTTGGCATCACACACATACTTCCAACAGACAGGTCATGGTGATGCTCAGCAGGGCAGGAATTGGACTGTTATGAAAAAAAAAAAGCACATCAGAGTAAGAGTTTTATCCTAACTCTGTGACTTCTCATTTATGTGTCCTTGAGCAAATGGCTTTATTTTTCTGGGCCTCTGTTTTCTTATCTGTATCTTCGACTTACTACTTTCTCTCTTGTATCCCTCTATAGCATGTTATGATGGAACATTTTAAAAAGATTATGAAGAAATAGGCATAAAGCACTGCATAAAAGGGAGAGAGTTCCAGGTCTGTAGAGTCAGCTTTGTGCTTCAACTGGCTGCTGGGTCAGAGGAGCAAGGAGTTGAAAGCTAAGCTGCAGAAAAAACAAATGACACTAAGGACCAAAAAAGGAGCTGTCAGTGGGGTGGGGGGGCGATGTTTTCATTAGACCCTGAGAATATCAGCTCTGAAAGAGCCCTTACATACTGAGAATTCTACTCCTCATTGTGCAGATGAGGAAAGTGAGCCTAGAGAGGGGAAAGATGTGCTGAATGTCCCAGTGGGAGTCAGGGTCTCTAGGCTGCCAGGCTATTTACCTTTCTAGTGCATCACAGCTCAGGCTCCCCACTAAAGGTAACACTCTGATGTACTGGAAAGATCAATGGCCTGTCATCTCAGAAGGAAAGTGATTAGCTCAAGGTCACACAGCTAATAAATCACCAAGCCTTGAGTAGAATCTAGTACAATCTGTCTCTCAGCCTTGTGCCTTTGACAGTTAGAAGCAACCAAGGGTCCTGAAGGATGGGTGGGATTTGGATAGAGGTGATAGAGGAAGGAGAGTACGCTAGGCTGAGGAGCCTGGCCAACCTGAACCAAAGTTGTGGAGCTAGAAAATCAAGGAGGGCATATTGGAGGGGCTGGCTGGAATGAAAGGTCTGTATCGAGGAACAGGATCAGACTGTGCCAACCTTTTTGTTCTTGAAAGTCTAACAGGAAGGAAAGGTGAATGACTTTCCAAGAGTCAATCTGAGGGCTGGCATGAGAGCTCAGTCACCTGACATTTTCGCTTCTAGAGTGTCTGGAGCCTATGTCTGGCTGGAGTGTCTGGCTCTATGACTGTGTAAGCCAGCAGCCTGTAGTTCCAGACATATCCATCAGATGGCAATGCCGTGTTATTCTGAAATGCTGTTAGTCAAGGGGCTTAGAGAAGAGGGCTAGTGGGGTGGAGCTGATGGTTCAACCCTGCCTTAGTTCTCAAGTAGATTCTTCATTTTGAGTTCAAAGAGCCCCCTCTTCAACCCAGTCTCCTCAAAGTTCACTCCAATTTTCCCTCCTATAAAAAGTTCCAAGTTATTCTGATCTGCCATTTTTTTTCCTGTATGGTCCTTCACTCCTATTCTTTAACATTTTGTGTCCAGCTATCTGTGAACCTGCTTGTTTATCATGCTACTATCACTAATTATATCCATCTCTCACCCCCTTTCTCATTACTTAGATCTCTTTATCTCCTCTCTCACAATGCTCAGGCTATGGGTTTCCAATTAATGGAGTCACCTCTTACCTCTATGTAGAAGATGCGCACATATATTCATTCCAGAATCTTTCCTTGAGGGCCTACTTGCAGGCCAAGTTTGCTAAGTACGAAATGGTTACTGTCTTCACAAGGACCTCGAGGTATAGTGGAGTGTGGAAGTAGATATATACACAAGCCCCATACAGTAGAAGGGAAAATAGGAGAGTGGTATGAATAAAGCACGTGTAGGGGCCCCAAGGGTTAATTAACATTGACTGGGGAGATCAGAATTGGAAATATACATTGAAGAAGGGGTAGATTTGAACAAATGTGGGAGAGGAGGGTGAAAAGCTAAGCAGTGAAGGGAACAGGGACATCAGGTCCTGGTTTGCGAGTCGGGGGATTAGTGGAGGGAGTAAGGCTGGGGAGCCTCTGGCAAAATTGGTTAACAGTACCAACTGTGGAACCAGACTGCATGGGTTAGATCCTAGCTCTGACACCTGTTAGCAATTTCATGAGCCTTTCTGTGCCTCACTTGTAAAATGGGCAAAACTCCAAAATTTCTTATCCACAGTTCAAAAGATCCAAAAAGCTCTGAAAGCAATACATTAATTTGATTTTGAGCCTCCAGATTAATTTGATGTTAATATTTGAACTGACATGAGTCTATTTAGAGTCTATATCCCATTTAACTTGAATATTTTGTTGGGGAAGTGGGAGAATTCCCCATCCCTCCAGCTTTTCCTTAAGGTTTTTATGGCTGGTCAAATAATTAAAGACGCAGGTTAGCAGGAGAAAATCAAACAAAGTTTAATAGCAGGTATACGTGGGAGAAACCCAGGAGTAACTGAGTAACTCAGCCATCTGGCCAAGGCTGCCTGTTTAAATATCTTCAGCTACAGACAAGGAGGACCTTGAGGATAGTGATCTGGGGCTTCAAAGAGGAGGAAGACATTTTACATAGAGAGGGATGCAAATGTTTGTTAAACAGGTTTTTTTGGGCCAAAAAAATGGATTTGTTGGTGTCCTTTTATCACACCTACTTTACATCATACTATAGCTATCATATTGTATGAGCTCCTTCCTGGAACAGACCTTCTATGTTAAATTCTTTTGGGCAGTTTGTGGGTGATGGGGAGGCTGGATACTCTTCCTGAGTCTTCTGAGCCTTTATTGTCTTTAGCTAGAAATAATCCGCATGCCAGAGTGGCACATCTTGGGGTGGCATGCCCTGAACCCCATCAGTTTATACAATACATATTGCTACAGAAATATTAATGTATTTGATTATGGAGTATTTCCCTAGATCTTACTGAAGGTGTTTTATAATATTTGGCATTTCACCTTCCAAATATCTGAAAAACTTTGAATTCTAAAACATATCTGGTTTCCACGATTTACATTAAGGGCGTGTGGACCTGAATCACCTACTTTATAGGGTTTTTATTATTTTTGATGATTAGATGAATTAATGTGTGTAAAGGAATTGGAACAGTGTTTGTTTCATAGTATAAACTCAAAATATGTTAATTCTTATTGTTTTTATTATAATTTTGGCCAGATTATACAGGGCTTTGACTGAAAATTTAGGGGATTTAGATTTTTATGTCTAGGGAGCTATTGAAAGTTTTTAAAGAAGGAGGTAATATGATCCCATTTTTATAAAAGTAATCCTGATGGTATTGTTAATGATTATTATTGGGGAGGTGGGGGTGGGGCTCAGACATGCAACAGGAAGAATAGTTGGAAGCATTTTGTAGTGATAATAGCAATGTAAATGAGAGATGATGAAGGTCTCAAGTAGGACAATGGCAGCAGGGATGAAGAGCAGGAGATGGCTTCAAGACCTACTTCTCATGTATAATATGCAAGATTTGGTGATGTGGAGAGTGAGAAAGAAGGGGCAGTAAATAACCAATGGAATTTTTAGCTTCAGGACAATGCTAATGGCACTGATAAAAATGAATTTGCTCTCATTACACTCCCCTTATTATACAATAGGGAAAAGGAAACCTGTTTCAATCCAAGACTTATTCAAGGGTACATGGCAAATTAAGAACAGAGATGGGCCTAAAACCTAGGCCTATCTATACTCTTACTATCTATACTCTCACTTCTTTACAATATGAAATCACTTCGTATATTGGAAAAATCCTAGCCAAGTATGATGGTTCCTGTGTTGGTTCTGTAGCGGTGGTAATGACATGCCCTAGGCTCCCCATTTCATGTTCCTCTGCCTACTCGGTGCCCCTCTGACCCTCAAGAACCATCAGTCACTTCCTGACCCTTACTAAACAAGCATCAGAGTCCATTCATTAGTTCCTTTTTGTGGAAGATGCAAAGGTGCGCCTACCCTGGTACTCCTTGACACTTCTTCCCTCCCCCCCAGGAAATTTATATATATCTGAGTATATATATATGGATATATATATCCTTTCTCTCTTCCCTTAGCCTATCCTGAGGAAAGAATCATAATTCAGAATTCACCATTTTCTTCTCAGGGTGAAAGCCAGGTGGGAGACCTCTATCTGAGCTATTCTAAGGTTGCCATTTCACTGTTGAGAGAAAAGTCAAATCTCATGCAACAAAAGGCATTTGAGGTCTCATCAAACAGGTGAGGAAAGGATTTTTGGTGTGGAGGATTGAGGAGAGTAATTCCTAGGACTTGACGCTTGACATTTTATCTCATGGAGACTGAAAGCTCCACTCTTGTATTGCCAGTTAGAAAGGCAATGGGCAGCTATTAAAGGTTTTTGAAGGGAGAAGTGATGTGATCCCATCTTTGTTTTTATCACAGTAACCCTGATGACTTGGGGAAAGGGAAAGGAAGTTCTCAATTCTCACTGGAGGACCTTGAGCAAATCATTTCATAACGATAATGGAATAATAATTTTAGGCCTATTCTCCTAAAACACCACAGATATTTATTGACTTTTGTCTTTGTAACTCCCTTGTGAGGTAGGGAGGGCCAATTGTTTTCCTTCTCTTCAACTTCTGAGGAAACAGAAACCTGGAGTAGTCGAGTGTCCAGCTAAGGAGTCCAACAGAAAACTGGGGGGCAGATTTGAGATTAGGCCTCAAGTCTCTCAACTTCTGGTCAGCCAAGCATTTTCAATGCCTCTAGATGCCAAAATGTCTCTGTGATTCAGCTCTCTCCATCCCTGGGGACTCAATAAATCAATAAGCTGAGGTAGAAGTGTCTCTAGATTCATGAGAGGAAGTCCTGGGGCTGATGTTGCCAGCCATTAGCTGACAAGAAATGGGCAGATGGCAATAGTTTCCTAGATGAGAAACAACACATTGAAAACTGTTTTGGCTTTAACCCCTTAAATGAGTTGTATTTCAGGGGTGCTTGGTTGAAAGGGACTGCCCTGGGTTCAGTCTATCTGGGATGTACCTGTCCTTCCTTGACTGCATGCTATGCTCCCTGAAGTCCTGGCTGTATGTACGTTGGAAGGCCTCTCTCCTTTCTTTCATTAACTCACCGAATATTGATTGCTTACTATGCAGTGCTGTTCTAGGGACTGGGGCTAGCACTTGTAGGGAAGGAAGACATTTCCTCTACCCACTCTAGGTCCTTCTGCTGGCCAGGCTACAAATTAAATTCACATGAGACAGAATAACAGGAGAAAATTAAACATGGCTTTATAACATGTATACATGGGAGAAATTCAGACAAACTGAGCAACTCTCCAAAATGGCGGAAGCTCTCACCTTAAATACCATCCTCAGCTAAACACAAAGGAGGATGTTGGGGGTGGGGGAGCCAGTTATGGGAGATTACCAAAAAAGCACAGTAAACAAGAGTAAGTTTATGATGTAGATTCAAGACCTTGCCTTCTGCATTGATAAGAGTTTCTAGGGATAAGCTCATCACCCTTCTTTCTGGTACAGAGAAGGAGACACCTTTACAGATGGAGATTTCCTTTACAAATTTAAGTGTCTTTTAACAAAGGGTAACTTCTACTTTTCAGTTTCTCTCATGTCTGCAGTTATTAAAAGTAACCAGCCCAAAATAATCCTCATGCCAAAGAGGCAGATCTTGGGGAGGCCAATCCCCCACACAGTAAACAAAATAAATGAAATTTTCTACCCTCAGAGTTCATTGCTTGGTTACGAGTGAGGGCATCAGTCCCTGGCTTCTTGGTGGCTGGTGCTGATGCAGGTGAAGGGGTAGGTTGTGAGGTCCCACTAGGCTCAGGCTGAGTGACTTTAACCACAGGCCCGAGCTATCTGAAGAAATAGGTCCAGGATCCCTTTCCAGTTGTAGATTTTTACAAAAACCAAGCTAAAAGGGCTGGAGAAAAAAATGACATCAGGAATTCTTTTATTAGACTCACAGCCAGATTTCCATCAGACTCATGTTATCTTTAAAAATTTAATTATTCTACTTTTTTATTATAAATTTTTTGAACCTACAGAAGAGTGGAAAAAAATAGAAGACTGAACACCCACATGACCATCACCTAGACTTAACACAATGAATGCTTGGCCATATTTGCTTCATCTATATTTTTCTGCAGTATTTTAAAGTAAATTCTAGACATTATGACATTTTACCTCTAAATACTGCAGAATGCGTCTCTTAACAAAACACATTATCCTATATACCTATAGTACCATTAATCACACTTACAAAAATGAACACTTCCTTAATATCTAAAACCAATCCATATTCAAATGTCCCCACTTCATCACAAAGTATCTCTGACAGCTGGTTTATTCAAACTGGGATTCAATCAAGCCCCATACATTGCATTTAGCTGTTAAGTCTATTAAGTCTCTTTTAATTTAAAATGACCCCCTGCCCCAATACACATAACATTTTTGTTGTTACTGTTGAAGAGACTAGGCCTGGTGTTCTGATATTCTACAAGTGTCCTACTTTCTGATTTTAATTTAGTTTAACTTTTTTTGAAAAAAATAAATAAATTTATGTGGTTCAAAATTCAAAAGACACAAAAGGGTACAATGAAAAATTCCCCTCTCATGCCAGTGCCCAGTAACCCAGTCCCCCTTCCCTGAGGCAGTGTTTTTAGTCATTAGACTCATTTTGAATTTCTTTTGGGACCCCCTGGGACCCACATTGTCCCAAGGTCCACTGAATCCATTGATAAAACTCAAGAAGTTTGGGGCAGTCTCCGTGGCCGAGTGGTTAAGTTCGCGCGCTCCACTGTGGTGGCCTAGGGTTCGGATCCTGGAGGCAGACATGGCACTGATCATCAGGCCACGTTGAGGCAGCGTCCCACATCCCACAACTAGAAGGACCTGCAACTAAGATATACAACTGTGTACAGGCGGGGTTTGGGGAGACAAAGCAGAGAAAAAAAAAAAGATTGGCAACAGTTGTTAGCCCAGGTGTCAATCCTTAAAAAAAGAGGAAAAAAAAAAAAAAAAGATTGGCAACAGTTGTTAGCCTAGGTGTCAATCTTTAAAAAAAAAAAAAAAACTCAAGAAGTTTATCACAGAAATCAACCTGACAAATGGAAAAATAAGTTCAAGAAGAGTTCAGGTAGGTTTAACAAAAGAGGGGGGCCAGCCAGGTGGCGCAGCAGTTAAGTTCCACGTTCCACTTCGATGGCCCAGGGTTTGCCACTTCACATCCCAAGTACAGACATGGCACTGCTTGGTAAAGCCATGCTGTGGTAGGCGTCCCACGTATAAAGTAGAGGAAGATGGGCATGGATGTTAGCTCAGGGCCAGGCTTCTTCAGCAAAAAGAGGAGGATTGGCAGCAGTTAGCTCAGGTCTAATCTTCCTCAAGAAAAAAAAAAAAGGGAAAATCTTGATTACCAAGAGACACTTGGAAATATTTAATTAAGTGAAAAAAGCAAAGTACTGGGTATTATGTGTAACATTTTAGTATTTGTATAAATGGTTAGGAAAGAAATGTATATATTGATATTTGTATATGCATTAAGAAAAACCCTCTGGAAAGCTACTGAAGAAACTAATAACAGTGGTTACCTATGGGAGGAAGTGGGAGGTAGATTTTTAACTATACATCTTTTAATATATTTAATTTTTGAAATATGTTAATAAAATTCCTTTTCCAAAATTATATTAACTAGGTAGAAATAAGGAAAAAAATTAAAAAGACACTTGGGGTTGCTGGCCTATCATGCTGATGTTTGTCATTTGGTTCATTCATTCATTCATCCATCAAATAGTTTTTGAGTACCAGAAAGTGGAGAGAATAGTATAAGGAACACCATGTACTCATCATGTAGATTTAACAATTGCTAACATTTGCCATAGTTATTTTGTCAATTGTTGCTGACACATTTTAAAGTAAATTACAGATATTTTGACATTTCACCCTAAATACTTATCTATCTTGGTAGCGTAGTGGTTAAGATTTGGTACTGTCACTGCCATGGTCTGGGTTTGTTTCCAGGTCAGGGAACCACACCGTGCATCTTTTGGTTGTCATACTGTGGCAGCTGTGTATTGCTGTGATGCTGAAAGCTATGCCATTGGTATTTCAAATAGCAACATGGTCACCCATGGTAGGCAGGTTTCAGCAGAGCTTCCAGACTAAGACAGACTAGGAAGAAGGACTTGGCCACCCGCTTCTGAAAAAACTGGCCATGAAAACTCTATGATTAGTAGCAGAGCATTGTCTGATACAGCCCTTGAAGATGAGAAGTTGGAGCAAAAAGACCAAGCAGGGTTCTGCTGTGCTGTACACAGGGTTGCTAGGAGCTGGAATTGATTCAATGGCACTAGCAACAAACTTACCTATCTTAAATCTTAAGTATTACCTATCCTTATGAACACTTTATTTTATTTATTTATTTTTATTGAGATATAATTTACATATCATAGAATTCACTAAAGTGTACAGTTCAGTGGTTTTTATTATATTCACAAAGTTGTGTAACTATCAGTACAATTGATTCTAAAATATTTTCATCACCCCCAAAAGAAATCCCATACCTATTAGTAGTCACTCCCCATTCTCCCCTACCCTTAGCTTCTGGAAACAGCTAATCCACTTTCCGTCTCTATGGATGTGCCTATTCTGGACACTTCATGTAAATGCTATCATATAATATGTGGCCTTTTGTGATTGGCTTCTTTCACTTAGCATAACATTTTCATGTTTCATCCGTGTTGTAGCATGTACTTCACTCCTTCTTATGGCTGAAAATTATTCCATTGTATGGATATACCACATTTTATTTATCTATTCATCAGTTGATGTACATTTGATTTGTTTCCACTTTTCAGCTGTTATGAATAATGATGCTGTGAACAATTGTGTACAAGTTTTTGTGCCAACATCTGCTTTCATTTCTCTTGGCTATACAGTAGTCTCCCCTTAGCCATCGTTTTGCTTTCTGTGGTTCTAGTTACCCTCGGTCAACCGCAGTCTGAAAATATTACATGGAAAATTCCAGAAATGAACAATTCGTAAGTTTTAAATTGCATGCCATTCTGAGTAGCATGATGCTAATTTCATGCTGTCCCCCTCTGTCCCACCTGGGATGTGAATCTTCCCTTTATCCAGCTTATCTGTGTAAGCTACCTGCCTGTTAGTCACTTAGTAGCCCTCTTGGTTATCAGATCTACAGTCTGGGTATCACAGTGTTTGTGTTCAAGTAACCCTTATTTTACTTAATAAAGGCCCCAAAGTGCGAGAGTAGTGATGCTGCCAACTTGGATATGCCAAACAGAAGCTGTAAAGTGCTTCTTTTAAGTAAAAAGGTGAAAGTTCTTGGCTTAATAAGGAAAGAAAAAAATTGTATGCTGAGGTTGCTAAGATCTATGGTAACTTTTATTACAGTGTATTGTTATAATTGTTCTATTTTATTATTAGTTACTGTTGTTAATCTTTTATTGTGCCTAATTTATAAATTAAACTTTATCATAGGTATGTATGTATAGGAAAAAGCATAGTATATATAGGGCTCAGTACTATCCGTGGTTTCAGGCATCCATTGGGGGTCTTGGAATATTTCCCCCATGGATAAGAGAGGACTACTGTATAAGTAGGATTGCAATTGCTGAGTTACAAAGTGACTCTGTTTAACTTTTTGAAAAATTATCAGACTGTTTTCCACAGAGGCTGCACCTTTTTACATTCCTACCAACAATGTATGAAGGCTCCAACTTCTCCACATGCTTGCCAATACTTGTTATTTCCTGTCTTTTTGGTTGCAGGGATCCTAGAGGCTGTGAAGTGATATCTCATTGTGGTTTTGATTTGCATTTCCCTGATGTCTAATGATGTTGAGTATTCATGTATCTGCCATTTGTATATCTTTTTATTTGGAGAAATATCTATTCAAATCCTTTGCCCATTTTTTTATTGAGTTATTTTTCTTCTTATTGTTGAGTTGTGAGAGTTCTTTATATATTCTGGATACTCTGGAGAGATTATCAGATATGTATTTATTGGTATGAATATATACATATCAGATATATGATTTGCAAATATTTTCTCCCATTTTGTTGGTTGCCTTTTCACTCTCCTGACAGTGTCCTTTGAAGCACAAAAGTTTTTAATTTTGATGAAGTCCAATTTATCTGTTTTATTTTGTTGCTTGTCTTTGGAATAATTTGTTAATGTCATCTACTATCCAGTTGAGGCAGTGGCTTTCAAAGTATGGATTAAGAGCCACACAGACCATCAAAATCAATTTAGTAGGTAATGACTAGTAGTTTTTAAAAATATAAAATAGTTCATGACACAAAGTTAAATATTGTTAATAAAATTTATTTCATACATATACAGTATGTATGTGTGTGTGTGTACTTGGTCATGATATTAAGTGTATTTCTTACTCTATGGTTGTGATAAGAAATGTTTAAAAGTCACCATTTTAAGATGTGTGGCCATGCCCCAATGGCACTAAAAGAAATGAATCAGTGCTGACCAAGCCTTCATTCCTGGCCATTGGTACTCTCTCTTTCCTTCAGAAGTATCAGTAGGGAGGGAAAAGTAAACCCTATTCATTGAGGAAACATCTAGGCTTCATGGACACAAACTATGAGACATAGACACAAGAACTGCAAATCCCATTTGACAGATAGGCTTTTTGAGGGCAGTGAGAGAGGCTAGATAAAAAATTGATTACAAACTAGGACCACCCTGCCCACCTCACAGTGAGGCCCTTGACCCTCAACTGTTAGCTCTGCTCTGCCAAAATCTAGGCCCAATCCTGACCTGAGGAAGTAGAATTTAAGCAGCCCCATTTCCTGAATTTCAAGCTTAGCCACTCCTCTCTTTGTTATTATTCCACCCTGATCTTGGTCCCCAGGACCTGAGGCCTTCCTTTAAAACTGGCCATCTCCCCTGCAGGGGAGGAAGACAAATCCTCTACCCATCCTAGGTCCTTTTGGCTGGGATATGAATTAAATTGACATGAGACAGAATAACAGGAGAAAATCAAACAAAACTTTATAATATATATATACATTGGAGAAACACAGGAAACTGGGTAACTTGCCAAAATGGCGGGGGCTGTTACCTTAAATACTATCTTCAGCTAAAGACAAAGGAGGATGTTGGGGGTAGGAGGAGTTAGTCATGGGAGATTACCAGAAAAGGACAGTAAACAAGAGTAAGGTCGTTATGCAGATTTCAGTCCTTGCCTTCAGCACTGATAAGAGTTTTTAGAGATAAGGTCATCCCCCTTCTTCCTGGTATGGAGAGGGGATACCTTTATAGGTGAAGATTTCCCTTACAAATATAAATGTCTCTTACAAAGGGTAACTTCTGCTTTTCAGAGCTTCTCCCCTGTCTGCAGTTTCTTAAGAGTACCCAGCCCAAAATAATCCTCATGCCAAAAAGACACATTTTGGGGTGGCCAATTCTTATCCCTCACACCCTACTCCTCCCTCCACTCCCGGTCCCATTTCTAGAGCCCTTTCACTGCTCCATCCTCTCAGACTCCAGTCCAACCTCAGAAATCTATGCTAGAGTCTGGGACCTGTTCCCTGCTGTGTGAGTTCTCTGGGGCTGGTGTCTTCCTGGATTTCAAAGTAAGGCCTAATGCTGAATTTTCCATTTCTGTGCTGCCACATTACCTCATGTAGACATTCTCCAAACCCTCCCTCTACCACCCATCATACCAGCCCCTTCACCAGCCCTCTTCCAGTGGGAAAATCTGGTTCTAGACCCAAGCGCCACCCAGCCTGCTGCCTTTGGTTGCAGTGAAGCACACCAGACTCAGACTTGTGCCAAGATATGACAGGAGATCTTCTTCTGAGCCAACACATTCCCTAAAGTCAAGAAACATCTTGAGCTTTGTCCCCTTTGTGTTTGCTCATCAGGCAGATCCCTAAGAGTTACTTTAACCTTTGGCAGCAGACCCACAAGCTTGGCTTTGAGGGTGTGAATTCTACCTTCAAGATGGTCGCCTGTGTTGTCTGTTTCTCAGAGAGTCCTTTGATGACTTCTGGTATGCTGAGATTTCACTTGCTTTCCAGTGCCATTGTGAACTTTTTTTAAACAACTTTTTTTTGGTCATTTTTAGGGATTTGGGATGGGAGGGGCAAACTGGGGTGTGGTATTTAACCTGCTATTTTGAGGTAGTCATTAATAACATCATATTTTTAAATTTAAATACTTTATTTTTAATAGGTAGTACATTCACATGATTCAAGTTTCAGCAAAAATATGTATAGATAAAAAGGCTCCCTCTTCCTCAACCCCTAGTTTCCTTCATGGAAGGTGATCAATTTTAATTGTTTTGTAACCTTCTAGTTTATTTCTGTATATACGAGCAAACATGTATACACGCACACATTCTTTTCCACTAACAAAGATTGCATACTATACATATGATTTCACTTTGTTTTATGTTATTCTTAATATATCTTGGAGCTCATCCATTATCAGAATATAAAGAACTTTTAAAAAGTCTCATACTTTCTGTATTCACTTTTAAGTTTTATATAGCGTAAAAATCACTTTTTGTTGTATAGTTCTGTAAGTCTTGATAAATGCACACAGTGGTATAATCACTACCATAACCATGATTATGAAGAATTCCATCCTCCCAGAAATTTCCCCATGGTACAACTTTGTAGTGAATCCTCCTCCAGTCCCTGGTAGCAACTGATCTGTTTTCTGTCTCTATAGTTTTGTCTTTTCCAAAAAGTCTCACCCTTCGTTTTAATAGCTACAAAGTATTCTGTTGTATGGGTAGATCATCCAATAGGATTCATTTACCCAGTTGCCTACTGATGGATGTTTCAATTGCTACCATTATTTTGCTTCAAAGGCTATCAGATACTGAGCATTTACTCTGTGCCAGGCCTCATGCCAAGGAACTCTTAGTTAATTTCTGTTTATAATCCTCACAATAATCTTACAAGGTATCCACTATTATCTCCCTTTTTCTGAAAACAAAACTACAGTTGAGAGAAGTTAAATAACTTACCCAAGATCACACCAACAATAAATAGTGGAGACAGAATTCAAACTCAAGACTGCCACATCCTCTACACTCTCATTATGCTTTCCCAAAACACTAACAGATAAGTAGGGGTAGTACTATCATTTTTCCCAAGATAAATAATATTTTAACGTAATATTTTTCTTGTTATTTAAGGGGCCATTATTGATACATTGTTATTAGCTAAAGTCTATAGTTTACATTAGGCTTCATTCTTGGTGCGCATTCAATAGGTTTGGACAAATATATAGTGACATGTATCCGCCATTACAGTGTGATACAAAATAGTTTCACTGCCCTAAAAATCACCAGTGCTCCACCTATTCATCCCTCCTTTCTTCCTCCTGAAGCCATGGCAACCACTGATCTTTTTACTTTCTCCATGGCTTTGCCTTTTCCAGAATGTCATGTAGTTGGAATCATATTTTATGTAGCTTTTTCAAACTGGCTTCATTCACTTAGCAATATATATTTAAGATTACTCCATGTCTTTTTGTGGTTTGATACCTGATTTCTTTTTTTTTTTTAAAGATTCGCCCTGAGCTAAACATCTGTTGCCAATCTTTTTTTTCCTTCTTCTCCCCAAAGCCCCCAGTACATAGTTGTATCTTCTAGTCATAGGTCATTCTAGTTCTGCTATGTCGGATGCCACCTCAGCATGGCTTGATGAACAGTGCTAGGTCTGCAACCTGGATCTGAGCTGGTGAAACCCTGGGCTGCCCAAGCAGAGCACACAAACTTAACCACTTGGACACGGGGCCAGCCTCCCTCATTTCTTTTTATAGCTGAATAATATTCCATTGTATGGATATGCCACAGGTAGCTTATCCATTCACCTGCTGAAGGACATCTTGGCTGCTTCCAAGTTTTGGCAGTTATGAATAAAGCTGTGATAACATCTGTGTACAGGATTTTGTGTGGGTGTAACTTCCCAACTCATTTGGGTAAATACCATAGAATGCAATTGCTGAATCATGTGCTAAAAGTATGCTTAGTTTTGTAAGAAACTGCCATGAGTATTATGAGGTATCCGTACTACTCACTACTATTATTCACATTTGAAAGTGGACCTAGATTGATAGTAAATGTATATTGTAAACCATAGGGCAGCCACTTAAAAAAGCAAGAAAAGAAATATAACTGATATGCTAAGAAAGAAGAGAAAATGGAATCATATAAAATGTTCAATTAAAACCACAAAAAGCAGAAAAAGGGTGGAAGACAAAAATAGGAACAGAGAACAAAGGCAAAAATAGAAAACCATAAAAAATATGGTAGATCTTAATCCAACTGTATCAATAATCATTTTGAACATCAGTGGTTTAAACGCACCAATTAAAAGATGGAGATTATCGAGTAGATTAAAAAAAACCCCAAACCCAGCTATATATTTTCTATAAGAAACCTATTTTAAATATGGCTTTTCTGCTCTTGGGTGTCTGTTCATGTGTAAGTTATGACTCTCTATATCTACCTGTGTATCTCTTCAGTTTTCAGGGCAGCAGTTTGCCCTGTGACCTCAATTCTCTGACGGATCTAAGAAGAGTGTTGATTTGCAGTTTGTTCAGGTTTTTCTGTTGTGTGGACAGGAGTGATCCCTTCCAAGTTCCTTACATGCCGGACTAGAAACTGGAAGTCACTACTATCATTTTTCCTATTTTATGGGTGGGAAACTGGCTGAGATGTGACAGGATGTGCACATGGTCAGACAGCAAGGAAGTAAGACTTGCATTCAGTTCTTTTGTCTCCTGCTTCCATCCACCCCAACTCTGCTCCACTTCCTCAGAGATGTCAGTTCGGTGTTCCTAAATAGTCTCCATTCTCCTTCTCCCTACTGCCTAGCCCCCCTCAGCCTCACTCCTGATAGAACTTTCTCACAGTTAGAGCAAAGCTGCTGAGTATGGCCAGATGGCTTTGGAACCTCACAGCTGTGAGTTCAAATCCTTGTTTTCCCACTTACTAGCTGTGTGACTTTGAGACATTTAGTTCATTTCTCTGCATCTCAGTTTTGTTATCTAGGTAAACAGGTAATAATTTCCTTACATGATTGTTAGGAGATTTAACTGGGATATTCATATGCATAATCTAATATATTGTAGATGAGATTCAACTATTAGATGGTGGTTTGGACTAGCTCCCAACTTTAGATCCTGTGACCTATGCCTTTTCTGAAGATTTTTGTCTGCTTTGATCTCTCCAATCTCTAAATTCTCAGGACGCTTGGCTTGAAGCACAGATTTTACCACTTTATCATACACTCTTAAAAATATTGTGAAATATTATACATACAAAAGTCTATAAAACATTTATGTGCAGCTTAAAGAATTATAATTAAAGGAATACCCACATACCCACCATCCTGCTTAAGAAATAGAATGTTACTGAAGAGGACTATAGAGGTCCCCCATGTGCCTCTCCCTGATCACATCCTTCTTTTCTATTTCCCCTAGAAGTAGCCAGTACCCTGAATTTTATGTTAATTATCTTTGCTTTTCTTTCTTTTTTTTTTTTTTACCACCTACGCATATTGTCTTAAACACTATATTTAACACTATATTGTTTACTTCTGTACCCCCCTTTTTTTTGGTGAGGAAGATTGGCCCTGAGCTAACATCTATTGCCAATCTTACTCTTTTTGCTTGAGGAAGATTGTCACTGAGCAAACATTTGTGCCAGTCTTCCTCTGTTTTGTATGTGGGATGCCACCACTGCATGGTTTGATGAGCGGTGTGTATGTCCATGCCTGGGATCCAAACCTGTGAGCCACGGGCCACTGAAGCGGAGTGTGTGAACTTAACCACTACACCACCAGGCTGGCCCCATAGTTCTGCTCAGTTTTGAACTTTATATAAATCATATTTTATGTTTTTGAGAATCACATTCACGTATGTAGCTATAGTTTGTTCTTTTCCATTGCTGTGCAGTATTCCGTTGAATTTACAAGACTTTATTTATCCATTCTCCTCTTGAGAGACACTTGGGTTGTTTCTAGTTTGGAGCTATGGCAAACAGTGCTGCTATAAACATTCTTGTGCCTGTCTTCTGGGGCACATGTGCAGAAGCTTCTTCAGTATATATCCCCAAGAGTGGAATTATTGGGTTGTGAGATAAGCACATGTACAAATTTACTAGACAAGGCTAAATAGTTTCCCAGTGTGATTGTGCCAATTTACAGTATCGCAATGAAAGTTCCTTTCACAGCTTATCTTCATCCACACTTTATATTGTCAGCCTTTGTAATTTTTGTCAATCTGTTAGGTGTAAAAAGGTGTCTCTTTGTAGGTTTAATTTGCGTTTCCCTGATTACTAATTAGACTGAGCATATTTTTCACATGTTTATGATGCATTAATATTTTCTGTTTTGTGAAATGCCTATTCATGTATTTCTCCCATTTTTTTCTATTGGGTTGTTTGCCTTTTTTCTTATTTATTTATAGGATCTCTTTATATAATCATATACCCTTTTATTATATTCTCCTTGATGATGCTCATTCTTTTTCTCATACAGATTATAAACTTCTGGAGGGTAGGAACACCCTTCTGTCACCCCACCCACTCAGCTGGGCCTGAGGAAGACTAGATAGCAGACAGGGGAGGTCTCTGAATGGTCAGTGTGGGTCACAGGCAAATTAGAATAAACACCCTCCTTGATCTTTGACCTCTAACTGGAGTCACTGAAGGAAGTGGGGTTGGGAGGTAAATGCACTGACAATATTTAAACCCTGTTTGTCAACACTCTTTTTCCTGATCTTGTTTAAGCCTTACTATGATCCTGAGAGATAGATATAATTCTCATTTCACAACAGAAGAGACTCAAAGAGGTAAAGTCAAAATATATCCAGAGTATGTCCACTTCTCACCACCTCTACTACCAATCTACTTGACCCAAACCACTCTCATCTCTCAAACACACTGAGCTTGCTTCTACTTCAAGGCCTTTGCCCTTGTGGTTTCTTCAGCTTAGAACCCTCTTCCTTTAGCTTCATGGTTCATTCCCTCATTTCATTCAAGTGTCTTCTCCAATGTCACATGGCAGAAGCATTTTCCCTGATATACAACCCGTATCATTCTGTCCTCTTATTCCACTTGATTTTCAGAGTACTTGCCACCACCTGATGTGTTACATATTTGTTTATTGTCTGTCTTCTCCTGATAGAATGTGAGCTCTATGAGGGCTCCATGAGGGCAGGGTCCTTGTCTGACTTATTTGCCCCTGTATCTTAGCCTCTGAACAGGCTTCAAACCTAGTGGGTGCTCACTAAAGATGGGTTGAACCAAAAAGTCAAAGTCATTTGCCCAATGTTTCATGGCTAGTGACTGGTGAAGTCAGCATTCTAACTCAAGTCTATGGAACTCAAATATGGTGTTCTTTTTCCTACTCCACAGAAGCCCTGCTCTTTTATTCATAATCTCAAAGACAGATTTCAGACTAGGCTTGGAAGGGATGTGGCCTTGGGTAAGAGGGAAAACAGAACAGGGCCCAGTAGAAAACGGGCAAAACTGATGCCTTGAGGAACTTGTGTAGCAGAGAAGAGCTTATGTTTCTCCTCATTAAGGAGAGGAGGCAGTGGGAAGAAGACATGGAAGAGGCAGGCAAGTATAGGCAGGGGAGTTTGGTGGCTGTTTCTGTGGTGTGGTTTAATAGGTTCCAGGAAGGTTCCCTGCCACCAAATTTCTTTGCCACAGACTTGAAATTCTACTATCAGTGATTCATTTTTCTTTTCAGGGACTTACCAATGAATTTTGTAGAGGAGAAGACTGACTGTAGCTTACTGGCCTGAAGGGGAGTTCTCTGAATCTTGTGGTAATTCTTTGTGAAGATCTGAGGACCAACTTGTGAAAGATATCCCAGAGACCTAGAGGGCTTAGGAGAGCTAAAGAGCGTGTTGATATAAGAAAGGGATGATAACCCTCCTCCCATCCTTTGCTGAGAGGTGCTCTAGCCACTTGCTATTTAAAGTACTGTCTCCAGATCAGCAGCATCAGCAGCATCTGGTAACTTGTTAGAAATGCAGAGTCTTAGGCCCCACTCCAAATCTACTGAATCATGATCATTAACAAGATCCTCACGTTATTCATGTAGACATTCAAGTGTGAGAAGCTAGAGTTGTTCATAGTTATAGTTCTTTTATTCCCATTGCTATATAGTGTTTCATTGTCTGAGTATACCACAACTTATATATCCAGAAGCTAGAAACGTCTGGAGTAGCAAAGATGCCTGTGGGCAGGTAGTGTGGTGTCCCAGTTTGGTTCCTCCCACCCTCATTGCCTTCTAGGAATACTCTCACTTGTGCCCTAGTGTTGTTCCCATGGTCTCCCCTAGAATACGGCACAAGTCTAGACACAGACAGACCGTTGGGTTCTCCATTGACATTTATCAATAGGAAAGGAAGGTAAAAGAAAACAGAATAAAGCTAGTCAATGAAGAAATTACAAAGAGCATATGTAGTAACAGTTAGGTTTTGAAAGTGCACCTTTTTATCATATAACAATGGTAAATTTTTCTCCCTGAGGAATCACCAACACAATAGACTCTTGGGAGAATATGAAGCACATATTTCTGATTCTACAAATGTAGTAAGCACAGCAAAGGAAAGGTTTCCCTAAACCTCAGCTGCCCTTCTCTCAAGCTAACTGATTCCTCTCTTGCTTCAGATGGGCTGGCTTTGCTCTTTTAGTCACTTTGCTTGGGTTTCCTCCCCCTCCCAGGTCCCTCTTAGCAACAAGGGGCAGACACTGCCTTATCTCCTGCTACATGGCAGTGGCTTGTCATGAGCAAGAAGAGACACAAAGGACCTTGTAGGGGAGGAAGACATTTACCCACTCTGAGTCCTTCTGGCCGGACAATGAATTAAATTCACATGAGACAGAATAACAGGAGAAAATTAAACAAGGCTTTATAACATGTATACATGGGGAAGGCCTAGAAAAACTGAGTAACTAACTAAGATAGTGGAAGCTCTTACCTAAATACCATGCTTAGCTCAAGACAAAGGAGGATGTTGGGAGGGGGAGGAGTCAGTTATACGAGATTACCAGAAAAGCACAGTAAACAAGAGTAAGGTTATTATGCAGATTTAAGTCCTTGCTTTCTGCATTGATAAGAGTTTCTAGAGATAAGGTCATCCTCCCTTCTTCCTGGTACAGAGAGGGAGACACTTTTACAGATGGAGATTTCCTTTACAAATGTAAATGTCTCTTTAAAAAGAGTTAAATTCTACTTTTCAGAGCTTCTCTCATGTCTGCAATTTTTAAAAGTAACCAGCCCAAAATAATCCTCATGCCAAAGAGACATATCTTGGGGTGGCTAATTCCAATCCCCCACAAACTCTACTTCACTTTTCAAACTTCCCAAATGACCCAAGGTTCTTATCTTTCAATTCTAGTTCAGAATAGACTTACAGGTAGAGAAATGAGTATTTATCAAACCCCAAGAGGACCAAGTAGTCAGAAGGTTTAAACAACAGAAGCTTTGGACAATGCCTGGCACAGGGCCTGGTCACTTCCTGTTCATCTCACTGTGAGAGGATCCCCAACCTTTGGAGCTTTCTGGGATGATTCATAGAGGGAAGAGTCCCCCTTTTCTTCCTCCTAATTGATGCGGGTTCGGTGAGCCAAGGAGTCAAAAGAAAGATTTCTTTAGACTCTTAAGATCTGGCAGTAGTGCTCTTTTATTTAGAGAATAGTATAGAATAGCATGGGGACAGGACCCATGGGCAGTCAGAGCTTCTGCTGCCGCCGCTTCTGCTGCCCCCACTGGCATGGGGACAGAGCCCATGGGCAAGCAGAGCTTCTGCTGCTGCCCCCGCTGGCATGGGGACAGGACCCATGGGCAGGCAGAGCTGGTGCATGGGGACAGGACCCAGGGGCAGTCAGAGCTCCTGCTGCTGCCCCGAGTTGAGGGTTAGGGCTAAATTTAAGGCATAGGTATATGATTCATCTCTTTACAAGACAAAGGAAAGAACATGAAAAAAAGTTAAAATGGTATCAGTGCAGGTGGGGTCTGGTCATTGGGTGATCCCTTGACTTTTAGATAAGAATCAAATCGGATTAAGTAAAGGTTAGAAAGGTTAGACGCCACCACCCTAAACCAGTTACATGAGATTGCCAGACAGCAACCAACTTAAATTCTTGCCTCTGGCATTGATTAAGAGCTTCTAGAGATAAGACCATCCCCCCTTCTTCCTGGCACAGAGAGGGAGGCATCTTCACAGATAGAGGTTTCCCTTAGAAATGTAAATGTTTCCCAACAAAGGGGCAAACAAATTCCACTCCTTGGAGCCTGAATCTCATCTGTAGTTTTAAAACTAACCAGCCTAAAAATCCTCATCATAAGCCATTTTAAAATTAAGCAGCCTAAAAATCCTCATCACTAATCACCCCCATGGTGGTGTGACCTGATAGTGTCCCCTTTATAGGTTAGTAAGATAAGACTTTAAGCATACAATTCATATAACCTGAATGATGACAGATTCACCCATGTGCTAACTGAAGACTTGCTCACATACCAAGGGGAGCCATGTACCTGTGCTTGAAAGATTAAAGCGTTGTGAGGCAGATCCTTTAGTCAGGAGAGTGATAGCAGAAAAGAATTGTAAGCAACGTTGAAGTATGGAATTAAGCCTATTAAGGAAAACAAGAAGATGAAGAAGTGGGCGGAAAAACAGGGCCAGAGAAGCTGACAAGGCAAGGCAGGTGCATTTACATTGATATGTATGCTTTTGTGCTGCAGTTTTGAAATTTGATTTCGAGAAAGGGAGATCTCTGATTGAGGTGGGTGTGCATTTGGACTGACAATGCAGAGAGCTCACTGATTGGTTACATGCATGAAAGAATGGCTTCTCAAAATAGATCTGGATATATGGATAATGTCCCCCTAGAACTTTTTCTTAAGTAAAGAATCTTGAACTGCTGCAAGATCATCTGGTGCATCAGGGCTATCTGGGCTCAGGCCAGGGATGTGCATCAGGATTCCTAAGGTGTTCATTAGTGAGGCTTGGAGAGGAAGCCTCAGTTCCTAATTAGCAACAAATGTTCACGGAATGAAAGACAACCCCGGTAAAATGCTACCTTATTCTTAGGCCCTCGTTCCCAAACTCTAGTCTGCCTCAGAATCACTGAGGGTGCTTGTTAAACATGCAGATTCCTTGGTTCCAACTCCCAGAGATTCTGTATGAGGTGCTTCTGCGTCAGGTGGTCCATATCACACTTTGAGAAATGTTTTAGGGGAAAGATGCTGGCCAAATGAGAGAAAGATTTTTAATAAACAATATTTTTTACCTTCTCTGGGCTTCAGTGTTTCTATCAGTACTTACCGTTTTGGGTTGGCTGAACCATATGTTTCCCATGGTTTTTTCCAATTCCATGAACCTATAGATGTGTATATACAAATTAGAGTGTGTTCGATGAAGAAGGAAGCAGGGGAATGGAAGTGAATAAAAATGTCTGAGTCCACGTGTGAAAGAGGCCCCCAAAAAACCACCAGTGTGGTCGGGTGAGCATACTGGAAAGGGATTGAAGGAGCTGGGACTTTGTAGCTTCAAAAGAGAAATCTCAGGGAGACGTGGTCTTTGGCTTTTGGAGAGTTAATACGGGGAAGAATGAGCAGAGAGGGTCTGTGTGGCTCTACCCATGCATAGAAGGGAAAGTGGGAGGAAATTAGTACTTACTGACTACTTTATATACTTACCTGAAAGCTACAGGGTGACAGATTTCAGCTCCACAGAAGGACAAAATTTCTAATGATGCAATGGGCTGTCATAGGGTTAATAGGCTCTCCATCACTGGAAGGGGTGCATTCCAATGAAATCTTTGCTTTCTGGGAATGCCATAGGGAAGATTTAAACATTAGATAGTGATGCTGGCAATGGTGGTTGAGGAGTAGGGGGAGGAGAGGGTCAGATCAGATGGCTTTTAAGATTCCTTGGCAAAACACTAAGAGCCAGTGAAGTTAGCTTTTGGCCAGCCTGCTTCACTTTTCAGTGCCTTCTCAGCCCAACATCCCCTATGCTACCTGCCTTGCCTGTTAGGGACATACAGTGAGGCTTCAGGGACCTGGGAAAGCCCCTTCCTTGTCCAGAGGTATTGGCATTTTGAAAGAAGTACAACATAAGAACCTAGTGATAGAATTTCAGGCATCAGCCACTTGAGAGTGAGTGGCCTTAAGCCTTCATGCAGTGGCTGCTGTTCACACTATTCCTACATGTGAGGTGGTTCCTGAGAGCAGAGAGCATCTGTGTAGAGCCTGGGAACCTGTGGTCTTATATATCTATTGGTATTATCTTGCCCCAGGTTTTGGACCCCTCTGACTTCAGAAAAATCTAAGAAATCCTAAACAATCACCAGTATTCTGTCTGAGGATTTCCAACTCTATGTTTTCTGGCATGCAAAAGGATGAATAATTTTATTTATTTATTTTTTCTGAGGAAGATTAGCCCTGAGCTAACTGCTGCCAATCCTCCTCTTTTTGCTGAGGAAGGCTGGCCCTGAGCTAACATCCATGCCCATCTTCCTCTACTTTATTCATTGGACGCCTACCACAGCATGGCTTGCCAAGTAGTGCCATGTCCGCACCCGGGATCTGAATCAGTGAACCCTGGGCCGCCAAAGCAGAACCTGCACACTTAACCACTGCACCACCGGGCCAGCCCAGGATGAATAATTTTAGAACATCATTGTTCTGTGTGTGTGTAAAAGAGAGAGAGAGAATGAATAACAACACAATAGCACAGATGTTGTAGGGGAGGAAGACATTTCCTCTACCCATTCTGGGTCCTTCTGGCCAGACAACAAATTAAATTCACATGAGACAGGGGGCTGGCCCAGTGGTGCAGTGGTTAAGTGTGTACATTCTGCTTTGGCAGCCCAGGGTTTGCTGGTTCGGATCCTCGGTGCTTGCCTTAGAACAAGGAGCTCATTCCCTGTCCAGGTGTCATGACACATTATTTGATTACTCTATGCTTCAGTTTCTCATCTGTTAAAACAATAGCAAATAATATGGACATCAAAGACTTGCTGTGGACATCAGAAGAAAGAATGGCTGTGAATCTGTTAAGTACCCTCAGACTTCAGTAGGCTGTTCAATAGGATCAGGGAAAGTCATTTTAGGGTAGATATGAGATTGGCAGCCTTTCAAAAGGGGCAGGAGAAGGTTCTCCTCCCATTTCTTGTGGTTCTTGTGTGTAGGGGGGTGGGTAGCTGTGAACCAATGACTGGAGCTGGGATAAGGAGCAAAAGATGGAGCTTGCATTCTTCTTGGAGGTGAGGGTAAAGGGGATTCTCCTAAGTTCAGTGGGCTGGGGGGCAGGGTGAGGAGAAGTAGGCTGTGTTGCCAGCTTTCAACCACTACAGAGCTATACCTTTGCTGACTGCTAGGCTGTAGCAAGGGGAGGTGTGACAGCTGGAACTGGTCTATAGGGCATTGACTGACTCAGGTACCAGGTCTGACACACTCCCAAAGGTTGCAAACTTTTTGACTGATACATGGATTCCAGCCTTAGCCCAGAAGCATGCTGCCACATTGAGTCACCAAATGTCTATGGCAATCATAGTGTAGGATCAAGTTGCCAGCTATTAAGGGCTATCTGATTGTGTTGTTTTCCCTACCACCCCTACCAACAGGATGAGGGAAAGAAGGGAGGAATGAGGTAGAAAGCAGTTTTAAAGGCATCTTTAGGGCTTACCCCGAAGGGCCTGAATTTGGAAGATATGATCTAGAACCCCTCCCTACCATCTTCTGAGCCTACCTAACAAATATGGACTCCTGTCACTATCTTTGGGTGTTAATAGGCTGACCTCTGGTGCCATTGGGTACGCCCAGGGCATCAGAAATGAAAAGAGCAGTGGCAGCAGTATTAATTGAGCCTTGGAATACGTGGTCATGTTGCTGATGCATCTTAGGTCTGGGAGTAGGAATAAGTGGGTAGCATGAGAATAGTTTCACACACTTAATGCCACGGATCAGCTAGCATGTACTCGGTCCTTTTCTGGGTGTGATAGATTAATAAGAAAAAAGTCTCACTCCTGACCTCCAGGGCACTCCCTCCACGGGAGTCTGACTCTAAAGGGACAGCTCAGGGTAGCAGGGAAGGTTCTGAGCTGCAAGCAACAGAAATCAACTCAGATTTAGCCAATCAAAAAATAAATCAAAGGATATTGGGGAGCTTGTAGAATTCCTGGGAAAGCTAAAGAACTTGACTTAGGGTTATACAGCCAAGAACAGTGTCCTAAAATCATGCCACATGATTTGTCTGTTAAGGAAACTATGACATCTGCCGCAACTAGGCACTAAATGCTATTATCTGTATCAACAACACTACTAGCACTGGACACTGATACCCCTCTAGGTGCCATTTTGACTCATGAACTCATTTTTGGTACTATACCACCACTACTACTCATGGTTACTGCTTCCTCGCCTCCAGAGTTCCAGAGTCAAAGTCTGGTGGGTGTGTCTGAATGACTGAGCCTAGATCATTCTGGCCAGAAGGGAAGATAGGAAAGCCATTATCTGCTATTTTTGGTTTCTCTGGTGGAAAATTGGCTCTGCTTCCTGCTAAGCTTCATCAAGAGAAAAATTCTACAAACATAAGAAGGAAGTTCAGATTTTGGTTGGCCAAAAGTGACAGATGGCTTCCATGCCAACATCACAGAAGGGATGCAGTTAAAAGTCAAGGCAGTCATTTTCAAACTGTAGTTTGCAACCCATTAGTGGCTAATGAAATCATTTTAATGGTTGCAACTAGCACTTCAAAAAGTGAAAGTGACTGAATAGAATAGAAAATATCAGAGTTCCTCATATGTGGTAAGGCCAAGGCCAAATACTGGTCTCAGAAAGAAACTTTTATTTGGGTTTTCTTCTATTAGGTTGAACCATAATAAGATCACCAGCATCTGACTTTTTCTGACTTGCCCGAAAAAATAGCAATTTCGTATGATTCAGCCTAATAAATCGGCATCTACAGTATATTAATTTTTATGATTTTCAATAAGGAAGTTTGAAAGTCACTGGGCTAAGGGATGGAACTAGATTACCTTTATAGCACCTAGTATTTGGGAATAGGAGAAGTCTAAGATGCCTGGGTACTTAGTGATATATTTCCAGTTGGAAGTGCCATGACAACTTTGACAAGTGGGAAGGCCCTAGGGAGCAAGTGGGTGTGCTGGAGGAAAGAGAACTTGGGCTGATCCTTTTGAATGGCAAAGTCTGACTAATGGTGGAGGAGAGGCAGGGGCAGGGGCAGGGGTATGCCAGTAGAGGATGGCAACTAGCTTGAGCCAGGACTCCATGGTGAGCGTGAGCCTAGAGTGGCGGTAGTGGTCTGAGGGTTGTGAGGAGGGACAAATTCGACCTCTCTATGTCATTCTCCTTGGGACCAAGAGTAGCAAGACCAGGCCAGGTTTTCCTCTTTGGCTTAGATATGTATAAGTGTGCAACGTTGCTTAGGAGATTTCTCAAGTTTTAGAATCCCAGGGCTTGGAGGACTTCTTTGAGGCTATTTAGTACACTCCCCTGCCTCCAGACAGGCCTAACTTAACTTCTCCCAGACAAATGAAAATCTTCTGTTTTTAAAGCTCTGCAGAGAGAAAAATTAATAACTTTGGTTGGAAAGTTCTTCCTCTTGTCTCATCCAACCTTGTATTATAATTCATGTCCTTGTCTTAGTGTCTACAAGGGACAGTACGTTTTTAAGGAATGGGGCTGTGTGCTTATTCTCCCTGCATAAATGTGAATCAAATCTATTGAATTTTCTCTGAGGCCAGAACCAGGGCCAAAGGATAGAAATTATAGGCAGGCTAATGATTATTCAAAAGAATAATGAACTTGTGAAAGGCTTAGGGGTGATCACAAAAGGAACCCTTTAAGAGACATGTGTTCCCTGTTTCTAGAAGGGCTCCAGTAGAATATGAGTGGGATTTGTAGTGGTGATACTTGTATGATGGGGGTTAGTGGAGGACCCCGAAGTCCTTTTGCCCTTGGTTTTCTGCAGATTTCATTCCCTTCTCCCCCGCTCCCCCATGACTTCTGTACCTCCAACTCCCTGAGGTCACCTCAACCCTTGTCAGGGCAGACGGGAAACATCCATCTGTAGTCAACAGATTGGGGCTAGCCATGAGAACAGAGCCTGAGTCCAACAGTCTCTAGAGCCTCTGCTTTGTCCATGTTCACGGAGTAGCAATGGTCAAAATAGCTCACAATTGTGTACTTCTTGCAAGTTTACAAATTGTTCTATCAAAATCATTAGGGGTCATTCTTATTATAAGTTACTTGATCTGCACAAATGAAGTTTGGAGGTACATAGAGAAGGTATCATTTTGACCATTTTCCAGATGAAGTAAATGAGGTTCAGCAGGATTGGATACTGCCCAAGAGCCAGGATTCCAAACCAGGGTTTCTGATTCCAAATCTAGTACTCTTTTCCTTACACATATCACCCATTTCTCCTACTATAAGTGAAGGAGTTAACTAACTTAGTGTTGTTCCAAATAATCAGGACTAGGAGACAGAAATTATAGGAAGACAGATGTCAACTTACAAACAAAAAGAAGGTCCTAGCCAAGGGGATTGGCCATAGAGGGCTGCTTCGAGAATGAGTGGGCTCCCCAACAGCAGGGATTAAAGACTGGAAGATCGCTTGCTGGGAATGTTGAAGAGAGAATCCAAATCTGGAAGGGAGCTGAGGATAGAAGCCTTCGGAAGCTGCCATTGACTTCTGAGTCACCCAGCTGTTCCTGTAATTGCCCTTTTCCCAGCAAGCCTGGCTCTACAATAGCTGCTGAGCACTTCAAGTCTCCCAGAGACAGAGGCTAAATTTCTCTTTGTTTCCCTGAATTCAGTTCAGCCAGTTAACTTCACAAATGAGTGAGTGGTTTTCTATGCCTTGTTCTCTAAACTGAAACATGTGTTTCTACTCAGTCTCTCTTCTAAGAGCAACACCCTTGGCTCCACAGCCCTTGTCTGACACCTTTTTGTTTCCCTTTATTCTGCTCATTCCCATTGAGACTTTGCCTGTGGAATGGAGCTGGTATAAAGTATTATTCTCATCTCCTCCTGTTGTTTCCTCTTTGCTCCCTTTACTATGGCACTACCTCCCCACTTCTAGCTCCAATTCTCTCTACCCCTTCCCCAAACCAGCCTGGACCACTACAACATGGCCTCAGGTTTTCCCAAATAGTAATTTCCTCTTCAGCACATTCCCACCCTCTCCCACCCTTCCACTCTGACTTTCAGGCTCCCCTAGTATCCTCACATTATCCACCTGAGGTGATTAGGTAAGAACTCTAAAATTTTACATGGGAAAACTGAGGCCCCAAGGAGCTAAGATGAGCCAGTTCCTCAGAATGCAAGTTGGCAAACTTTTTCCATAAAGGGCTGGATTGCAAATATTTTAGGCTTTGAGGGCCACTGTGGTCTCTATCATATATTCTTCTTTTTTATTTTACAACCCTTTAAAAAGTAAAAAATCATTCTTAGCTTGTAGGCTTCTCAAAAATAGGTCCCTGGCTGGATTTGGACTAAAGTTGGTAATTTGCCGACATCTGCTGTAGAGGATTCTGCCAGTCTAGCATTCAACAACCTTCATTGTCAAGAAATTCTCATCAGCATCTAACTCTTGTCCCTCTTGGTGTAGTTTAAGGCCATTTACCTTTGGTAAAAATTTTCTGTAAAAAGTTTGTTGTTGTTGTTGTTTCCCAAAGTGCTCATCCCCTTCTGCTCTTGCCCGTTTCCCAGAATTTTGTACTACCTTCCTTCCCCACCCCCCAAAGCAACATACCTTGATTCCTTCCTCACTTTTCCCTCTCCCCTCAACCTACAAAACAATTTCTGAGAAAACCGAACTATAAGGGATTAGAAAGTGAACTGGAGAGTGAATCTTGGGAGTCACACAGTCTAAGTTTTGTTCAGACTGTTCCTTGAGTTCCGTTAGGCTCTGAACCTGTGGATGGCAATGAGATGGTTTCCCCGACTGAACTCTAAGCCTCCTTGCTGTTAGGTCCCCAGGATCTTTCCATGACATTCTTTGTTTTCAGACTTCTCTCCTTTATCGGTTAATTTCTTGCCACCAAGGCTGTGTCGACGAAAATAATCCATATCCAATCTATAAATGAAAATTTGGGTGAGTTTATTCTGAGCTTAAATCTGAGGATTATAACCCGGGAGAGTCTTTCCACAAAGGAACAGAGCACTCCAAAGAAGTGGGGGTATAAGGGTGGTTATATACCCTTAAAGAGGATGTTTCACATAGGATTGAAATGTCCCTCCCACAATAGTCGTGAGACTGCTCTGTTGGCACAGTGATTGATGGAAATAGCAGGTAGGTCTTCTGTCTCTGTGAACACAGCAGGGTGGCAGTCTGTTGTCTCCAGCTGGGTGGTCACAGGTGAGCTGGGAGGTGAGTGCAGCAATCAGTTCCTAGCCTAAAGAAAAATGCTAATGTCGGGGGGAAGTTGCATCTTTATCTCAAGGGCCTTTGTTCTGGCCAAAGGAAATGTCTAAGCAGATATGCAATGCGTGCTCAATAGCCATTCAGGCCCTTTTGGAGGAAAAAAAAAAGAAGTCAGGCCGAATTAGGTTTATACCAAATGGCTTCCTCATATACTCCAATATATCCTATTGCTTGCCATTTTTATTTGTTAGCTGTCAGAGAAGAAAAGCATCCTTTTCCTCTGTGTTCCCCACCTTTTTGTCTTTTGAAATAAAGATACAAACTCCACTGATTTTTGGGGGAGGTTGTTCAAAAGTAAGAAAACTCATATGTGTTAAGTGTCTACTATGTATTAAGCACTGTACTAGACACCTCTCCACTTATCAACTTATAGAATCATCACAAAAATCATTATTATCTTGATTTTCTACATGCTGAAACTGAGGCTCAGAGAGGCAGAGAGATTTACCTGGGGTCACATAGCTAGCCAGTGATAGAGCTGGAAATTTTTCCCCCTGCTGTTAGGTTGAACCATATGAAATTGCTGTCTTTGATGGTCAACAATGGTCTAATATTGGCAATTTTGTATGGTTCAACCTAATAGAAAGTAAACTCCATGAGGCCAGAAATGTTTTTCTGGTTTTTTTTCCCACTTTTATGGCCCCATAGCCTTGGCTAGTACTTAACTTATAGTAGGGGCTCAATATGTATTTGTTGAATGAATGAATTAAAGGTATGTTTTTTTTTAAAGTCCACACGATTTTCCCTATAGTGATGTTTCCCAAACTTCAGTCATTTTTGAACATCTTCAAAATTTTTGCCACATCCACATACCTATGTACCTTTGAAAATTATCTATTGGGTGCTGGTCATACCTCAGTGGAGTGTGTGTCATCCTTTGGACACTGCTGCTGCCCTTAACAACCTCCTGGCTACAGGGAGGAGCAGAAGTTAATAAATGTAGCATAACAAAAAATAGTACCAGAGTTATTAACAGGTCTAGGATACAAGCGGTTCTAAGAGCAAAAGAAGACACATCTATTCAAGAAAAAAATGAAAATTCAGTAAGAAAGGTGAGAGTCTGTGGTATGTGAACCAAGACTGTTCACTCCCTTCTCCCTCTCAGCTCAGAGAGGCAGAGACTCCACTCTGTTCCTACAGCCAAGAATAGTGGGCTCCCTCTTTTCCCAGCTCCTAGTTGGAAGGCTTTCTTCTCAAGAGGATGTCAGCATTTGTCATCCTGCCCCCAGCTATCTGTTGCTGAAGCTAAGTCCCAGGTCAAGTGTGGTTGAGAGGTGGGGCTTCCTCTTGCCATCCAGTGTCTACTTGTGGAGAAGACTGGGGCACTCATGGGTCACCTGGTCCCAGCTCTTGAGGCTGTGATTCCACACCAGCAGAGGCAAGTTGAGTGAACCATAGACTGCTGCCCTCCCCTGACCAAGTACTTATCTCGTAGGGTGGAGGTGTCACTTAGGCAGAAGCTTGCCGTTGTCCCCTCCTCCAGCTCCAGAGCCCTGACTCAGAAATTGTGCCAGTAAGAGAAGAATGCCCTAAGTAGAGAGCTCCTAATTTCTTCCCAAAGGAACTATTGTCATTTACAAGAAAGCATGGAGAAGTTCAAAACTGCGGGCACTCTCAAGAACAGTGGAGGTTGTGGTAAAAAGCATTTGTAGGAGATTCAAGATATAAGCTAAATAGTAAGCCATCTAGTTTACAAAAAACAGCTAGGAGAAGTCCTCTGGAGTCAGAACAGGTATCAAACACTGACCTCAGAAACCATTTCTTCAAAGGAGCCACAATTTCACTGGATTAGTTTGTAGAACAATTTCTGCCCCAGGACATTGTTAAAAACAATTCAGCAATCAGTCAGCTGTTAAACATGTGGGCAATTCACAAATATGTGGCAATTAAACTACACACCTAAATAAACAATTGGCCAAAGAAGAAATCAAAAGAGAAATTAGAAAATATTTTGAGATGGAAGAAAATGAAGGCATAACATATCAAAACTTATGGGATGCAGTCCTTAGATGGAAATTTATAGTTGCAAAATTCCTATATTAAGAAAGAAGAAAGATGTCAAATCAATAACCTAACCTTCTACTTTAAAACACTAAAAAGAACAAACTGAACCTCAAGCAAGGGATATGGAGGCAATAAAAGTTAGAGTGGAAATTAATGAAATAGAAGATAGAAAACCAATACGGAAAATCAATGAAGCCAAAACCTGGTACTTTGAAAAGATCAACAAAAGTGACAAGACTTTAGCTAGAGTGACCAAGATAAAAAGCGGGAAGTCTCAAATTACTAGAATCAGAATTAAAAGAGGAGTTTGGAGTGTTTATGGAAGATGGCAGTGTAGGAAGATCCTGAGCTCACCTCCTCCCATGGATACAACAAACCTACAACCACATGTGGGATAATTTTTCTCTGAGAGAGATCTGGAAACTAGGCGAAAAGAACCTTCACAATATGGGACAACACAGAGAGGGATGGACGAGGCAGATACAGTTCTGCTGAGGAAAAACATCACACCCTAGCTGTGGCACTTCACGTTTTGGAGTGATCTCAACGGTACAGAGCTTTTCCTGGAGGAGTGAGGGATTTGAACTCTACATTAGGTACCCCTGCCCCTAGACCCAGCACAAGAGAGATGAGACCCCCATCACACCTGGCTTTGAAAACCAATGGGATATATGCCCAGGAAAGCTATAGAACTTCAGGGAAGGGAAAACCTGCTCTTCAAGGGCCCAAGCACAGACTCACTTGACCTAAAAATCAGCACAAAAACACCAGATAGAAAAGTGCATAGTCTACTGGTAAAAGAGACTCAATTACTAAGCTTAGAGCACCTCCCAGAAAAGTGATGTGGCTGGGAAACCCCTCCACAAGGGACTGAGACACTGGCAGCAGCTATTTTTGTGATGTAGCTCAACTGTGCTGATGTAGACTCTGTCAGGAACCATATTGGAATCCTTCCTCCAGCTTGTTAGCATGAGAGCCTGTAGCACTTGAGGCAAACTGTGCACAGCCAGGCAGTACAGGCAGCCCATGCCAGGGACCTGCCTCATCCACCAGCAAGCCTGCAGCAGACTTGGGCCACTGGGCCTCACAACTACCCAGATAGGGGATCTGTCCCACCCACCAATGCACACGAAATAGTTGCATGCTGCCATGCCAGGGGACTGGCTGCCCACCATTGTGCCTGAGGCAGTTGTGAACCATCGGGCCACACAGCCAGCCTGCACCAGAGGCTTGCCTCTGAGAATGAGCTAGCAACAGCTGCTCAACCAGGCCATACACTCAGCTGTACTGGGGGGTGCCCCACCCACCAGTCAACCAGCAGCAGTTGACAGCCAGACAGCCAGCTGTACCAGGGTAGCGGGGTCTGCCCTGCCCACCAGTGAGGTAGCAACAGTCACATACTGCTGGGTCTTGCAGTAAGCTACACAGGGTCCTGCCTCACCCACCAATGCACCTGAGGCAGTCAAGTACTACAGGGCCATGCAGCCAGCCAATGCCTGCCCCACCCAATAGCTCACTCATAGCAGTCTCACAAGGCTGGCCTCACAATCAGCTGGTCTAGGGACCAGCCCAACCTACCTGCATGCCTGCAGCAATTGCAGCCCTGTAACAACTGAAGGGCACATGCAGCCCACACAGGGGATACCCCTTGTGTATTTGGCAAGGGTGATGAGAGGAGAGCACACTCCTGGGCCCCATAAGACATTTCCTACATAGGACCACTTTTCCAAGATTGGAACATGTAGCTGAACTACTTAATACATAGAAATAAGCACAGAGAACTAGGCAAAATGGGGAGACAGAGGAATATTTTCCACATACAACAATAGGACCAATCGTCAGAAGAAGAACTAAATAAAACAGAGATAAACAATATCTACCTGATAAACACTACAAAGTAATGATCATAAGAATGCTCACAGAACTCAGGAGAAATATAGATGAACACAGTGAGAACTTAGCAAAGAGTTAGAAAATATAAAAGAGAACCAATCAGAAATGAAGAATACAACAATTTAAATGAAAAAATTCACTAGAGGGAATCAACAGCGGAGTAGATGACGCAGAAGAATGTATCAGCAATCTAGATGAAAGAGTAGAGGAAATTGCCCAAGCTGAACAGAAAAAAGAAAAAAGAATTTAAAAGAATAGGACAGTTTAAAGGACATCTGAGACAACATCAAACATACTAACATTCATATTATAGATGTCCCAGAAGGAGAAGAGAGAGACAAAGGGGCAGAGAACTTATTTGAAGATATAACAGCTGAAAACTTCCTTAACCTGGGTAAGGAAACACACATCCAGGTATAGGAAATACAGAGTGTACCAAACAAGATGAACACAAAAAGGCCTGCACCAAGACACATTATAATTAAAATGTCAAGAATTAAAGATAAAATATTAAAAGCTGCAACAGAAAAGCAACAAGTTACATACAAGGGAAACCCCATAACGCTATCTGCTGACTTTTCAGCAGACACTAATTTACAGGCTGGAAGGGACTGGCATGATACATTCAAAGTGCTGAAAGGAAAAAACCTACGAACAAGAATATTTTATCGAGCAAGGTTATTATTCATACTGGAAGGAGATAAAAAGAGTTTTCCAGACAAGGAAAAAATAACCACTTAACCGCTTAACTGACCTTACAAGAAATGTTAGAGGGACTTCTTTAAGAGGAAAAGAAAAGGACACAAATAGAAATAAGAAAATTATAAAGAGAAAATATCACTGGTAAAGGCAAATGTATAATAAAGGTAGTGGATCAACTACTTTTATAAAGCTAGCATGAGGTTCAAAAGACAAAAGTTCTAAAATCATCTATATCAGCAATAAAAGGTTAAAGGATACACATGATTAAAAGAGGTAAAATATGTCAAAACATTAAATGTGGGGAGGGGGAGTAAAAATGTATGGGTTTTAGTATGAGGTCGAACTTTAGAGAGCATCAACTTAATATAAATAGATATATACATATGTTGTTATATATGAACCTCATGGTAACTACAAACTGAAAACCTATAGTAAATACCCAAAAAATAAAGAGAAAGGAACCCAAACACAACATTAAAGAAAGTCATCAAGTCACGAGGAAAGAAAACAAGAGAAGAAGAAAGGAATAGGGAAGAACTACAAAAGCATCCGGAAAAAAGGTAACAAAATGGCAATAAGTACATATTTATCAATACTTACTTTAAGTGTAAATGGACTAAATGCTCCGATCAAAAGACATAGGGTGGATGGATGGATAAAAAAAACAAGACCCCTATATACTGCATAGAAGAGAACAAATTTCATATCTAAGTACACTTACAGACTGAAAGTGAAGGGATGAAAAAGATATTCCATGCAAATGGCAATGAAGAGAAAGCTGGAGTAGCAACACATATCAGACAAAATAGACGTAAAACAAAAACTGTAACAAGACACAGAAAATGGCACTACATAATGATAAAATGAACAGGCGAACAAGAGAATATAACACTTGAAAATATCTATGTGCCCAACATAGGAGCACCTAAATACATAATGCAAATATTAACAGACATAAAAGGTGAAATAGACGGCAACACAATAATAGTAGGGGGCTTTAACATCTCACTTACATCAATGGATAGTTCATCCAGACAAAATTCAATTAAGGAAACGGCCTTAAATGACACATCACACAAGATGGACTTAATAGATATATACAGAACATTCCATCCAAAAACAGTAGAATACACATTCTCTTCTAATGCACATGGAACATTCTCTAGGATAGATCACATATTACGCTACAATATAAGTCTAAATAAATTTAAGAAGATTGGAATAATATCAAGCATCTTTTCTGACCGTAGCAGTATGAAACTAGAAATCAACTACAAGAAGAAAGCTAGAAAAGCTGCAAACATGCGGAGATTAAACAAAATGCTAATGAACAACTATTGGGTCAGTGAAGAAATCAAAGGAGAAATTTAAAAATACTTGGAGACAAGTGAAAATGAAAATATGACATACCAAAATCTATGGGATACTTCAAAAGCCATACTAAGAGAGAAATTTATAGCAGTACAGGCCTACCTCAACAAACAAGAAAAATATCAAATAAACAAATCTAACAGTGAACCTAAAGGAACTGGAAGAAGAAAAACAAAGTGCAAAATCAGTAGAAGAAAGGAAATAATAAAAATCAACGTGGAGATCGATGAAATAGAGACTAAAAGACAACAGAAAAAAATCAATGAAACTAAGAGCTGGTTCTTTGAAAAGATAAAATTGACAAACCCTCAGGTAGACTCACTAAGAAAAACAGAGAAGACTCAAATAAACAAAATCAGAAACTAAAGAGGAGAAAGTCCAGCAGATAACACAGAAATGCAAAGGATTCTAAGAGAATAATATGAAAAACTATATGTCAAAGAATTGGATAATCTAGAAGAAATGAATAATTTCTTAGAATCATACAACATTCAAAAACTAAATCGAGAAGAAGTAGAGAATTTGAAAAGACTGCTCACTAGTAAGGAGATTGAAACAGTAATCAAAAACCTCCCCAAAAACAAAAGTCCAGGACCAGATGGCTTTTTTAGTGTATTGCCTTGATCAACTCTGAAATTCCTTGAATTCACCAAACCATCCAGCTTGACTTGCCAGTAGACTCACTTAGGAAGTATGCTTGGAGGCCACATGCTGACCCAGCTGGCTCCTTCTTGTCAAGGAACTGTCAGCTCAAATGTCACCTCCTCAGAGAGGCCTTTCATGACCCTCTAGCACCCCTCTCATCCCTAGTGGCTGACAGAGACACTTAACTCTAGCTGAAATTATCTTGTTACTTACTTCCATGTTTAACATCTTTCTCTTTCTACTGGAATATCAGCTCCATCAGGCTAGGGACTTTGTCATGTTCACTGCTCTATCTCCAGCAACTAGCATAATGCCTAACACCTAGGAAATATCCAACAAAGATGTTTTTAGTGAATTGAAGAATGGCTAGAATATCAAATTTTTCAGGGTTTGGCTAAAGCAGTACTAGCAGGGAGATTTATAGTACTAAATGCCTATATTATATAAAAGAAGAAAGGTCTCATGTTAATGACCTTACCTTCCATGTTAAGAAACTAGAAAAAGAAGAGCAAATTAAACCCAAAGTAAGCAGAAGAAAGGAAATAATAAAGATGAGAGTAGAGATCAATAAAATAGAAAATAAAAAAACACTAGAGAAAAATCAATGAAAACGAAAGCTGTTTTTCACTAGAAGATGAGTAATATTCTGATTACCCAATTTCAGTGTGGGTTTCCCCACACATCCAAGCTATTCTGCAACAATAGCTGGGTGTCCTACAGTTCAATCCAATTCTGACAATATCTACCTGGAGATAGCATCACATCCAACAGGCTAAGGGCTCAGGCCTGCAAGACTTCTCTCCACCTCCACTTCGGACACCAGTCACAAGCTCAGGTTATCACCTGTGCTTCTTACCAACCACCTATAGATTGGAAGTCCCAAAGATGCCACCTCCTTAGGTTCTATCAAGTTGCTAGGGTGGCTCACAGAACTCAAAGAAACATTTTACTTAATAGATTACTGATTTACTTTAAAATGACATAACTCAGGAACAGCCAGATGGAAGAGATACATAGAGCAAGGTATGGGGAAAGAGCATGGAAGCCCCCATGCCTCTCCAAGTGCACCACTCTCCCTAAATCTCCGCATGTTCACCAACCCATAAACTCTCTGAACCCCATTCTCTTGTGTTTTTATAGAGGCTAAATTACATAGACATGATTGATTAAATCATTGGCCATTGGTGCTTGATTCAACCTCCATCTCCTCTCCTCTCCCCAGATGTCGGGGGTGGGACTGAAAGTTCCAACTCTCTAATTACAGGGTTGGTTCTCTTGGCAACCAAAAGTCACGTCATTAACATAACAAAAGACACTTTACTTGCTCTCATCACTTAGGAAATTTCAAGGGTTTTAGGAGCTCTGAGCCAGAAATGGGAAGAAGACCAAATATATACTTATTGTTATTAATCACAATATCGCAATCAATAACATTAATTAGCCTCTAGCCATAATGGCCAGGAGAAAAGAAACAAGACAGAAATTACCAATATCAGAAGTGAGAGAGTTAGCTTGCCCAAGGTCATACTTAGAGCCAGGATTTGAACTGGATCTGTTTGATGCCAGAACCTGTGTTCTTTAATCACAATCCACACTGCTCCTCTAAGTATGGCAGTGTCTGGCACATCATACCACTCAATTAGCAATTCCTTGGATTATGTTTTACTTTCTTTTTTTATCAGCAGCTACCATTTATTGAATGCTTGCTATGTAGCAGGCATTGTGCTATGTGCTTTCTTAAGTATAAACTAGTTGAACTTTCACACCCACACTATGAGGTTAGTACTATTATTATTTCCATTTTGCAGTTGAGAAAGCTGAGGTGCAAAAAGACTAAGGAACTTGACAAAAGTCACACAACCGGCCTTCTTTTCTGAATTTAAAGTGGGGATTATAATACTTGCTAGTTGTGTAATGAGGATTAGTGAGATGATACATATAAAGAGTGCTTAGCCTGGTGCTTGGTTCAGAGTAAGTGCCAGAGACCTATTAGTCATTATCACCTTTATTGTGTTAGGAATTATCTCCTTTAATACTCACAGCAATTCTTGTATCATGCACCTAAGCAATTCTTGTATCATGCAGTGGCACCTAGGTAGAAATTATCAATAAATCTTCTTTCATTATTCTACTTAAGGCTCCTAAGGAAGGAGTCAGGTGCAGGACAGTGGGCATTGGACTTGGTATCAGATGCCCAGTGTTCTTGTCTTAGCTCTGCCACACATTGCCTATGGGACCAGGAGCCTTGGATTATGACAAATGAAAAATTTTTCCATTGCTAAATCTTACCTATGTGTGTGGAATATTTCTGAGTGATACAAATCAGTTCACTCTCCTGAGTCCCATTGTGACTGTTTCTAAAATGGAGCGATAGGTACCCACTCTAGAGGAATGTAAAAATGGTAAACTATAGAAGACTGTACATATGAAATACTAGTTAGAGCAGGGGTCAGAAAACTTTCTTTGTAAAGGGCCAGATAGTAAATATTTTAGACTTTTGATGTCCATGCAGTCTCAATTGAAACTATTCATTCTGCTTTTGTAGCACAAAAGCAGCCATAGAGAATGCGTAAATGAATGAGTGTAGCTGTGTTCCAATAAAACTTTATTTCCAAACCAGGTGGCAGGCCTTGGTTTGCAGACTCCTGATTTAGATCCTCATTATTGGGCACCAGCTTTATGCCAAGCACCTGGTAAGCACTGAGGCTACAAGGTAAACAAGACCTAGTGTTTATCCTGGAAAAGCTCCCAGTCTTGTGGGGGAGTCAGGCACACAAACAGGTAATCAAAATGCAGGATTATAAGTGCTCAATTATGGCATGAATGGAGTGTGTTTGCTTTTGACAAAGGAGGCCCCTGTTGTTGTGTGCTGTGATGATGGCTCTACTTCTGTCTAAGAAAGAGTCTTTTTGGTTCAATGAATCTTTTCAAATCCATTGATAAAAGTTTCACCTCATATATCCCTTTTATTAATCTTAACTATATCCTGAGACTCTTATAAAACAATGCTCAAAACAAATGGGATTTTTTAAAAATAGGTTTCTCTTGTGTCCATTCTTAAGTACTCCCATAGGGAAATTCAGCTTTGTAGTCTCCCCTTTTGTTGGTGAATTTCCTCTAAACACTAGAACCAGAGGGCCACAGTGGCCTGGCCTACATACTGGGAATGCTGGCCCTACACTTTCATTCACTAATTGTGTGCTGAGGGCAGGTCCCTTGACCTTCATTGTCTTCAGTTACCCTGCTGCAGCTGGAGGGGCCCAGCTAGGTGGTTTCCAACGTCCCTTCCAGCTCTTCACTGTGGATGGTGCATAAATACACAATGTGCCCCTGTCATGTTTTTCAGTTGAATTTTCTGTGCCTCAGTTTCATCCTATGAAATGGTGGGTGGAGCAGACTAGGGAAGCTCAAAGTTATCTTTGATTTTAGTTGTACTTGGAGGCTAAGACTGGCTCTTTTCAGGACATATTATTTTTGGGGATGTACTCGGAGCAAATCCCAAGAGGGAAGGGCTATGGCCAGTTGGAAAACTGGAGAAAGTGAAAGTGAGAGTCCTGAGTTTATCTGCCTAATTTGGGAATGCTTTGTGTAGGAGCATTGTCAGGTACATTGGTAATCTCCCACCAACAACTCTCCCTCACCATGACCCACTCTGGGCCCTGGCACCAAAAATGTGTCCAGATGCCTTTTTTGGAAGCACATTCTGCTCTGGTATTGCCAAACAAACTCAGGAGATAGGAGGCAGGCAGGCAGGCAGACTTGTATATGGACCATCCTCTGTGCGTAAAGCCCTGTTCTAGAAAGGAAGTATGTATAATGGTTAAGGGCATGGCTTCCAGTGTCACACTGCCTAGATTCAAATCCCAAATCTATTAATAGTGGCTGTGGAAAACCTAGGTAAATCATTTAACCTTTCTCCATTTCAGTTACACCATCTTTAAAATGGGGATGACAATAGTTCTTACCTGACAGGGATGCTGTGAGAACTAAAAAAGAAGAACTTAGTGTAGTGCCTCATACTTATAAATGTTAGCTGTTATTATTATCATCCTGAGTTTGACAGCCTACTTGGAGAAACAGAACTCAAGGATGAGAGTGGCAGTGTGGGACAGAAGTAAGGGCTCTTCTTGGCCTGGGATGCGGGAGGACTAAGCTTCTGTTGGCCTGCCACTGGCTTGATGTGTGACCTAGGTCAAGTCTCTGCTCCCTTTTGGTCCCATTTTTCCAAACTAGATAATCTTTAGATGGTCGCTTCCAACTTGAACATTTTCTGAGTCAAATAGATTTTGTGCAGGCTATACACATAAGTACAGGAAGGACACAGAGTAAAGGCATCATCCAGCTCTGGTGAAGTTAACCTTGAAGTCTAGACCAGAGAAGGAAGAACGAACAGACTCTGAGCTAGTAAGGTGACCCCTGGCAAAACCACCAAGAAGGCAGAAACTGTCTTTGGGGCTCTGGGCTCTGACTGCTTTCCCCTCTCTTCCCTTTCTTTCCCTTCAGCCTCTGAACATCAACCTGGCTTCTGGCCTCTCTCCCTCTCAGCAAACTCTGTTCTCAGGCTGTGCAAGGAAGTGAGACAAAGAGCACTGGTTGGAGAGAGACTCCATCATGATTGAGCTCCTAGTTCTAGTCCTAGCTGTTCTGAGAAGCATTCTTAGGGGCCCCTAATCTTCTGTCTATCCACCTTTCCCCAGCCCTCATCCTCCTCTCAGTCTACTGTTTCCTCCTGCCTTCCCTCTAAGCTTCCTCTGCCTTTATCTGTACCTCTGTTAGAGCACTTATCAGGCTGTATTGTAATTGTTATTGTATTGTAATTGTAAATGTCCAGCAGTCTCTCCCAGTAGCCTATGAGTTTGGGTGGCTAGCTGTATGTGTCTGTTTCATCTCAGTGGTGTCCAGCACCTAGCTGAGGGGTCAGTGCTGAGCAGGTGATTTGGCAGGCGAATTCACTACCTGCTGGTTTCCTGAGTGAATGTAGGAGCAAATGAGAGAGAGAAGTATGGACTGGATCCCTACCTGCTGCTCCCTTGGCCTTGTAGGTTAGGCAATACAGATGTCTTCTCTGGATCTCCAGTACCTCCCAGTAAAATGAGAGGATCAAAGAGATGGACTGCTGAGGTACCTTTCAGCTTTTTCTTTTTTGCCTTTTTTAAAATGTATTTGCTCAGTTGTCAAGATATAATAATAATAATAGCTTTAAGTTATGTCCCACTGAAGCATGTTTGAGTTTAAATAGGAATCAAAGCTTTCCTTGGTACACAGGATAAGCTGTGATCTCCTCCAATCCAGATCCTAAACTAATGGGGTTCAAATTAATGAATTTTTTCTTTGTAAAGGTCCTAAAGATTTGCTGGCACAGTGGTGACAAAGCATATTCTATGTATTTGATCGTGACAAGTCTTTAAAGAACACTGTTTGTGGCTTTATCTAATCTAGCTCCCCTCTCTCTCTTCCCTTCAGCTGCAAATAACCGTCCACCCCTCCCTCTGTGCCTTGGTGGCCCCGTAGTCTGCTGTGACCATGGAGACTCTCAGCAGCTGCCGTGCTGCCTCCCTCTCTGAGCTGGTGCCCAATGGTTACCTGGCTCAGGTCTTCCCAGGCTGCTCTGAGGTAGAAGGCCTGGCTGGGAAGGTGGGGCTGAAGGAGTCTGAGCAGTGTGATCAGGGTGAATTGAATCCCAGAGAAAAGAGTGGTCAGAACAAGAAGAAAACCAGAATCAACAAGATCTGGAATTTTGTGAGCCGCAGAAAAGGGGCCTCCAGTCAGGGGAAGCGACCCCAGTCCATGATTTTACTGGGAGGCATCTCCCGGCCATCAGAGTTGAAACTCAAATTCACATTAATGGATCGAATGAAGTCATTCAAGAGGTTGAAGCCTTCAACTAGGGACTCCAAGAGTACTACCCCTAGGAACAGCCAGGCCCAGGAACCTCAGGAGGCGCCAGGTATCTGCCGGATGAGGAAGGCAGAGAAGGCCTGGAAGCCCTTCCGCCATTCCTACGCGAGCCACCTTGAGGGCCTGGAGACCTTCCTTGCAGATGTACAGAGATTGGTGCACACCCCCAAGAGGGTGAACCATAAAGTTCTGGCCTTCGATGGCTTTGACATTCAAGTAGAGGAAGACCCCTTGGAGGAAGAGACCCTTGAGCAGCCCGGTACTGGTGAGTGGGCCAGGAGCTACCTGAAAAGCATGTTCTCTGGGAACTGTGAGGTCTTGCACAAATCGGCCGGAGACTCCAGAATCCAGGAGCTGGAGGCCATCATTGAGGGCTCCACCTTGGAAGGGAATGTAGAAGGGGGCTACGAGGAGAGCCCTGGGCGCCTGTGCCGAGACAAGACCACACCTTTCAGTGGTGTTGTCAAGTTCTTCAGCAACATGGCCGAGGTTGCCCGCAAGTGGCGGGCATTATCCCGGGAAGAGCTGCAAATGGGCTGCCAGCAGGAGGCCTACTTTGTGGGTGGCAGCGAAGGTTTCATCCTGGAAAGTGCCACCTCCAGGGCCTCATTCCCCCAAAACCTGTCCTGCCCCCCAGAGGCTGCACTGTGGGGCAGCACCATTAGGAGGTGCCAGCGCTGCCACCGCAAGACCTCCCAGGCCTCATGCACCTTTGAAATGAACATTGAGGGTGAGGAGACACCCGGCCAGGCTCTCGCAGGTCCATGCACCACTGCTGTCTTGGCCTCAGCCTTGGCCTCAACCTCAGCAGTCTTCGAGTTCCAGGACAACCAGACACCCCAGAACTGCAGCAGCCACCACTATCTCCGTGCCTTCACCAGGGGGCACTCCGCCTCCAAGAAGCTCAACGAAGACACTGAGACTGTGGTCAGCTTCCTCAATGAAGATGACAATGCTAGAGAGTCCTCTGAGTTGGGCACCTGTGCCAGGAGGGTCACCACCAAAGCTGTCATGGAGAAGCTAGAGGAGAAGCCAAGTGAGATGGAGGAGCAGAAGGCTGGCAGTGGGCCTGAGGGGTCCAGCCAGGCAGGGCAGCCCCAGGAGTCTCATTTGGGTATGGGTGCAGTGGATGCAGAGAGAGACGCTAGCAAGGCATGCACTGGAGTCCTGGACACTAAGGTAAGGTGGGAGCTGGCTTTTTCAAATCACTGTTTGAAACATTTAGGACTCCAGAAGCCAGCCAAACTCTAGTGCCCTCCCAAGAACCCCACCTTCTGCCAGGAATGTCTTGAAAGGAATGCTCCCAACAGTCAGGTGCCGGGGACTAGACTGATCCTAAAACTGGGAAATTTTTGCCACTTCCTTGGGCTGAATTCCTGTAGTCACACCTCAATTCAGCCTTGAACCAAAACCGAATCTTTGGGAATGGCAGCAGAGTGACCAGGATCATTTAATGATGCCCAAGACAGCCATAGTGTCCTGTTTTCCTTAGACTGTGGGACATTTTACCGGCTTTGCCAACTTCCCCTCCTCCACCAACAAAAGCTGAATCCAGAGACTAGTGTCAAGGAAAGCCTCTGGGCTGAATGTCAGGAGACCTGGAGTTTTGTCCCAGCTCTGTGCCCTGTTGTCTGTATGACTTTGAGACAAGTCCTTTCATCACACTGGATCTCAGTTTTCCTATGAAGGGGAGAGGGCTGTCTTGGAAATCTCTAGGCACCTTCTGGTGACAAAACTCTGTGTTATTTGACCTGGAGAATGTAGGCAGAGGACAGCTCAATAATGTGCTTCTCTCAGCATTCATTGAGTGGTAGCTTTTTATCCAGCATCTTGCAGGGTGCTGTCACATACATTGCTTTCATTTAATTCTTAAAGTAAACTCGTGAGGTGGGAGAGATTACCCTCATTTTGCCAGTGAGCAAACAAGCTCAGAGAGGTTGAGTGACTTATCCAAAGTCTTAAGAGATTATGACAGAATTTGGATTCAAATCTCACTTTTGACTCCAAGTCTAGTGCTTTTGTCTAGCTATCTATAGTTTTCAGGGGATTTGATTTGAGTGCTGACAAGAAGGTGCTCACCACGCCGCCATTCATGGACAAATGTAGTAGAAAGAATGTTGAATAAACACTAGAAGGGACTATCTGGCTTTGAGACTTAAGAATGTCTTCATAAGGGGGTATGCTATAGTTTCTCCAGATGATTTTAGGGCAAAGTATTTTTTAAGGGTAGTTAATTAAAATTCTTCTCCTTGGTGGTGGTGGTGGAGGGTGGTCTAGCTTGATAGCTCTTGACCTGTCCTGTCGTCTCTCACATTCCACTTTTAGAGAACTCGGGTCTGATCAGGACAGAAGCAATAAGCTCGCTTTTTCCCGGAAGGGCATTAATATGTTTACAGGCATTCTCTTTCTATATTTATCATTTTTTATAGGCTTTAAGGACATAAAAATTGGCATAATATTATTGGGAGTAAATTTTATTGCAGTGGTTTTAAAACCAACGATCAAAAAAGCCAACAAATAAACATATCTAGTGACTCCATTAACTGA